>NC_054470.1:170405098-170723057 GCF_017639515.1 Carcharodon carcharias
TTGTTTTCATTGGAGCAGAGAAGACTGAGGGGTGACCAGATCAAGGTGTACAAGATTATGATGGGCATGGACAGGGTGGATAGGGAGCAGCTGTTCCCCTTAGCTAAAGGATCAGTCACAAGGGGACATAAGTTCAAGGTGAGGGGCAGGAGGTTTAGGGGGGCAGTGATGAAAAACATTTTTACCCAGAGGGTAGTGACAGTCTGGAATGCACTGCTTGGGTGGGTGGTGGAGGCAGGTTGCCTCGCATCCTTTAAAAAGTACCTGGATGAGCACTTAGCACATCATAACATTCAAGGCTATGGGCCAAGTGCTGG
The DNA here is from genome assembly GCF_017639515.1 of Carcharodon carcharias. Lineage (NCBI taxonomy): Eukaryota > Metazoa > Chordata > Chondrichthyes > Lamniformes > Lamnidae > Carcharodon > Carcharodon carcharias. The sequence goes on from NC_054470.1 coordinate 170,405,416, forward strand.
TAAACGGGATTAGGTAGGTAGGTCAGGTGTTCCTCACGTGTCGGTGCAGACTTGATGGGCCGAAGGGCCTCTTCTGCTTTGTGTGATTCTGTAAAATTGATTTGAATTTGTATCAGCTGGTATATTGGTGAATTAGAGACAGCACAGCCAATAACCAGGTGCTGCAAGGAGATAGGGACCAGCATTCCTCAGCACATGCTGTCAGGGGTCTATAACTTGGGCATGTTTTAAGTGGCAACTAATACTGAATATGGACAGAACTCTGCCCGGTTCCCATTAAGCGCTTGCTCGTATTAACCAGGCAAAGAAAACAGTTTGCCTCAGCAGCAACTCCAGTTCCTGAACAGGGGAGTTTATCAACATCCCAGACAGATTTATTGTGGGGGTATACAGAGGGAAGTCCACATAAATAAGTGTTAAAGATCATGGAAAGATGATTGCAAGTGAGTTTTGAGCATTAATATAAAAGCAAAATACTGCGGACGCTGAAACTCTGAAATAAGGACTGAAAATGCTGGAAAATCTCAGCAGCAGGTCACGCAGCATCTGTGGAGAAACACCGTTAACAGACCTTTCATCATAACTCACCTAAGCTTAAAATTCCAGAATATTTTGCATTGATTTGGCCAATTGCACCTGGATTACACTGATATTACTGATAGAAACTACGGACTCCATCCTGTACAACGGGCAGAATTTTCCGTGCCTGTGGGTGTTGGGCATATTTTGGTGGTGTGAGCGGACAATTTGGCGGGAAAGCCAAAAATTGGTTTCACAATGTTGTGAAACTAGTTTGCAATTATCTGCTCTGCCCGTCAATGGCGGGCCATGTTTCCCACCCCTGCACGTCAGGGGCTTCATTGTAATACATCTGCTTATCAATATAAGCCCAGCTCCACGGAATCATCCCCCTCACGATGGATCATCCGAACATATCGTGTTTCACAGCTGTACATAAGTGACGTGCACCTGGCGAGCTGCACTTCGCTCGGGACTTCGAGGTTTGTTTTTCTACCTTGCTTCAGGCAACACTCACATTCATCAGCTCGAGGCTTCGCTGGCAGCACAACACTTTTAAGGAAAGGGGGCTCATGGGCAGGTCTCTACTTATGGGACTAGCAGTAAGGGGGGGGTGGCTTTTCAATGGCTGCAGGGCTAGGGCTTGCTTGAGGAAGGGGGAGAAGTGGCCTCAGGCAAGGGAAGAGGCTGCAGGGCGAGTGCCTTACTGGGGAAGGGGTTATCCCAGGGTGTGTGTGGGGACACATGTTGATCCGTGCAAGTGGCCTCATGAGGGTGAGGGTGAGGGCTGAGGAAGCAGTCTCCAGATGAGATGAGGCCAGATGGAGATGTGAGGGTGTGTGTGACACAATGAGTAGTGATGTCCCTTGAGCTGGCAGTGAGTGAGATGTCAGTGAATGTGTGATGGCCTTGTGAGTGTATGAGATTACAGTGATGAGATGGTAGCCTTGCCCTGGCAGCACGGATGAGATAATTCATCCATTTTACACACTGGATGGTGAACCTCTTCTGTGCAGCGTTGGCACTGACCTCTGCCACCGCCTCCCAAGCTGGATTAGTGACACTGAAGGACATCGTGATGGGCTCCAACGGTGTCCAGAAGGCGTCCCTGGGATGTGTCACTGAATCAGGGAGCTGCAGTCTTCTTGCCTTTCGGGGCCATGTCTTCTGTGCAGCAGTCCTGGCTAGAAGCTGTGAGAGGTGTGCACAGCTGCACTTTGCATATGGTGCCTGGCGTGAGGAAGCGGTGAGGTGACAGCGTGGCAGGTGAATCAGAGGCTGCCCAGCAGTAAAATGTCATGTTTCCTGGGAAACCATGATTAATGAGATGCGGTTGGGACAATACGGCATGATGTGCTGCCATTGCGGCCCACTACCGCACTTAGTGCAAATCTGGTACAAATCCACCTAATGTGGCAATGGAGTTCGAAGAGCCATTAGGAAAACTTGTTACATAGTGTCACCTAGTGGTCAGAGCCTGCAACTACATCTTAAAGTTGACATAAGATTAACTGGGAAATGTTGCCATTGTAATCTGAAGCGTGTTACGATTGCAAGACTATATAAGGCGGTTCTGTTTAAAAATGTCTCCTTTAACTTAAGGTGAAACAGAATGCTCTGGATAGGTGGGATGGTCACCATACTAAACTCTGTCTGTGATCTGCTACCAAAACCTCAGAATCACACAGTAGGTACAGCAGTGAAGGAGGCCATTCAGCCTGTTGTGGCTGTGTTGGCTCTCCAAAGGCGCAATTCACCTAGCACCACACCCCTACCTGCTCCCCTTTGCCCTGCACCTTCTTCCTTTTCAAAATAATAATCCAATTTGAGAGTTCGCTTGCAACCGCAACCAGAGAGCTGGCAATTGCCATCCTTACCCCGGCCTGGCTGAAGCTCACCTGCTGCCTGGTGACTCTCAGTGTCCTGATTCTGAACCTATACTGGCCTCCAAGGTAGTCCCAGTGCTTTTGCTAATGTCCAGTGCTCATGGCTGTGAGTGTCAGATCAAGTATTCATTCGTGCTGTGCTGTTGCTCTTTCACTCCCTCCTTGGGCTACTCATGGCTGGGAAGGTGGCAGTTCTTAGAAACAAGAGCTGATGATCACGCTGTCTGCAGCTTGCATATCATTCCAGATAGCAGGATGAGGGTGAGCTGGGAGTTGAGAAGTGGCATAAGGCAGGAACATGCCAACATCCTCAATGACACTGGACAATATAAGCTCTCTCATTGCCATGATGCTGACAATCTTCTCTTCTATAGGACTCAGGAGATGCAGGCATCCATGCATCCCACTATGTGATGCTCTTTCCCCTTGTATTGTGTACGACCTTGTCCTGCAAGAGGATGGAACATTAGTAATTTTGAGCACTATGTTTGTGCAATGTTCTTGCCACAGCTGAATAACTGGTGTAGGAAAAACATGGAGGCAGCAAGTAGTGTGTGGTAGGCTGATATCACTGGAAAGTGCAGCTTCCCTTTAGAGGGACAGCCTGCCTTTAAGAAGAGCAGGCTAGTTGCACAAAGCTGTTCAGTCCCCTGCTGAGGGCAGAGACAGCGCAAAGGAGGAAGCAGTGTGGGACCCATTCAGTCACACAGCACAATCATGCAAGAGATGGGTGCACCAAATTTACATGCTGCCCACCTTGATCAGAATCAGTGCAGGCAGGTCGCAAATCATGACTTCCGTGCCCAAAAATCAGGGCACACAAAATTCTAGCCCAAAGAAAGATCACCAGGGAGGAAGATAACCTGGCTAATATGAATCAGCACAGCAAAACTTCCTAAACTATTCAGCCCATCAGTTGATCTGTTTGTGCAGGAACAAAAAATATTGAAATTCAAAGTCATCAACCTATTTTGAACTCTGACAAGTACATACTGTTACCTATTCCAGAATATGAAGGAACTAAACTCCCAATTTCTGTGTGCATGTGTAAGAAAGCCATGCACATATCAAGCATATCCAAAAACTATTCTCTCTTTACATAGAAGGGACTGCAATCTCTAGTTGGCTGTCAGTATACTAAACATCCTCACAAATTCAATACATTCTGCACTCTTGGAAATTAACTTTTACTATTATAGGGCTGGATTAAGCCACATAATGATATAATATTTCATACTTAGATTAATCTGTTTGAAAGTATCAAAAACTGAATCTCTAGTGCGTTAGTGTCAATAATAAATCTTCCTGCTACTGCATCATTTCAGGCTAATCACTGGTTGTGATACTTAACAGCGTTGGTTTATGTAAAACCACACTAGACCTAAACAGCACCACATGCAACACTCTAGCTAAATTGGTAAATCCCGATCAATTCTCCCTACGTAATTTTATGCTCTCACTTAGTATTTTCTCATTACATATTTTAAGGCAGAAATAGAGCGTCTAAGGTTACTGGGGACAGGCAGGAATGTGGAGTTGAGGCCACAATCAGATCAGCTATGATCTTCTTGAATGGCGGAGCAGGCTCAAGGGGTCGAATGGCCTACTCCTGTTCCTAATTCATATGTTCGTATGTATGTATACATTACCCAGAATTTACTACATCAGGTAGCTTTGATACGGTAAATTTAGTAATGTTCACAAGACCTTTATCCAGACCTGCAGTAAATGTTACCTTTTGGCAGGCCACTGGAGTGAATCACAGAAGCAGATTCAAGCACTTCAACAGACAGAAGGAATTGAAGAATATGGAGAGAAAGCAGATTAATGCAACTGCGATCAAACCAACAACAATTTGGTTTGTCATATGGTGCCTTCAGAGTGGTAAAACATCCCAAGGAGATTCACAAGATGTTTGCCAATCAAAATCTGACATCGAGTCACATCAGGAGACGTTAATACAAGTCACCAAAAGCTTGGTCAGAGGTGATGGAGGTAGAGTTTCGTAGTGGGGGGCATCTCAGAGCTTAGGGCTAAAGGTAGCTGTAGAAATGGCTGGCAATGGTGGAGTGGTGAAAAATCATCAGGGGCCTGAATTGGAGCAATGCAGAGATCTGAAAGGGTTGTAGGGCTTGGGCAGGTTAGAGATGAGGAAGGGAGAGGCCAGGGCGGGATTTGAAAACAAGGGTGAGGATCTTAGTTGCTAAAATTTGATAACTTCTTAATTTGACTAGATATAATCCAATAAAGTATTTAGTGTAAAAACAAGTGATCCTGTCGGCTCCAAAAGGCCCATTGACCTCTGGCAGAAATTGCTGATCCCGCAGCAGGTGGGGCCGGAAAATTCCAGCCACTGATTTTTACAGGGATTTGAAAATGTTGAACTGTTTTTTCCTACTGGGAAACACACCTACACACACCTCTCTTTCAGGGGAGGACCACTGGAATTAAGTGCCAATCAGGCACTTAACAGGGTAGTGGTATATCTTCCACAGGATCAAGGACCCCTGGGGCGCAAGTCCCGCCCTCCGAGAGCAGCTGTGCATTGCTCGGCAGTGCCAGTGGTGGTAGTGGCTGTTGCAGGCTGGATCACCAAGGAACCCAGGCCACAGGTGAGTGGCGGGATGGGAGAGGGATGCCGTAAAGGGCAGGAGGCAGCTCTCAGTAGGCCCCCCCCATTTGCCGATGCTGGGTCCCTCAAACTTTGAATGAAGAATCCCTACTCCCCTCCCTCGCTCCCCAGAGCCCTGCGGACAACTTGAACAGGGTTTGCTTTTCAGGCTTTCCGCATGGCAAGGCCCCACCTGCTTTAGGCTGAATACAAGCAGCAGCAAGATGAGGCCCATGGGTCGGCATCAATTGCCCAAAAGGCCACAATTAGCAGCAAGAAAGGAAGGCCATCCATGAGCCTTCCTGCCCTGGACTTGATCAGGGAAGGGGCAGTGAAGTCCCCACCAGCCATCCTCCCACCCGATTAAATGATCCCAAACCTCCAAGCTCACCTCAGCAGAGGGCATTAAGTTTCACCTTAAGGCTGAAGCTGCAGTTCTTGAAATAGAACTTCAGGAGCTCTTCCAAATAGGATTCCTTGACTAACACCAGAAAGAGGAGAACTGTCGAGGGGGGGGGGAAGAGAGAGAACCGTCTGGGTGGAGGGGGAGGGGGAGGGGGAGGAGAGAGAACCGTCGGGGGGGAGAGGGAGGGGGAGGAGAGAGAGTCGCCATTGAGGGGGGAGGGGGAGGAGAGAGTGTCGCCAGTGAGGGGGGAGGGGGAGGAGAGAGAGTCGCCAGTGAGGAGGGAGGGGGAGGAGAGAGAGTCGCCGGTGAGGGGGGAGGGGGAGGAGAGAGAGTCGGCGGTGAGGGGGGAGGGGGAGGAGAGCGTGTCGCCAGTGAGGGGGGAGGGGGAGGAGAGAGTGTCGCCAGTGAGGAGGGAGGGTGAGGAGATAGAGTCGCCGGGGGTAGCGGTGGAGAGAGAGAGAGATTGAACAGAGCATGTGAGTTGGCTAGGGAACATTTAAAGATGTCACAGCAATGAAGAAAATGAAGGCAGACAAGAAAGCGACAGCCCGCGGTTTTGTTTCTGGAGAGAAAGTGCTAATTGTGTTACCAGTACTAGCTGATTCATTAAAGGCAAGATTTGGCGGGCCTTGCAGGGCTGAAAAGAAATTGAGTGAAGTAAATTATTTAATAAATATTCCAGAAAGAAGCAGAGGGTGTGTCATGTTAATATGCTTTAAAAGTACTTTGATAGTGTTAATAGTGGTAAATAATGAGAAGAGGTAGAGGTGCAGGACTCTGAAATTGATTTTTCTCTAATCAAATTGGATAATGAGGGGTTGCTTGAAAATTTAAAGGAAATATTGAGTTTTCTTTCAAACAAGTGTCGAAGTATTTTGGAAAAGCTATTGCAGTCACATAAACCTATTTGTGGGAATAAGTTGGGGAAGACAGATTTAGCTATACATGATGTGTCTGTACAGGTTTCACCTTCAATAAGGTAACATCCTTATAGATTAAATTTGGCAAAGTTATCACAGGTACAGAAAGAAATTGATTTCATGCTTCAAAATGATATCATTGGGCAGAATTTTCCATTTGTCGGACGGGCAGTCCTGACCCAATCGCGGGCGGGTGCGGAGCTGATCACCGCCAGGGATCGGGGCTGCGTTGCCATTTTATGTGGGTGGGCTAATTTAGGCCCACCCAACGTAACATCCGCTGAGAAGCGCTATGTGCTCCCTGTGCGGGCGGGGAGGAATCCCTGAAATCTAGAGTGCGCTCTTTCGCACATGCACACAAAAGAGTGCACTCATCTCCCTGAGGCTTAGTGCAGCCTCAGGGAGATCGCCTCAACTTTTAAAAATATTAAAAATAGAGAAGAGAAAAATCCCTTACATGTCCCCTCATGTGACAATGTCACATGAGCTGGGACATATTTATAATTTACAGAACAACTTTATTACATATTTTAAAACCTTACATAAAACCTCATCCCGCCGCTGGATGAGGTTTCATTTTTTTCCTAGTTGCTGCCGGGGCTCCTGGCCTGCCCGCCAACCTTAAGCTTGGATGGGCAGGTCCTTTAGTTGGTTAATTGATCCTGTCAATGGCCTCAAGTGGCCATTGACAGGTCGGTGGGCCCGCAGCTGATTTTGCTGCGACCCTGCCTTCCTGAAAATTTAAATGGGGCGGGGTGACGTCGGGGGTTCTGCCCGACATCATCCCGTGTCATTTTATGCATCGGCAAGTGGGCCCCACCCACATTTGTTGAATAAACCATTCAAAAAGATAGGTGAAATCTTGCATCTAGCTGAGCGACGCCAAGCAATGTGTTTATATTAGTAATAAAATTGGTGGAATGAAAGGATTATTTTTAGGAGAGGTAAAAATTTTTTTAAAACTAGTAATACAATAGAAAATTTAAATTCAAAGGGGAAGCTGTGTATAAGCAGTAAGGAGCTTGTGGGGAAAATCCCCCCCCCACCCCCCCTCCTTTGGGGGGAAGCGCTGTGCGCTCCCTGTACGGGCGGGGGGGAAAATATTCCGAGTGGTTCCCTGCGATCTTTTGCGCATGTGCACAAAAGAGCGCAGAGATCTCCCTGATGCACGGAGGTGCCTCAGGGAGATCCGTTTGACATGTGTAAATTTAAATAAAGGAAGAAAAAAACTTTTGATACATGTCCCCTCATGTGACACTGTCACATGATCTGGGACATGTCAAAGAATTAATGTAAAAATTTTTATTAGATTTTAAAACACTTCATGAAACCTCAGCCCGCCCATGGATGAGGTTCCATGAAAAATGCAAAGGCTGCCTGGGCTCTTCCAGCCCGCCAACCTTAAGATTGGACAGGCAACTCATTTAATTGAGTTAATGACTAATTAAATGGCCTTAATAGGCCCTTGACAGTTCGGTGGGCTCACTCCCTCCCCCCACCCCATCCCCGCTCACAGACGGGAAAATGCTGCCTCTTGTGTCTAAGTCAGAGGCATTTAAGATCTAACCAGCCTATAAGCCTGCAACTGTAACTGCAAAGGAACCAAATCGCAAGGAACCTTATTTTGAATTTGTAAGGTCAAATGTGCTTTGCTTGGTGTCTGTTTAAAGTCTATGGGTAATTGTTGCCTTGGTGAAGATTTACCAGGGAGTGATTTCTTTGGGGATTTGTTTAAAAGTTATTATGTTAGTAATTTGTAGACATGAGTATGTGTTTAAATTGTTGCTAAATTAATATATTAAAAAAAACCTCTCAAAGCTTGGTGCTTTTATTCCTGAATTCAGAGCTACATCTCAAACATACCAATTGAAAATACAGGTTATGACAGTTGTTCAAGTTTCCCTCTGGGACTTAAACAACTCAGCCTTTACCAACTACTGTGTCATAATAGTGCCCTTCATATCTTTTGAGTGCCCTTGTTACACTTGATAACAAAGATGGTAAAATGCTGCTGACTGCATGAAAAGCTCGTTCCAAATTAGAACATTCGATGTCAAATTATCGCTGATCATTTTTGAGTGCGCACATTAGAACACAAAAACATCATCATTTTCTGACAGGGAGAGCAGGCTCAAGTGGGCAAATGGCCTACTCCTATTTCATGTTCTTCTAAACATAAATAAAATGATCCCAGAATATTATTTATATGAGCCAATGAGAAAAGGAGACGCAAGTTTAAATTAATGGTAAATAATTTAAAATACATGCAAGAAAAAAATTCTTTATTCAAAGCGTAACCCCCACTTTAAAACAAACAGTCAAACCAGGAATGTAGTGTGACATTTAAGATGGGTTGCAATACTAAAAGCCTGAACTCCAATGAGTTGAATCATAGGATCATGGGATGTTACAGCATCGGTGGTGGTGATTTGGCCCATCATGCCTCGGCCACCTTTTGAAACAGCTACCCCATTTGCAAGGGTCTTGTACCCTTGCAAATTTTATGCCCTTCATGTATTCAACTAATTTGCTTCTGGGAGTTATTATTCAACCAGCTTCCATCATCTTTTCAGGAAATGCATTCCAGATCATAATTCACTGCATAAAATCTTCACCACCTCTCCACCACCTCTGCCCCGGGTCACCTCTAGCTCTTTTGCCCATCGCCTTAAATCTGTGTCCTTTGGTTTCCGTTCTTTCTACCACTAGAAACAGTTTCTCTTTATTTATACTATCAAAAACTTTCTTGATGGAGCATTAACACTCCCCTAAACCTTCTGTACTCAGAGGAGAACAACCTACTTCTCTAGTCTCCCCAGGCAACAGAAGTCTGTCATTCCTGATACCATTCTAGAAAATCTTTGCACCTTCTCCAAGGCCTCGACACCTTTTCTAAAGTGTGGTACCCAGGATTGGCCACAATACTCCAGCTAGGCCTAAGCCGTATTTCATTAAAAGTTTGCATAATTTCTTTGCTTGAGTATTCTACATCTCTATTTCTAAGTCAAAATATGCCTCCAGGTCTCTGTTCCTGTCCCCCTTTAAAATTGGACTATTTAGTTTATACTATCTTCTCAATCATCCTATCAAAATGAATCTCTTCACGTCTCTACATTAAATTTCCTCTGCTATTCATCTGTCATTCTGAAGTCTATTATCCTCCATGTTGTTATGATTTCAGAGTTTCATGTCATCTGCAAACTTTGAAATTATGCCCTCTATACCAATGCCCAGGTCATTAACCTAGTGAAAAGAGCAGTGATCCCAGCACAGCCCCTGGGACAAGCCAGTGCATTGTTTTTCCAGACCGGAAAAAGTCTCATTCGCCACTACTAACCACTCTCTGTACCTTAGTCAGTCACATATGCATACAGCCAATGCCCCTTTAATCAAATTTTGCCACCAAGTTTATTGTGTTAATTTATCAAAATGCCTTCTGAATGTTCACGTCTACATCAACCACACTGCCCTCATCAACCCGGTTACTTCAAAAAGAACTCAAATCAAGTTAGTCAAACACAATTTGCCTGCAACAACTCCGTGCTGATTTTCAGTTGTTACCCTAAATTTTTCCAAGCGCCAATTAATTTTGTCCTGGATTAATGCCTCAGAGTTTCCTCATCACAGGCATTAAATCGACTGGCTTGTATACAGGGTTTATCCCTCTTCCCATTTTTGGATAGAGGTATAAGAATTTTTTTTTCATTCATGAGATGTGGGCTTCGCTGGCTGGGCCAGCATTTATTGCTTATTCCTAGTTGCCCTTGAAAAGGTGGTAGTGAGCTGCCTTCTTGAAACGTTGCAGTCCATGTGGTGTAGGTACACCCAGAGTGCTGTTAGGGAGGATTTTGACCCAGCGACAGTGAAGGAACGGCGACATATTCTAAGTCAGGATGGTGAGTGGCTTGGAGGAGGAGAACTTCCAGGTGGTGGTGTTCCCATCTATCTGCTGCCCTTGTCCTTCTAGACGGTAGTGGTCATGGGTTTGGAACATGCTGTCTAAGGAGCCTTGGTGAATTCCTGCAGTGCACCTTGTAGATGGTACACACTGCTGCTATTTTGTGTCGGTGGTGGAGGGAGTGAATGTTAGTGGATGTGGTGCCAAGCAAGCAGGCTGTTTTGTTCTGGACAGTGTCAAGCTTCTTGAGTGCTGTGGGAGCTGCACTCATCCAGGCAAGTGGGGAGTATTCCATCACACTCCTGGCCAGTGCCTTGTAGATGGTGGACAGGCTTTGGGAAGTCAGGAGGTGAGTTGCTCATTGCAGGATTCCTAGCCTCTGACCTGCTCTTGTAACCACAGTATTTATATGGCTAGTCCAGTTCAGTTTCTGGTCAATGGTAACCTCCAGGATATTGATTGTGGGGGATTCAGTGATGATAAAGCCATTGAATGTCAAGGGCCGATGGTTAGATTCTCTCTTGTTGGGGATGACCTTTGCCTGGCACTTGTGTGGCGTGAATGTTACTAGCTGTTTGTCAGCCCAAGCCTGGGTGTTGTCCAGGCCTTGCTGCATTTGGACATGTATTCAGTATCTGAGGAGTCACAAATGGTGCTGAACATTGTGCAATCATCAGCAAACATCCCCACTTCTGACCTTATGATGGAAGGAAGGTCATTGATGAAGCAGTTGGAGATGGTTGGGCCAAGGACACTACTCTGAAGATCTCTTGCACTGATGTTCTGGAGCTGAGATGACTGACCTCTAACAAACACAGCCATCTTCCTTTGTGCTAGGTATGACTCCAATCAGTGGAGAGTTTTCCCTCTGATTCCCAGTGACACCAGTTTTGCTAGGGCTCCTTGATGCCGCACTCGGTCAAATGATGTCAAAGGCAGTCACTCTCACCTTGGGAATTCAGCTCTCTTGCCCATGTTTGAACCAAGACTGTAAAGAGGTCAGAAGCTGAGTGCCCTTGGCAGAACACAAGCAGGGCATCCGTGAGCAGGTTATTGATAAGCAAGTGCCACTTGATAGCACTGTTGACGATCCCTTCCATTACTTTATTGAAGACTGAGGGTAAACTGATGGGGCAGTAATTGGCTGGGTTGGATTTGTCCTGCTTTGTGTGTACAGGGCATAACTGGGCAAACTTACACAAAGCCGGGTAGATGCCAGTGTTGTAGCTATACTAGAACGTTTTGGCTAGGGGCACAGAAAGTTCTGGGGTCTTCAGTACTATTGCCAATATATTGTCAGGGCCCATAGCCTTTGCGCTATGCAGTACCTCCAGCCATTTCTTGATAACACGTGGAATGAGTCGAATTGGCTCAAGACTAGCACTTGTTGATGCTGGGGACCTCCAAAGGGGGGCAGATGGATCATCCACCTGGCACTTCTGCCTGAAGATTGTAGCACATGCTTCAGCCTTGTCTTTCTCACTGATGTGCTGGGCTCCTCCATCATTGATGATGGGGATATTTGTGCAGCCTCCTCCTCCTATAATTGTCCACCACCATTCACGACTGGGTGCGACAGGACTACAGAGCATAAATCTGATCCATTGGTTGTGGGATCGCTTAGCCCTGTCTATCACTTGCTGCTTATGCTGTTTGGCATGCAAGTAGTCCTGTGTTATAGCTTCACACCTCATTTTTAGGTATGCCTGGTGCTGCTCCTGGCATGCCCTCCTGCACTCTCCATTGAACCAGGGTTGATCCTCTTGCTTGGTGGTAATGGTAGAGTGGGGGATATTCCGGGCCATGAGATTACATATTGTGTTTGAGTACAATTCTGCTGTTACTGATGGCCCACAGTGCCTCATGGATGCCCAGTCTCGAGTAGCTAGATCTGTTCAAAATCTATCCCATTTAGCACTGTGGTCGTGCCACACAATATGATGGAGGGTATCGTCAATGTGGGACTTTGACTCCACAGCAACTGTGCGGTGGTCACTCCTACCGATACTGTCATGGATACAGGCAGCTGCAGCAGGCAGGTTGGTGAGGATGAGGTCAAGTATGTTTTTCCCTCTGGTTCCCTCAGCACCTGCTGCAGACCCAGGCTAGCAGCCATGTCATGTAGGACTCGGCCAGCTCAGTCAGTTGTGGTATTACCGAGCCACTCTTGGTGATGAAGATTGAAGTCCCCCATCCAGAATACATTCTGTGCCCTTGCCACCCTCAGTACTTCTCCTCCAAGTGGTGCTCAACATGGAGGAGCACTGATTCATCAGCTGAGGGAGGGCAGTACATGGTAATCAGCAGGAGGTTTCCTTGCCCATGTTTGACCTGATGCTATGAGACTTCAAGGGATCCAGAGTTGATGTTGAAGACTCCAAGGGCAACTCCCTCCTGACTGTATACCACTGTGCCACCACCTCTGCTGGGATGGGATGGTAGTGAGGGATGGTGATGGTGGTGTCTGGGACATTATCTGTAAGATATGATTCTTGGAGGATGACTATGTCAGGCTGTTGTTTGATTAGTCTATGAGACAGCTCTCCCAATTTTGGCACAAGTCCCCTGATGTTAGTAAGGTTAATGCCAGGTGGTCCATCTGGTTTCATTCCTTTTTTGAGACTTTATAGGGACAACTGAGTGGCTTGCTATGCCATTTCGGAGGGCATTTAAGAGTCAATCACATTGCTGTGGGTCTGGAGTCACGTGTAGGCCAGACTAGGCAGATTTCCTTCCTTAAAGGTCATTCGTGAACCAGGTGGGTTTTTACAACAACCGGCAATGGTTTCATGGTCACCATTATTCTTACTGAATTCAAATTCCACCATATGGTGCGGGATTTGAACCCGGGTCCCCAGGGAATTACCCTGGGTCTCTGGATTACTAGGCTAGCGACAATAACTCTAGGCCATCATCTCCCCTAATACGATCCATTAGTTAATTTCCATCTTTTCTATTAATGTTCTTGTGACACCCATGCTAGGAGTTCGGATTGCCACTTTAAGGTTTCAGAGACCAAACAAATCTTGTTCATGAAGTGTCTGTGCAAGAGCTGGTAGAGAAAGATGAGATTAGAAAAATGAGATAAAGAAACAAAGGACATCTTATCACGCTTAAATGCCTACGATACTGCAGACTTACCATATAATTGGTTTGACTTGATCAATAATCCGTGGAAGAGGTTGGCCATATGTTTCAGGCAGCATCAAGCACAAAATTCCAGCCACTATCGATAGGCTGCCCACGAGCACAAATGGCAAAATTTCATTATGTGTCCCTAAAAAACAAAATGAAATAGTGCTAGAGCTGTCTGGAGGTTTCTCAGAGGCACTGCCCGAATCAAGAATTTATTAAAAATTCATGCAGCTAGGAGTGTTAAACTAATAAGAACAAAATGAAGTGGAGGGAAAAAAAAACATTTAATTCCCGAGATGCATTCTAAAATTGAAAAAAAACTCAACCCCACAGATGCACATATTGCACTGCATATGGGCATTATTCCTCATGGCCTTTTCTCCAATAACTCTTCAGCATGAGCAGTGAAATCTCATTCATTAATATCTGAAGACTGACATATTGTTAATGAAAGTTGTTTTGGTATGGAACAAAAGAAGTTTCAGTTTAGAACCATAAAATATTCTCATTCTTATTTTCAAATTCCTGCCCAGCCTTGTCACTCCCCTTCTCTATAACCTCCTCCAGCTTTATAGCCTCCGAAGTCTCTGCACTTCTCCAATGCTGGCCTCTTGCACACGCCCCGTTTTAAATGCTCCACACCGTGGTTTCAGCTGCCTAGGCCAGAAACTCTGGAATTCCCTCCCTAAACCTCTGTCGCTTTGCCTCTCCCTCCTCCTTGAAGAACTACCTCTTTGACTAAGCCTTTGGTCATCTGTCCCATTATCATCTTACATAGTTTGGTGTCAAATTTTGCTTGCGAGCGTGCCAATGAAGCCCCTCGGGACACTTTAATCCTTAAAGGTGCTATATGATTGCAAGTTGGTGTCGTTAAGGAAAGCTGTGGGAAAAATGTTCTACTCAAAGTTCCTTCAGCTCTCTCTGAGAATAATAGTTAGATTTAACGTTATTTTATCTTTATGAAAACAGAATTGAATTTACTACCATTGCAAACTTGCTATTTTGGTTTACTGCTCTGGTAATAATAGGGAGAGGCCAAAAGACTGCTGAAATAGTACAGCAGGTTTGAGAGAGAAATCAGACTATATTGTAGACCTGGAGCCATTCTTCCTCTTGCTACCCAGAATGGGTTGATAGCATGTAGCCTCTAAATCAGAAGGATAGAGGAGTTGAACACAAATCAAGGCTGACAGGTTGGTGAATCAGTGCTGAGATGTTATCGATTTTAAATGATGAGTAAGAGACACACACACCCCCACAGAAACACACACAATTTAGCAGAAAAATCTGAAGTCAGATCAGATCAACAAGAAAAGCCAACAGTCTGAATTCTTCAAACAAAGATGCCCGTTTCACAAACTCCACAATACACTGATGTCAATTAAAAGTATTTAAATAATTCAAAGATGGTTGCTAAAAGCTTACACCTCTTACCCAGAAAAGCAAAATATTATGGTGGCAATCATAGATACCATGGAACATGTCACAGTGCCCATGCTCCTCGCCACAGTTGGATACAGTTCAGTTGAGAAAACATAGATCATAGACAAGGCGGCTGCATAACTGAATCTACCAATCATTGCCATTATAATGGTAAGAACATAGTGACCTGTGAAACGAAAGCACAGAACAGTTCAGTATGTATATTTTGAGGGATTCCAAATAATTTAATTCCATCTATTATGTCAGTTCTGTGATTTTAACCACAACATAAAGAAAACCCATTATCAACACGTGCAAAAGTATTGGACAATTCTGCCCATCACACAAAGCTTATAATCGTCCAGTGGTTAGGGACAATGCTACAAGCCACCAGCAAGTGACCTATGAAAGAACTGAATAGGATTCGTTAGCCTGAGCAGTGATTTAGAAACAACATGGAATAAAATCAGGTTGTTAAACATAGTCATTAACGTTCTTCAACAGAATTCTTGAGAATTCAAGGATTAACTGGTTTGAACTCTTACTTGAAAGTAAAATCTGGATCAACAGCAGCATAATTCCACCACATGCCACAATGCAAGCAAGGGAAATCCGATGAAGTGACATACGCAGCAATATCCACTCTATCACGTATGACGCCACTTCAGTCACTGCAGAGATAAAGCAGTTGATGTAGGGGTCTCCATGCATATTGGGAGTATTGAAGGATAGCCCAAAGTAACCAACAGAGGGAATCATCCTGCAAAAAAGTGCAAACAAATATTAGTGGAAAACAAAATATTGCAGATGCTGAAAATATGAAATAGACAGAAAGTACATGAAAACAGTGTTCCCATTTTCTGTTTTTATTATAGGAAAATTCAGCTCCTTGCATTGAACAATGGATGGGTGGATTTTGTGGGGCTCACATGATAATGATGTGGGGGTTTAGGTGGTGAAAGGAGAAGCAATTGAAGTAGATTCTCTGGCTATGATTGGTTCAGTAAAAGTAAAGGAGATGAGGGAAGTCCCTGAATAATGGAAGTGTTGGTGGATAGTATGTCAATTGTCAAAGGTTACAGAGTGGTAGGGAGACTGTCCAATGCTCTATAGTTACAGTGAATGTCCTTTGGTATATTAATTAGAGATGTTTCAGTGCTGTAGCAGAGCTGGAAACAGATTGAAGACTTGAGCATGAATTTCCAAGGCAACAAGACTTGAGGAAAGGAAGGATGGAGACAGTGCAGTGATTTACAAAGACAGAGGGATCAAGAGTATTTTTTTGTTGTTTTAATTGTCTCTATTGTGGGCTATAGTGAAGGCTATGAAGTTCTGTCGAAGGGTCATGAGGACTCGAAACGTCAACTCTTTTCTTCTCCGCCAATGCTGCCAGACCTGCTGAGTTTTTCCAGGTAATTCTGGTTTTGTTTTTGTTTTGGATTTCCAGCATCCACAGTTTTTTTGTTTTTATCTAAGAATGTAGAGTTTTGGTTTCAGTTTAAGGTGAATTGGGATGTTGTTTACTTGGTTTGGTTTAGTATGCTGGTGTGTTTGCAAACCATGCTTGAACATTTGACCCAGCTGAGAGGTTTTAGGAGCAAGAAAGCCCTGAGTTTGCTATGGAGAAAACTGCTGAGGATGGAGCCATGCTCTAAAAGGAAAAATCAGTGGGTTTGGGGTTTCATTTTTAGAAAATAAGTAAGAATAAGAGAGGCTCCCTGGAGACTGCAGACATCCAGTCTGTTGTATTTAACCAAAGAACTCAGTTCTATGTGCTTAAATAGGAAAAGAGAGAGTACTAGAGAATTGGGTATAGGACCAAGCAGCTCCGTAAAGGGAGGAGAAAATCAGCTACAAAATAGATGCCAAGGGAGTGTCTGCATGTGTCAGGTGGGCCATGGTGTGTGGCTGTCAGCGACACCTATACTTGGACCAGGAGGTTGGATTGGTGCAAATATACCATAGACCCGAGCTTTGACCCATGCATCTAGACCCAGAGAAAAAGGAACTGCCTTACAGAGAATGAGTATGTTTGAAAGCCCATCAGAGTGAAAGCCACAGTAAAAAGGTTAATAGGAGCAGGAGTAGGTCATTTGACCCTTCAAGCCTGCTGCACCATTCAACATGATTATGGCTGATCCTCTATCTCAACACTATATTCCTACTCTCTCCCCATACCCCTTGATGCCTTTAGTGTCTAGAAATCTGTCTATTTCCTTCTTAAATATACTCAGCGACTTGGCCTCCACAGCCTGCTGTGGTACAGAATTCCACAGGTTCACCATCCTTTGAGTGAAAAAATCTCTCCCCATCTCAGTCCTAAATGGCCTATCCCGTATCCTGAGACTGTGACCCCTTGTTCTAGAACCCCCAGCCAGAGGAAACATCATCCCTGCAACCAGCCTGCTCTGCCCTGTCAGAACTTTATGTGTTTCAGTGAGATCCCCTCTCAAACTCCAGTGAATACAATCCAAGTCAGTCTAATCTCTCCTCATACAACAATCCTGCTATCCCAGGAATCAGTCTGGTGAACCTTCGCTGCACTCCTTCTATGGCAAGTATATCCTTTCTTAGGTAAGGAGACCAAAACTGCACACAATACTCCAGGTGTGGTCTCACCAAGGCCCTGTACAGCTGCAGTAAGACATCCTCGCTCTTGTACTCAACTCATCTCGTAATGAAGGCCAGCATACCATTTGCCATCTTAACTGCTTGCTGCACCTGCATGCTTGCTTTCAGTGACTGGTACACAAGGACACCCAGGTCCCTTTGTACATCATCATTTCCCAATCTATCACCAATTAAATAATACTCTGCCATTGCTTTTCCTTCCAAAGTGGATAACTTCACACTTATCCACATTACATTGCATCTGTATTTGCCCATTCACTCAATTTCTCTAAATCACCTTGAAGCCTCTTTACCTCTCACATTCCCACCTAGTTGTGTTGTCAGCAAACTTGGAAATATTACATTTGGTTCCCTCATCCAAATCAGTGATATAAATTATGAATAGCTGGGGCCCAAGCACTGATCCTTGTGGTACCCAACTAGTCACTTCCTGCCACTCCAAAAAAGACCCATTTATTCCTATTCTGTTTCCTGTCTGTCAACCAATTCTCAATCCATGCCAATATATTACCCACCATCCCATGTGCTTTAATTTTGCTTACTAACCTTCACGTGGGACTTTATCAAAAGCTTTCAGAAAATCTAAATACACCATGTCTGATTCTCCCTTATCCATTCTACTAGTTACATTCTTAGAAAATTCCTATAGGCTTGTCAATTATGATTTCCCTTTCATAAATCCAGGTTGACTTTGTGTAATCCCATTGATATTTTCTAAGCAACCTGTATCACATCCTTTATAGTAGACTTTAGCATTTTCCCTACTATTGATGTTAGGCTAACCGGTCTGTAATTCTGTGTTTTCTCTTTCCCTCCATTTTTTAATCCTTACTCACCATATAAGGATGACAAATATTGTGATGTTTCTGATGTTAGAAGTCCTAACCAAATCCAAGTAAGTGACTGCATGTATATCCCCAGCTGGCAGCTGAAAAGTATAAGAAAATGTACATAAAAAACAGAGGCTACGTTTGCTCCCAACATCTTGCATGCACAGTTTGACTGTTTTACTCAGTTACATCATTGAGGATGATAGTGTATGCAGTGGCCAGGAGCAAAAATGGCGCTGCTCAAATCATCACAGCTGGGCAGCTGGGTCTTGCAGTGAGCAGTTAATTAAAAGTTCTGCCTTGTTGACTTGCCAGGCTCAAGCTGTAACATTAACACTCACTGGGTCAGCACTGTGGGAGTACCTACACCACACGGACTGCAGCGGTTCAAACAGGCAGCTCACCACCACCTTCTCAAGGGCAATTAGGGGTGGGCATTAAATGATGGCCCAGCCAGTGACACCCGCATCCTATGAATGAATAAAAAAGTAAATTCTCATATTCAAAGATTCAGGTCACCAGCAGGCTGCAAGGATAATTTTATTCCCCACACCAGTCTAAGCTTTTCAAAGTTCGAATTTTAAAGAGTGAAAACACCTAAAGCACTGGAGGGGAAAAAGAATAGTTTGGAAATATTCCAATGATTTGCAAGTGAGGCTCGCTGAAAGAAATTGCCAGTGGTCGATTGAGATGGTCTCAGTACGGCAAACTCATGATGATACATCTTTTTAGTCCTTGTCTGCAGAGTAACTTTTTATTCTTTCCTTTTACCCTGTGTCTCTTGGAGGAGGATGGAGGGTGAGGAGGAGTGGATGGGATTCCTGTAAATATGGCCCAGCTCCCCATGGATGCCCCATCCCTACTGACACACTCCCCGGGGACCGCTGAATTTTGAAACTTGCACATGCCGAATTTTGAAACTTTCTGATGTCACCATGCCTGTGCAGCCTTAAGTGCACATGCGCAGAAGTCTGCACATGCCTAGAGTGATACTGGCAGGCTTGGCACAGCAGAGTGACACCACTTGACTTCCACACATGTGCAGACCACCATTTTGCATTGGCAGGAGACACAGTGTAAAACATATGTAAAAACAAATTCAATTATGAAATGAATAGCAAAAACAGAAACAGGAGAATCAAATAATATTTTATTGAATATGATATGATAATGAGCGATAATAGATCCCAAAATTTTTCCAACAACTGATGTCAGGCTAACTGGCCTGTCGTTCACTGTTTTCTCCCTCCCTCATTTCTTGACAAGCAGCGTAACATTTGCCAACTTCTAATCGAATGGGACGATTCTCGAATCTAAGGAATTTTGAAAAATCATAGCTAGCACATCCACTACCTTTGCAGCCTTCTTTTTTAAAACCCTGGGGTGTAGGCATTCGCCTATACATTCACAGCACACAAAAGTGTCAGGCAATGGCCATCTCCAAGAAGAGTGAATCTAACCATCTCTGCTTGACAGTCAATGGTATTACCATGGCTGAATCTCCCACTATCAACATTTTGGGGGTTACCATTGACCAGAAACTGAACTGGAACAGCCATATACGTGCTGTGTCTGCAACAGCAGGTCAGGCCTGGCGATTCTGCAGAAAGTAACTCACCTCCTTGCTCCCAAAGCCTGTTCACCATCTATAAGGAACAAGTCACGAGTGTGATGGAATACTCTCCACTTGCCTGGATGAATGCCGCTCCAGCAATTCAAGAATCTCGACACCATCCAGGACAAAGCAACTCACTTGTTTTGCAAGCCATCCACCAACTTAAACATTCACTCCCTCCACCACCAATGTACAGTGGCAGCAGCATGTACCATCTGTAAGATGCACTGCAGGAAATCATCAAGGTTCCTTCGACACCACCTTTCAAACCCACAATTTCTGCCACCTAGAAGGACAAGGGCAGCAGATGCATGGGAACACCAACACCACGACATTCCTTCCATAACAGAATCACAGAATTTTAACAACACAGAAGGCGGCCTTTTGGCCCATCTTGTCTGCACCAGCTCACCAAATGAACATTATGACGTAGTGCCATTGCTCTGTCTTTTCCCATACCCCTGCACATTGTTTCTATTCAAGTAATTATCTGATACCCTCTTGAATGCCTGAATTGAACCTGCCTCCGCCATACTTCAAGGCAGTACATTCCAGACCCAAACCATTCATTGTGTGATAAAGTTTTTTCTCACATCACATTTGCTTCTTTTGCAAATCCTTCCAAAGCCACAACAATTGCCATCTAGAAGGACAAGGGCAGCAGATAGATGGGAACTCCACCACCTGGAAGTTCCCCTCCAAGTCACTCGCCATCCTGACTTGGAAACATATTACCGTTCCTTCACTGTTGCAGGGTCAAAAACCTGGAACTCCCTCCCTAACAGCACTGTGGGTGTACCGACACCACATGGACTGCAGCGGGTTCAAGAAGGCAACTCATCACCA
Source organism: Carcharodon carcharias (assembly GCF_017639515.1). Lineage (NCBI taxonomy): Eukaryota > Metazoa > Chordata > Chondrichthyes > Lamniformes > Lamnidae > Carcharodon > Carcharodon carcharias. Next base: position 170,426,135 of record NC_054470.1, read on the forward strand.
CATTCTCAAGGGCAACTAGGGATGGGCAATAAATGCTGGCCCAGCCAGTGAAGCCCACATCCCCTGAATGAATTTTTAAAAAATCACTTTAAATCCATGCCCTCTCGTTCTTGATCCTTTCAGAAGGGGTAACAGCTTCTCCCTATCTACTCTGCCCAGCCCCCTTTTAATTATGAACATCTCCAACAAATCTCCTCTCAGCCTTCTTCTCTCCAAGAAGAACAGTCCCAACCTCTCCAATCTATCCTCATAGCTGAAGTTTCTCATTCCCTGGAACCATTCCTGTAAACCTCCTCTGTACTCTTTCATATTCTTCTTATAGTGTGGTGCCCAAAGCTGTACACAATACTCCAGCTGAGGTCTAATGAGTGTCTTATATAAATTCAGCATAACCTCCTTGCTCTTGTACTCCAAACCCCTATTAATAAAGCCCAGGATACTCCATGCTTTATTTTGCTGCTCTCTCCACCTGTCCTGCCACCTTCAATGATCTATGCACATATACACCCAAGTCTTTCTGTTCCTGCACCCCCTTCAAAATTTCACCCCTTATTTTATATTGTCTGTCCATGTTCTTCCTACCAAAATGCATCACCTCACATTTCTCCGCATTGAACTTCATCTGCCACCTATCTGCACACTCCACCAACTTGTTTATGTCTTCTTGAAGTTCCACATCGTCATCCTCACAGTTCACAACATTCCCAAGTTTCATGTCATCTGCAAACTTTGAAACTGTCCCTTGCACAGCAAGATCTAGATCATTAATATATATCAGGAGAAACAAGGGTCCCAATACCGACCCCTGGGAAACTCTACCACAAACCTTCCTCCAGTCCGAAATATATCTATTGACCATTACCATCTGCTTCCTATTTTTCAGCCAATTTTGTATCCACGTTGCTACTGTCCCTTTTATTCCATGAGCAATAGTTTTTTCAAAAGGCTGTTGTGTAGCACTGTATCAAATGCTTTTTGAAAGTCCATGTGCACCACATCAACAGTATTACCCTCATCGATCTTTTCTATTACCTCTTCAAAAACTAGAGCAAGTTAGTTAAACATGATTTCCCCTTTAGAAATCCATGCTGGCTCTTCCTAATCAACCCATATTTTTCCATGTGACTACTAATTCTATCCTGAATAATTGTTTATAACGTCTTGCCCACCACAGAAGTTAAACTGTCTGGCCTATAATTGCTGAGTTTATCCTTAAAACCTTTTTTGAATAAGGTCGTAATGTTTGCAGCTCTCCAGTCTCTGGCACCATCCTCGGGTCTAGGGAAGACTGAAAGATTATTCCCAGTGCCCCTGCAATTTACTCTTCCGTGTTTTTAAACTTGTTAATTTTCAGGGTCAGAAATAAACATGTTGGCTGATGGTTTCAGTGTATTTTTTTTTATTCATTCACGGGATGTAAGGCATCGCTGACTAGGCCAACATTTAATGCTCATCCGCACTTGCCCCGAGAAAGTGGTGGTGAGCTGCCTCCTTGAACCACTGCAGTCCCTGTGGTGTAGGTATATCCATAGTGCTGTTAGGAAGAGAGTTCAAGAATTTTGACTCAGCAATTGTGAAGGAGCGGTATTATAGTTCCAAGTCAGGATGGTGTGTGGCTTGGTAGGGGGACTTGCAGGGGACAATGTTCCCATGCACCTGCTGCCCTTGTCCTTCTAGGTGGTAGAGGTCACAGGTTTGGAAGGTGCTGTCGAAGGAGCCTTGGTGAGCTGCTGCAGTGCATCTTAGATGGTGCACACTGCTGTCACTGTGCAATGGTGGTGGAGGGAGTGAATGGTTAAAGGTAGAGGATAGAGTGCGCATCAAGCAGGCTGCTTTGTCCTGGATGGTGTTGAGCTTTTAATGTATTTGAAGGTGCACTCATCCAAGCAAGTGGAAAGTATTCCATCATGCTTTTAACTTCTGCCTTGTAGATGGTGGACAGGCTTTGGGGGTTCAGAAGGTGAGTTACTCACCGCAGAATTCCCAGCCTCTGACTTGCTCTTAGAGCCACAATATTTATATGGCTGGCCCAATTCAGCTTGGTAACCCACAGGATGTTGATAGTGGGGAATTCAGCGAAGGAAATGCCATTACATGTCAAGGGAGATGGTTAGATTCTCTCTCACTGGAGTTGATCATTGCCTAGGGTTATTGGTGCAAAATTTACTTGCCACTTCTCAGTACCAGTACCAGTAACACCATCTCAGATACAGAAGCAGCCTGTACCTACATGCAACAAGCCCTGGGCAAAATTCATGCTTGGGCTGTTATGTGTTTTTTTGTGTGGTAAGAGTCTAGACATGGTTTGGGGATTGCCTGGTCTCCCAAAAGTATGCTGTTCAAGTCTACAGTCTTTTTAACCAGAACTATTTATTTACAGCAAGTATTTACACGTTTGGACCTCTGCACAAGGTGCTTTCTTCACAATGTCCCTTTCTTCTCAATCATGTGATCTGACATTATTACATCAGCATCATACATGCTTCTGATGTTAAACCATTACTCTACATCTCTCCCCAAATCTTTATCCTCATCATATTTACATCAGTCTACATCTCCCCCCAAAGTGTCAGGCTTCACAGGGGTCTCAAAGGTGCCCTCACCAATCTTCCTGATCTTGTTCTGACCTCCTTTAGAGGTCAAGGGTATTCAGTACTCTCCCTTCTGTCAGTGTGACTATACTGGGTGACTGTAGAGCTTGTAATAGGTCGTTTCTCTTCTTTAAGAAATCACAGTTGATCCGCAAAAGCCAAAGGTGTAAGAGAATTTCTAGGCAATCCTCAAACCATGTCTAGACTCTTACCACACAAAAAAAACACTTAATAGCCCAAACTATGTGACCTAGAAACTTAATCATGGGCTTGGCAAACTCACATTTTTCATTCCTGTTAGATCAGCATCCTGTAAAGCTCTCAGGACTGCAATGACCTTGCGACCATGCTCCTCTCTAGTGGATCCATGTATGAGTTTATCAACCATATCGATTATTACACCTTCCATGCCTTCTATTGGATATTGTTCTCTGGAAAATATCTGGGGTGGAAGCTATTCCAAAGGGCAATCCATTGAAACAATAACAATCGAATGGCGTTATAAATGTGGTCAGCAATCTGGATTCTTTGTCCAAAGGCAGCAGCCAAAATCCAGTGTTGACATCCAATTTGGTAAATAAAGTGCTCCTGGCTAGTTTTGTGGGGCTCTCATCCACTGAGGCCATCAGGTGGATCCCACATTCCACTGTTTTGTTTAGCTGAGTTAAATCCGTGCAAATTCTTATAGAGCCATTTGGTTTTGGGACCTTAACCATACCCAAACACCATTTAGTTGGTGTGGTGACTGTCGAGATAACCCTTTGTTTCAATTTCACCCTTGGCTTTGTCCAAGAGTGGGCAAGGGACTTTCCTCGGGGTAAAGAGGCAAACTGGCTCAGCATCAGCTTGTAGAGTGACATGGTACCCAGTCTTTTTCCCTCTTTTTACAGGTTGTTAGCGCTCGAGTGATAGACTATTTTAAAGTGCCCTTTTTCCCAACATTTGTGGAATTCTGCCCCACTCACTGGACATTCTTCTCATTTGTACAGTTTGTTCTTTCCTGCCACATCAGTAATATTTTAAAATGGCTGTCAGAACACTTTTCCCCATTCTGGCAGGCTTTGGTGTGCTTTCCATTTTATGAACTATGAGCTGAATGGTCTTGCTCAATCTTCTCCACAGGGTCCCTCCTTCCCCGATTCCATTTTCTAACTTCCGTTTGTCTTATGGTCTGCACCGCTTTCACCAGCGTTAAATCTTCCCTTAACAAAAAACAGAATTACCTGGAAAATCTCAGCAGGTCTGGCAGCATTGGTGGAAAAGAAAAGAGTTGACGTTTCGAGTCCTCATGACCCTTCAACAGAACTAGGTGAATCCAAGGAGAGGGGTGAAATATAAGCTGCTTTAAGGTTGGGGTGGCGGCCGGGGGTGGGGGGGGAGAGAAGTGGAGGGAGTGGTTGTGGTTGCATGGACAAGCAAGCAGTGATAGGAGCAGATAATCAAAAGATGTCACAGACAAATCTTCCCTTGCCTGAAAGAGATCTGGTAATGCTTCATCGAACATTCCTACAGTGATCCTGTCGTGAATCAGCTTGTCTTTTAAAACTCCATGAGGTGCAGTTCCTGCCAGCCTATAGAGATCATTGATAAATGAATCCATGCTTTCACCTAGCCTTTGTTTTCTTCTGTTAAATTTAGTTCTCTCATTTATTAAGCTCCAAGGGATGCTAAAAGAATAACAGTTGAAAAGCTTGAATGACTTCATATGAAACTGAAGTGTCATCAAACCCCCTGCCTTGCTATCATGCCATCAGCAATTAATTCTTACAGCATAAAGTAGAGTATTGACTTGGTCCTTCAGGTCTTTTTGTAATCCTGAAGCAGCTCTGTACCTTGTGAACCTTTATCTTCAGCTGTCTGACTCCTGGGCCTGCTCTGGACCTTCCGCACTCTGAAATAGCTCTGAGAGTGATAGGGTGAATTCCATGCTTCTGCTGAACCCTGGAATTGTTCCCACATTTGATCCTGCTTCTCCACTGCTTCTTGCTGTTTCTGGCCCGTGCTGCCTGGTCTCTGGGTCTGTGTCACAGCATGTCTCTGCTGCTACGTTGCTGTTTGGACGTCTTGGATTTTTTTTCTTTGTCTTTCCTTTGAAGGTCTCTGTTCTTGCCAGCCCTGTAACTTCTTTCAGTCTTTGCTGGGCCTTTCACTCGCTGTCAACATGCTTTGTTGTGTGGTAGGAGTTTAGACTGGGTTTGGGGATTGTTTAGTCTCCCAAAAGTATGTTGTTTGCGCCCATTGTCTTTTTAACCAGAACTATTTATTTACACCAATTATTTACACATTTGGCCCTCCAAATGAGGTAAGACCTTCTGTTCACGTCACGATCTCTTTTACTTCTCAGTCATGTGATATGACATCATTATTACATTAGCATCTTGTATGCTTCTGGTGTTAATCTTTTACTCTACATTAAGTGAAAGTAACATTCGCGCAACACAAGTGCCAGACAATGAACCTCTCCAAGACAGTCAAACCATCTCCTCTTCACATTCAACAGCATTACCATTGATAAATTATCCCAAGCCACCAACATCATCTTGGGGGTCACCATTGACCGGAAAAGCTTAAATTGGACCATGTGACCATGAGAGCAGATCAGAGCTAGGAATCCTGCAGCAAGTAACTAATCTGCTGACTCCCCAAAGCCTGTTCACCTTCTACAAGGCACAGGTCAGGACTCTGATGAAATAGCTACTTGCCTGGAGGAGTGAAGCTCCAACAATGCTCAAGAAACTCGACACCATCCAGGAAAAAGCAGCCCAGTTGATCAGTACGTTAGCTAGCAGCTTACATAATCCCCAACCCAACCCCACTCACCCCCAAGAAACCTTCACCAACCCAAATATTACCTTGGACCTACCACCCTACCGCATCCCACTCATCCCTTCGACTGTGGCTGTTCCTTCCTCTGCCCAGCGCTAACGCCATCCTCTAGGATCATCTCTCTCCCAGCAAACACCCCCTCCCCCACCCAGCCACAGAACCCCAACACAAGCAGACCTTCCCTCCATCCCAATCCATTTCACCCTCATATTCCTCTCATTGCCTTCCTACTCCCTCAACTTTCCTAGACATTCTCCACCTCCTTCCACCCTTTGCCTGCTTCCCATATCCAGCCTCTGCTCCACCCTACCATCCCCCCACCCCCATTCCACCCTTAGCCTGCCTCACATGCCCATCCTTCGTGCTGCTTATCCTACTAGCACCCGATATGAGTCAAGCTGTGTCAGCGGTCTCCAAGGAGGTGAAAGCAATGACTACTCACCTCAAAGTTGAGGAAGGAGGAAGTGAAGCTTGCCGGTGTATGCCACTTATGTGCAGTCGTAAAAGTGGACATTCCAATTTCTCACTGCATGGGAACTTAAATTTGGCAGGGGAGCATGATTCCGGTGAGGTGTCCTTTTAATGAGCATGCATGACATGCTAATGCATACAAAAGGGATTCCCGACATTGTTCATTGGGAAGCTTGTCCTGCCTTTAAAGTCCCGAAAACAGAATTCCTACAGTTCGTCCTAATGCTAGGAAACTGATTTTTGGCCTCACACCAAATTAAGTTCCCCCGCCCGCCATGCTTCCCACTGCTGGTGGGACTGGCAGGTTCCATCCAGTATTTAGCCACTTGTAGAGTGGAGAAGGGCAAAACTAGAGACCATCAATAAAAGATTAGTTACCAAAAAAGTAAATAGGGAACTCGAATAAACTTTTATACCCAGGGGGTGGAACACACCGCCACCGAGAGTGGAAGTGAATAGTATTGATGCATGTAAAAGGAAGCTGGACAAACACAAGGGAGAAAGGATTAGAGGGTTATGCTAAGTTAGGTAAGGAAGGACTGGAAGAGGAACAGTGGAACAGGAGTAGCCTACTTAGTCTCTCGAGCCTGTTCCTCAACTCAGTGAGATCATAGCTGATTTGCGATCCAGGTTCCTAGTGTTCGGAAGAAGAGTCATATCAGACTCGTTCTCTCTCCACAGATGCTGCTGGACCTGCTGAGTTTTTCCAGCACTTTCTGTTTTTCTTTCAGATTTCCAGCATCCGCAGTATTTTGCTTTTATCCACATATCCATTTTCACCCCATATCCCTTAATACCAATCTCAAATTTACAATTAACAATTAATTTAGCATCAATTGCCGTTCATGGAAGGGTGTTCCAAACTTTTAGCACCCTTTGTATGTAGAAGTGTTTCCTAATTTCACTCCAGAATGGTCTGGCCCTGATTTTTAGATTATGCCTCCCTTGGCCTGGCTTTTCCAATAGTTTCTCTCCATCGACCCTGTCTGTTTCCCTTAGCATTTTGAGAACTTTGATGAAATCTCACCTTATCCTGCAAATTTCAAGGAATACAAGCCTAGTCTGTATAATTTCCCCTTGTAATATAACCCTTGGAATCTAGTAAATCTACACTGCACTCCCTCCACGGCCATTAAATCCTTCCTAAGGTGCACTGTTTAGAGTACAACCAGGTGTTGTTGAAACAGGGCTCTGTATAGCTGAAGCACAACATAAGTAGCAGTCGAAGAGGGCAGCAAGCCAGAGATTTTGTAAGAAGGTTATCTTCTCCAAAATTCGATATCTAATGCATAGTTAAGGCAACAGCTAAACGTTCCACCAAAGTGAAGAGCAGGGATGGGATGATATAATACAAAACCGAACTGGAAGAGCAGAGTTCAGGCCCACCAAAGGTTGTATGGGTAGGGTAGGCAAACACAAGGATTTTTAAATTCAACTGATCTAAAATCACAAATGACAGGGAGCCAATAAAAGCTGTTGTGGACCAAGTCTTGCAGTATGATGCGAGCATCTGGGTTTTGGACAGAATGGCGTTTATGTAGCTTGACTTCAGCAGGCTGCAGAGGAGAGGTCATGTTTAGAGGTCAGGACAGAGGAGGATGGTATTGCTGATGAGGGTTGCAGATGGTGTAGTGCTACTGTCACTGGACTAGTAATCCAAGAGACCCAATGTAATGTTCTGGGGACCTGCATTCAAATCTCACCACAGTAGATGATGGAATTTCATTCCAGACTGTTACTGAATTCAAAAGTCCAATGATAAGACATAAGACATAGGAGCAGAAATTAGGCCATTTGGCCCATCGTGTCTGCTCCGCCATTCAATCATGGCTGATAAGTTTCTCAACCCCATTTTCCCGCCTTCTCCCCGTAACCTTTGATCCCCTTACCAATCAAGAACCGGTCTATCTCGGTCTTAAATACACTCAGTGACCTGGCCTCCATAGCCTTCTGTGGCAATGAATTCCATAGATTCACCACTGTCTGGCTGATGACCATAAAGCCATTGTCAATTGTTACTAATGTCCTTTAGGGAAGGAAATCTGCCATCCTTACCTGGTCTGGCCTACATGTGACTCCAGACCCACAGAATAGGGTTGACTCTTAAATGCCTTCTAAAATGGCCTAGCAAGCCCTTCAGTTGTATTAAACTGCTATAAAGTCTCAAAAAAAGGAATGAAACTGGACGGACCACCTGGCATCAACCTAGGCACCGGAAACGATAACGGCAAACTCAGCCCTGTCGACCATGCAAAGTCCACCCTCTGGGGGCTAATGCCAAAACTGAGACAGCCTGACATACTCATACACATGGAATCACATCTTACAGATAATAACCCAAACACCACCATCACCATCCCAGCAGAGGTGACATGATATACAGTTGGGAGGGAGTTGCCTTCGGAGTCTTCAACATTGACTCCAGACCTCATGAAGTCTCATGGTATCAGGTCAAACATGGGCAAGGAAACCTCCTGCTGATTACAGTGTATCAGCCTCCCTCAGCTGATGAGTCAGTATTCCTCTATGTTCAACACCACTTGGAGGAAGAACTGAGGGTGTAGAATATATTCTGGGTGGGGGACTTCAATGTCCATCACCAAGAGTGACTCGGTAGCACCACGAGTGACTGAGCTGGCTGAGTCCTAAAGGGCACAGCTGTAGACTGTGTCTATGGCAGGTAGTGAGGGAACCAACAAGAGGGAAAAACATACTTGACCTCATCCTCACCAACCTGCTTGCCACAGATGCATCTGTCCATGACAGTATCAGTAGGAATGACCACCACACAGTCTTTGTGGAGACAAAGTCCTGCCTTCACATTGACGATACCCTCCATCATGTTGTGTAGCACTACCACTGTGCTAAATGGGATAGATTTCAAACAGCTCCAGCAACTCAAGACTGGGCATCCATGAGGCGCTGTGGGCCATCAGCAGCAGCAGAATTGTACTCAAACACAATCTGTAACCTCATGGCCTGGAATATTTCCCACTCTACCATTACCACCAAGGCAGGGAATCAACCCTAGTTCAATGAAGAGTGCAGGAGAGCATTCCAGGAGCAGCACAAGGCATACCTAAAAATGAGATGACAACCTGGTGAAGCTATAACACAGGACTACTTGCATGCCAAATAGCATAAGCAGCAAGTGGTAGACAGAGCTAAGCAATCCCACAACCAGCGGATCAGATCTAAACTCTGCAGCCCTGCCACATACAATCATGAATGGGAGTGGACAATTAAACAACTCACTGGAGGAGGAGGCTCCACAAATATCTCCATTGTCAATGATGGAGGACCCCAGCACACCAGTGCAAAAGATAAGGCTGAAGCATTCGCAACAACCTTCAGCCAGAAGTGCCAAGTGGCTGATCCATCTCGGCCTTCTCCGAGGTCCGCAGCATCACAGATGCCAGTCTTCAGCCAATTTGATTCACTCCACCTGATATAAAAAAATGACTGAAGGCACTGGATACTGCAAAGGCTATGGGCCCTGACAATATACTGGCAATAGTACGAAAGACTTGTGCTCCAGAACTTGCCACGCCCCTAGCCAAGCTGTTCCAGTACAGCTACAACACTGGCATCTACACAGCAATGTGGAAGATTGCCCAGGTTATGTCCTGTGCACAAAAAGCAGGACGAATCCAACCCAGCCAATTACCGCCCCATCAGTCTACTCTCCATCATCAATAAAGTAATGGAAGGGGTCATCAACAATGCTATGAAGCAGCACTTTCTTAGCAATAACCAGCTCACAAATGCCCAGTTTGTGTTCCGCCAGGGCACTCAGCTCCTGACCTCATTACAGCCTTGGTTCAAACATGGACAAAAGAACTGAACTCCGGAGGTGAGGTGAGAGCAACTACCCTTGACATCAAGGCCACAATTGACCAAGTGTAGAAAAACTGGAGTCAATGAGAATCAGGGGGAAAACTTCCATTAGTTGGAGTCATACAAAACACAAAGGAAGATGGTTGTGGTTGTTGCAGGTCAATCATCTCAGCTTTAGGACGTCACTGCAGGAGTTCCTCAGGGCAGTGTCCTCGGCCCAACCACCTTCAGCTGATTCATCAATGACCTTCCTTCCATCATTAGGTCAGAAGTGGGGATGCTTGCTGATGATTGCACAATGTTCAGCACCATTCACGACTTCTCAGCAAGATCTGGACAATATCCAGGCTTGGGCTGACAAATGGCAACTAACATTTGCACCACACGAGTGCTGGGCAATGACCATCTCCAACAAGAGAGAATCTAACCATCACCCCTTGACCCACTATCAACAACCTGGGGATTACCATTGACCAGAAACTGAACTGGACTAGCTATATAAATACTATGGCTACAATAAGCAGGTCAGAGGCTAGGAATCCTGTGGTGAGTAACTCAACTCCTGGCTCCCCAAAGCCTGTCCACCATCAACAAGGCACCAGTCAGGAGTGTGATGGAATACTCCCCACTTGCCTGGATGAGTGCAGCTCCCACAACACTCAAGAAGCTTGACACCATCCAGGACAAAGCAGCCCGCTTGATTGGCACCACATCCACAAACATTCACTCCCTCCATCACCGACTCACAGTAGCAGCAGTGTGTACCATCTACAAGATGCACTGCAGGAATTCACCAAGGCTCCTTAGACAGCACTTTCCAAACCCATGACCACTACCATCTAGAAGGACATGGGCAGCAGATAGATGGGAACACCACCACCACCTCGAAGTTCCCCTCCAGATCACTCATGTTCCTGACTTGGAAATATATAGCCATTCCTTCACTGTCACTGGGTCAAAATCCTGGAACTCCCTCCCTAACAGCACTGTGGAATATTTAGTGTTTGCTTTGTTTGACCTTTGTACAGTAAACATGCACCTGCACCACATGGACTGCAGCGGTTCAAGAAGTCAGTTCACCACCACCTTCTCAAGGGCAACTAGGTTTGGGCAATTAATGCTGGCCCAGCCAGTGAAGCTCACATCTTGTGAATGAATTTTTAAAAAATGTGGAAATAGGGGGTTTTGGTAATGTATGGGACATGGGATTTGAAGATTATCTGATATGCATGTCGGTTTATCCCCAAATGAACAACCAGGCAAAGTTCCTATTTTGGGATGTGGGCATCACTGGTAAGGCTAGCATTTGTTGCTGAATCCTAATTGTCCTTGAACTGAGTGGTTTGCTAGGCCATTTCAAAGGTCACTTAAGAGTCAACCACATTGCTGTGGGACCTGGAGTCACATGTAGGCCAGACCAGGGAAGGATGGCAGATTTCCTTCCCAAAAGGACATTAGTGAATCAGATAGGTTTTTATGTCAATCGGTGATGGTCACCATTACTGAAACTAGCTTTTCAATTCCAGATTTATTAATTGATTTTAAACTCCACCAGCTGCCATGATCCCAGACTATTAGCCTGGGCTTCCAGATTACTGGTCCAGCGACATTACCACTACACACCATCTCCCCCTCCATCTTACTAAAGTCCAAACCAGAAACATTGCTTCTTCCAGATGCTTTGCCTGTACAATATACAAAAAAGGGAGAAATGAACATTAAAACAGTGAGAACAAAGGAGAATGAAGAGACACAGATTTAGAGTACAGCATATACAATAATTAAAAATCTTACCCAAAATAAACATTACTAGGTATCTTGCAATTTGAGCAAGGCCAACAATAAAGAACAAGACAGCAAACATCTCCCAGCTCTGAGAGGTCACCAGGATAAGGCTGAACAGTGCGTGCACCGCCATGGATACTAACAGAATAATTTATCGGCCATACTTTAAAAAAGCAAGAAAACAGATCCATTTAAACAGATACTAAATACTTCCTCAAACACTACGTACCATTTGGTATCAAAGGATATGAAAAAAAGCAACCTGCACTTTAATCAGATGTAGGGCTATAAAGTTCATACCCCTGAATGAGTTGAGCCAGATGTATCAGTAGCACAGCTTTCACCTGTATCCTTAAATATAAATTACTTTGACTTGAGTGAAAACACCACTTCAAATCTCTGAATAAAATATGCATGTTTAAAAAAAGTCACAGATGCTGGCAAGGCTGCACTTATTCTCCTTTCTTTGTTAAAGAGAAGGTAGCGATGGGAATTGCCCTTGGGCTACTGCAGTCCTTATGTTGGTGTTCTACAACAATGGCATTAAGTACAGGATTTCAGGGTTTTGAACCAGTAACAATGAAAGAACAGTGATATATTTCCAAGTGAGCTCCGAGGAATAACATGCTTGTGATTGAAGATCAAGGTGCAGGAGAAAATTAAAAATCAAATTATTCAAATTAGTAGCATCTTTACGGCCAGGCGAGCCTGGCAGTCAAGAAGGCAGTTACATCAAAGCCCATCACTGAAGTTTGAAGTAATCTTTAGACTTTCAAAGGTGTGCAAGATCAGAAGACAATGTCAGCTGATATCAGGGCATACTTAAATGAAAAGGATCTATGGCATCTAATAAAAAATTTAAAACCAGAAACATGCAATTAAAAGTTTGAGGATAAGGCAGCCAAAACAGAACCACCTCACTTGACAGATACTAAAGCTAAAAACATAGACTAAAAGAACACAACACTAAAATTGAAATGATAAAGGCTTTCCTAAAAAAGCAAAAATCTTACAAGTAATGATTAATGACTGTCGAGATTTAACTTATCATGTTTCAAACGTCTATGACAGTATTATAAGGGTCTGGTGCATAAAGGGTTAACATGGGGCTGAGTACAGTACTGCCCAATGATGGAAGAAAACATATGGTCCCCCACCTGGGGGTCAATGTAGTGTTGGACAGAGCCGTGTGTAGAAGCAAGCATGGAGACAGCTCCTAGCTTGGACCTTGTACATAGTTTGTAGTAGTTAATAAATACTTACTTTTGAACTACCTAAGATGACGAATACTTAACAAGAACTACCAAACTATGCCCAGCACCTTTCAACAGTAACCACAGGTATGTCAAGTAGAGAGACCATGATAATCTCACATCAGCTGAGACGGATGGGACATGTTCATAGAATGCCCGACTCAATACTGCCCAAACAGCTGCTCTACTCAGAGCTACACCAGGGAGCTTGTTCACACAGGATCCAAAGGAAACCTTTCAAAGACAATTTCAAAACCTCCATGAAAGTCTATTAACATAAACACATGGGAGGCAGATGCCTAATTGTGACCAAAATGGCAACCCATCATTAAAAATGGTATCAAGACATTCCAATCACGAGCAGCTACTGAGAGAGAATGGTGAGAGAGGGAGGGCAGATGCTCAAGCCAGCGATTTGCCACCAACTCTATCAACTGACTGAAAGCCAATGTCCACACTGATTGAGAGTTTGCAAGGCTAATATAGGGCTCATAGGCCATCATGAAATCACAGACAACACTGGCATCTCACTTCCACCCAACCATCCACAAGGATGAATCATCCTAGGCATGAGGGACGGCCAACAGAGTACAACATTGGAGTAGGAGAAGATCAATGTCCTATAAGTGCTTTGTATGGGTTAATGTAACCAGGGTTTAACAATTCTAATCAAGGCACATTGATCATCAATGTCTGTCACTCTGCTGTCACCCTCCCACCCATAGTGGCTCAGTTGGTAGCACTCCCTGAATCAGAAGGTTGAAGATTTGAGTCCCACTCCAGGGACCAGAGCACATGGCTGATCATCCAACTCAATAGCCTGCTCCCACTTTCTTCCCATATTCTTTGATCCCTTTCACCCCAAGAGCTATATCTAATTCCTTCTTGAAAACATACAATGTTTTGGCCTCAACTACTTTCTGTGGTAGCTCACCACAGGCTCACCATCTCTGGGTGAATAAATTTCTCCTCATCTCAGTCCTAAATGGTCTACCCTATGACCCCTAGTTCTGGACTTCTCTACCATCGGGAACATCCTTCCTGTATCTACCCTGTCAAGTCCTGTTAGAATTTTATAGGTTTCTATGAGATCCCCCCTCATTCTTCTGAACTCCTGTGAGTATAATCCTAACTGACTCAATCTCTCCTCAAATGTCAGTCCTGCCATCCCAGGGATCAGGCGGGTAAACCTTCACTGCACTCCCTCTATAGCAAGAACATCCTTCAGTGACTGGTGTACGGGGACATTCAGGTCTCGTTGCACATTCCCCTCTCTCAATTTACAGCCATTCAGATAATAATCTGCCTTCCTGTTTTTGCTAGCTACCAAAGTGGAAAACCTCATATTTATCCACATTAAACTGCATCTGCCATGCATTTGCCCACTCACTCAGCTTGTCCAAATCACACTGAAGCATCTCTGCATCCTCCTCACAACTCACCCTCCCACCCAGCTTTGTGTCATCTGCAAATCTGGAGATAGTACATTTAGTTCCCTCATCTAAATAATGAATATATATTGTGAATAGCTGGGGTCCCAGCACCAATCCCTGTGATACCCCACTAGTCACTGCCTGCCTTTCGGAAAAAGACCTGTTTATTCCTACTCTTTGTTTCCCGTCTGCCAACCAGTTTTCTATCCATCTCAGTACACTACCCCCAATCCCATGCGCTTTAATTTTACACGCTAATCTCTTATGTGGGACTTTGTCGAAAGCCTTCTGAAAGTCCAAATAAACCACATCCACTGGCTCCCCCCTTATCAACTCTACTAGTTACATCCTTGAAAAATTCCAGTAGATTTGTCAAGCATGATTTTCCTTTCATAAATCCATGCTAACTCTGTCCGATTCTGCCACTGCTATCCACGTGCTCAGCTATTAAATCTTTAATAGTTGGCTCTAGAATTTTCCCCACTACCGATGTCAGGCTGACTGATCTATAATTCTCTGTTTTCTCTCTACTCCCTTTTTAAATAGTGGGGTTACATTAGCTACCCTCCAATCTGTAGGAACTGTTCCCAGGAACTGTACATTGAGGGAAGCTATCAGCTCCATTAATCATCTTAAACACCTTAAATATATCACCCCCTAAATCTTTTATACTCAAGGGAATACAAACCTAGTATATGCAACATAGTCTCAGACACTCCCTTACAACCTAATTGCTGCATTAGTGAGTGCCCATGTATACCACTCGCAACCACCAACCCCCAGAAATATTCTTCTCACTCCATCCTGCTGTGTTACACTCAGGGCACTCTCCAAGATGTTCAATGAATCGCTTCTCTCTACTTATGCTGTCTCAGTGTTTCTATCATTTGCTGCTTCTCTTTCAGATATGCAGTGTTGGGTGTTTTTTGGAGGGTTTTGTCGATAGAGATAAACTTTTGTCCTCCCTCCACACTTGGCCAGCCCACCAGCAGTGATCCGGACAGCCCGCATTATAGAATCCCCCTGAACAGAATGAAAATCAAATAGGCAGACAATATCATCAGCCAGATCACCAGTAATGCAGTGAAGGCAAAATTTACCTGTGTTTGTGTGCCAGACTGTATTAATGAAGTTTTTGTATTTGACTCATACATAATCTAAAAGGGTAGTCTCCTTTACCATGATTAGAATTAATCTAATCTTCAACAGATGTACGATATGCTCATCATGCACAATAATTTATCCATTGACATATTATCTTCTTTTCAGCTTTTCTTCTACCATCAATATGGCCATTATTAATTTACTAACCCAAGATTGATGTAACAGATGGGTCATTTAGCCTATTTGATCTCATACATCCAGAGATCAGATTAAATAATTAATCCTTGGACTTTGTATTTAGCCCTACAGTGACAATTCATGAAAAAAAATCCACTCAATGGGTCTGTCCACCCTGATCAGCTGTAATCGCTACATCCAATTTATCCATTAATAGACCCATTTGTTCTTTGACCTTTAATAACTACAGTTAATTTATGAGGAAGCCCTTAACTAATCCTTTCAGTGCAAAAATTGTACTCCCGCACCCATCCACTGCCTTCGTCACCCAAGGCAGGCAGTCCCTCGGGGTCGAGGGTGACATGCTTCCACACTAAAAATGAATTCTCAGGTGACTGATGAGTCCAATGTGCTATCTACAGTCTCTGTCACAGGTAGGGCAAATGGTGGTAGGGGAAAAATGGGTGGGCAGGGTGCCTGGGTTGCCATGCGCTCCTTTCGCTGCTGATGCTTGGCTTCAGCTATCCCTTGGCAATGAGGACTCTAGGCGTCCAGCTCCTTCCTGGATGTTTTCCCTCCACTTCAGGCAGTCCTGGGCCATATGTCAGTGGGGATGTTGCATCTTTTCAAGGAGACTTTGAGGGTGCCCTTGGACATTTCCTCTGCACCCCCCCACCCCCACCCCCCCCAACCCCGGGGGGCTTGCTTGCTGTATCGAAGCTCCGAGTAGAGCGTTTGTTTTGGGAGTCTCATGTCAGGCATGCAGACAAAGTGGCCCACCCAGTGGAGCTGACCAAGCGTGGTCAATGCTTCAATGCTAGGGATATTGGCCTGAGCGAGAACACTGATGTTGGTGCACCTATCCTGCCAATGGATTTGCAGGACCTTGTGGAGGCAGCATTGCTGGTACTTCTCCAGAGTTTTGAGGTGTCTGCTGTACATAGTCCATGTCTCTTGAGCCGTATAGGAGGGTGGGTATCACTACTGTTCTGTAGACCATAAGTTTGGTGCTGGGTTTGAGGTCCTGGTCTTCACCCAAACCCCTCAACTCTGTCACATAGTCAAGTGCATTGCATGAAATCTCCATTACTCTACTTAAAAGACCATTCTAAGTGTTGATCCATTTATGTGGAGAATTTATCCAGATATCTGTCCTAAACCTTTCCTTTCTTCAGTATAAATTAAACCTGGAGAGCCCTGCTTTTTCAGTCTTTTTCTTAACCCCTTTGACACTGGGGATCAGCCTCTCTGTGTAAGTTCAATGGCTCGAATATTTCCCTCATAGCTCTGAAATGGATCACTAAGTAGGCCAAAAAGGGCACTGACAAGTTCAGCATGAGGACATCTTCCAATTGGTGCGCAACTCACCCAATATAAAATGTACAGATTTATTCTTTATTTATTGCTGCTGCAGGTGATTTTATACATAGGTTTAGTGCTCAATCATCAAACCCAGATCCCTTCCTGCTTCACCAACGTCATCCACTTGTAACATCCATTTTCAATGCAAATCTGTACTTCTCAATATTTCAATTACATGTGGCACTGGATTTTACTTCCTAAATTACTTTGCAAAACAAGTGGCAAAAAGAAAATTAGAGTGAAATTGGAGCACAGCAAAAAAATTCACATAATGCACATCAGCTGGTAAGAGTTACAAGTTGGTCTTCAAGGCTTAGCAGCATGCAGATGGCTTCAACGTGAACAAGTAATTGTAAGAATCTTATCCTAAAATTACATACACATCCTGGATCGGTCGATGGCTTTGAGATAGAAGATCAGCCATGATCTAGTTGAAATGCGGAGCAGGCTCGAGGGGCCAAATCCTGCTATTTCCTATGGAAGACCTGGGACAGCCTCTGATCTGGTCATTGCCTGGCACGTGTATGGCATTCACTCGTTACTTATCAGTCCAAGCCTGTATGTTGTCTAGGTCTTGTTTCATGCAGGCACAGACTGTTTCAGTGGCTGTTTTCAATCCCATTTACAACTCTTCACTGTGCAATCATCAGCAAACATATCCCCACTTCTCTGACCTTATTTCAGGAGGGAAGGTTAAGCATTGTCTTCTTCGCTTGCCCCCAGGGGGAGGTGTGGTCTGTATGCCCCAGGGAACAGACGGAGAATGAAATTGCGTCCCTAAGATACAAAAGACTCATTATGATGCAATTAAAACAGACACAGGAGCAAAATGTTGAAAATCTAAAATAGAAAACAGAAAATGCTGGAACACTACCTCCTGATGCTGGTCTGGAAAGTGTCTTTCCACATGTGCAAATGTCTTTATTGCATTGTCCCACGTCCACACAGTTTTTCTAATCAATGATATCATCAAAAGGCACCTGTCAGACTATCCAGCAATTCCTGATTTGCACAGCCTCAGATTGTCTTGCAATCATGCATGATGATGCTATCACACACATCATCTGCATGGTGAACACTCAACGTGAGTTAAATTTGACAGCTGCAGGTTCTCCCGGAGAACTTTGAAGGTTTTTAACTTTTGAAATTGTTTCAGGAGGTAAGTGTTTTTGAGCATTGATCTACAATCCATCAGAATTTTTAGGTGCCATCAGCGAGAGGTTCCACGGTTCGATGGCTGCCGTGCTCCTTTGCTGTGGGTCTGAATCTAGGTCCATCCATTGCTGTGCTTCATCCCTTTCTCTCACACGGTGTCTATGAAATGCCCTCAGTCGTCCTTCGTCTGAAGTTTCTCTTATGATCTGTACACAGTGCACTGTCTATGATGGCTAATCCAACTGTTGTAAAGAAATTCCTTGCCATTTTACATCCCAGTTCAAAAGTGACAACAATTTCAGCAGCAAAAATAGGGGATTCAACAGGTAACACAGTCTGCAGGCACATCCCTGCTGTGCCTTGGGATGGCTTACTATGTTAAAGGTGCTGCTTAAATGCAAGTACTTATTATTACAATTAACAAGGTGCCTATTTAAGAAAGCCAACATCCACATATTTGAGAGGGAGAGCATCCCAGCCACTCTGACATCTATGCTCCAGCTCTGCCTTTTTCAGCATCTCCACTTTTAATTGCTCTACCAATGATTGCTGTGCCTTCTGTTGCCTAATCCCAAAGCTTTGGAAATCCCCCCAGAAATCTCTCCATGTCTGTTTTCTCCAAGACCCTCCAGAAAACCTGCCTCTCTGACAAAGCTGGAGGTCAGATGCCATACTATGACTTTGTGTTCTGGTGCGAAATTTTGCCTTCTGACCCAAGTATCCAGGGATGCTTCGCTGAGTTAAAGGCACCATATAAGTGCAAGCTGCTTTGATGCTTTTGGATAGAAATGTTGCTTTGGAATTCAGCTGCATTAAAAGGCATGGTACAATAATTTTTCTTCGATAAAGTGGTAATGCCCATTCTATAAAGGTGGGCGGAGTCTTGAGGGTGACAGGGATCTTGGCTACCAGTGGATCACCCCCCCCCCCCCCCACCGCGTCAGTTCTTTGAGAAGGCCTGCTGTATCTTGTTCCACTCAGGCACTTGACAGGACGGATGCAGGCCTTCCCCCAGAATCATAGATCCCAGGGGTGGAAGACCCACCTGCCAATACCTGCTGGTCAGGCTTGGTGGCTGCTACCAGTGCTACACCCACCCCAGGATTTTGATAGAAACAGAGACACATAGAAAAGAGGAGGAGTAGGTCATTTGGCCCTTCCAGCCTGCTCCACCATTCAATATGATCATGCTTCATCCTTTATCTCAACACATACTCCTGCGGTCTCCCCATACCCCTTGGTGCCTTTAGAGTCCTGAAATCTATCTATTTCCTTCTTAAATATATTCAGTGACTTTGCCTCCACAGATTTCTATGGGAGAGAATTCCATAGGTTCACCACCCTGTGAATGAAGGAGTTTCCCCTTATCTTATTCCTAAATGGTCTACCCCATATCCTGAGACTGTGACCCCTTGTTCTAGAAGCCCCACCCGGCCAGAGGTATTATGATCCCTGCATCCAGTCTGTCCAGCCCTGTCAGAATTTTATGTTTCAATGAGATCTCCTCTCATTCTTCTAAACTCAAGTGAATACAGGCCTCTTTGGCCCAATGTTTCCTCATACAACAATCGTGCCATCCCAGGAATCGGTCTGGTGAACCTTCACTGCACTCCCTCGATGGCAAGTATATCCTTTCTTAGGTAGGGAGACCAAAACTGCGCACAATACTCCAGGTGTGTTCTCACCAAGGCCCTGTACAGCTGCAGTAAGACATCCTTGCTCCTGTACTCAAGTCCCCTCGCAATGAAGGCCAACATACTATTTGTCTTAACTGCTTGCTGTACCTGCATGCTTGCTTTCAGTGACAGGTGTACAAGGACACTCAGGTCTCTTTGTACATCAACATTTCCCAATCTATCACCATTTAAATAATACTCTGCCATTCTGTTTTCATACCAATGTAGATAACTTCACACTTATCCACATCATACTGCATCTGCCATGTATTTTCCCACTCACTCAACCTGTTTAAATCACCTTGAAGCCTCTTAACACCCTCCTGACCACTCACATTCGCACCAAGTTTTCTGTCGTCAGCAAACTTGGAAATATTACATTTGGTTCCCTCATCCAAATCATTGATATATATCGTGAACGTCTAGGGCCCAAGCACTGATCCCTGCTGTACCCGACTAGTCACCACTCTCACTCCGAAAAAGACCCATTTATTCCTACTCTGTTTCCTGTCTGCTAACCAATTCTCAATCCTTGTCAATATATTACCCCCAATCCCAGGTGCTTTAATTTTACACACTAACCTCTTATGCAGGATTTTATCAGAAGCTTTTTGAAAGTCCAAATACACCACATCCACTGGTTCTCCCTTATCTATTCTGCTAATTACATCCTCAAAGAACTCCAGTCGACTTGTCAAACATGATTTCCCTTTCATAAATCCACGCTGACTTTGTCTAATCCTGTTGAGATTTTCTAAGTATGCTGTTATCGCATCCTTTATAATAGACTATTATTTTCCCTACCACTGATGTTAGGCTAACAGGTCTGTAATTCACAGTTTTCTCACTCCCTCCTTTTTTAAATAGAGGGGTTTCATTTACCACCCACCAATCTACCGGGACTGTTCCAGAATCTACAGGATTTTGGAAGATGACAAGCAACACATCCACTATTTCCTTTATCACCCTGGGATGTAGACTATCGGGCCCTGGGGATTTATTGGCTCTCAGTTCCATTAATTTCTCGAGCACTATTATTTTAGTGATACTAATTTCCTTCAATTCCTCCACACTAGGCCTTTGGTTCCCTAATATTCCTGGGAAGTTATTTGTGTCTTCCTCCATGAAGACAGAACTAAAGAAGTTGCTCTGCCATTTCCTTGTTTTCTATTACAAGTTCTCCCATTTTTCTCTACATGTTTCTTCATTAATCTTTTTTCTTTTCTTTTCTGCTTATAGAAGCTTTTACAGTCTGTTTTTATGTCCTTGCAAGTTTACTCTCATACTCTATTTTTCTCTGTTTAATCAATCTCCTGGTCCTCCCTGAATTATAAATTGCTCCCAATCCTCATGTTTGCTGCTTTTTCTAGCAACTTTATATGACTCCTCTTTGGATCTAATACTATCCTTAATTTCTTTTGTTAGCCAAGGTTGGGCTGTTTTTCCTGTTGTGTTTTTGCACCAGAATGTATGGCTGTTGCAATGCATACGTTCATTCATAGAACCATAGCGCCATAGAACAGGCCATTCGGCCTTCTAGTCTGTGCTGAAATATTATTCTGCTAGTCCCATTGACCTGCACCTAGTCCATAACCCTCCAGACCTCTCCCATCCATGTATCTATCCAATTGATTCTTAAAACTTAAGAGTGAGCCTGCATTTACCACGTCATATGGCAGCTCGTTCCACACTCCCACCACTCTCTGAGTGAAGAAGTTCCTCCTAATGTTCCCCATAAACCTTTCTCCTTTCACCCTAAAGCCATGTCCTCTCGTGTTTATCTCTCCTAATCTAATTGGAAAGAGCCTACTCGCACTTACTCTGTCTATACCCCTCATAATTTTGTAAACTTCTATCATATCTCCCCTCATTCTTCTACACTCCAAGGAATAAAGTCCTAACCTGTTTAATCTTTCCCTGTAACTCAACTCCTGAAGACCCAGCAACATCCTAGTAAATCTTCTCTGCACTCTTTCAATCTTACTGATATCCTTCCTGTAGTTAGGTGACCAGAACTGCACACAATACTCCAAAGTTGGCCTCACCAATGTCTTATACAACCTCACCATAACATCCCAACTCCTATACTCAATACTTTGATTTATGAAGGCCAGTATGCCAAAAGCTTTCTTTGCAACCCTGTCTACCTGTGATGCCACTTTCAGGGAATTATGTATCTGAACTCCCAGATCCCTTTGTCCCTCTGCACTCCTCAGTGCCCTACCATTTACAGTGTATGTCCTACCTTGGTTTGTCCTCCCAAAATGCAACACCTCACACTTTTCCACATTAAATTCCATCTGCCATTTTCTGACCTTTTTTTCCAGTTGGTCCAGATCCTTCTGCAAGCTTTGAAAACCTTCCTCTCTGTCCACAACGCGTCCAATCTTAGTGTCATCAGCAAACTTGCTGATCCAATTTACCACATTATCATCCAAATCATTGATATAGACAACAAACAACAATGGTCCCAGCACAGATCCCTGAGGCTTACCACTAGTCACAGACCTCCAGTCTGAGAAGCAATCATCCACTAACACTCTCTCTCTTCTCCCACACAGCCAATTTTGAATCCAGTTTACAACCTCTCCATGGATACCAAGTGTCTGAACCTTCTAAACTAACCTCCCATATGGGACCTTGTCAAAGGCCTTACTAAAGTCCATGTAGACAACATCCACAGCCTTTCCTTCATCTACTTTCTTGGTAACCTCCTCCAAAAACTCTACCAGGTTCGTTAAACACGACCTACCATGCACAAAGCCATGCTGACTATCGTTAATCAGCCCTTGGCTGTCCAAATAATTATATATCCGATCTCTCAGAACACTTTCCAATAATTTACCTACTACTGACATCAGGCTCACTGGCCTGTAATTACCGGGTTTACTTTTGGAGCCTTTTTTAAACAACGGAACAACATGAGCTACCCTCCAATCCTCTGGTATCTCATCCGTGGCTAAGGACATTTTAAATATTTCTGCCAGGGCCCCTGCAATTTCTACACTAGTCTCCCTCAAGGTCCGAGGGAATATCATGTCAGTCCCGGGGGATTTATCTACCTTTATTCGCTGTAAGATAGCAAGCACCTCCTCCTCTTTAGTCTCTATATGTTCCATGACATTACTGCTTGTTTCCCTTCCTTCCTTATACATTATGCCAGTTTCCTGAGTAAAATTCTTTAAATATTAGCCATTGTCTATCCACCATCATGCCTTTTAATGAAGTTCCCCAATCTATCTTAGCCAACTCACGTCTCAAACCTTCTTAGTTTCCTTTGTCAAGATTTAGGGCGCTAGTTTCAGATCAGACTACTTCACTTTCCATCCTAATGAAGAATTCTATCATGTTGTGGTCATTGTTCCCTAAAGGACCCCACACAACAAGATTATTAATTAAACTGTTCTCATTGCACAATACCAAATCTAGGATAGCCTACTCCCGAGTTGGTTCCTCAACATACTGGTCTAAAAAAGCCATCTCGTACACACTCCAGGAATTCACCTGCCATTGTATTATTGCTAATTTGGTTTGCCTAGTCTATTTGTTGATTAAGTCACCCATGATTATTGTAACACCCTTGTTACATACATCTCTACTTTCTTGTTTAATGCTGCCCACTACCATATTAGTACTGTTTGGAAGCCTACTAACTCCCACTAATGTTTTCTGCCTTTGTTGCTTCTTAGCTCCACCTAGATCGATTCTACTTCTAGGTTCTCTGAGCCAAAATCCCCTCTCATTATCGTACTGATTTCATCTGTAACTAACAACGCCACACCACCTCCATTTCCTTTTTGCCTGTCTGTCATAAATATCAAGCATCCTTGGTTATTCAGTTCCCAGCCTTGGTCACCCTACAGCTATGTCTCCGTAATCACAATCATGTGGTACACATTTACTTCTATTTGCGCTGTTAATTTGCCTACCTTATTGCGAATGTTCTGTGCATGCAGATACACTGCCTTTAGAGTTGTCTTTTTAACATTTTTAAACATTTTTTATACTATGGCCCTAATTGCTGCTAGCCCTTGTTTCTTCTGCCTTCCACTTTTGCTTTCTACTTTTCTGATGGTGGGGGTGGGGCGGGGAGCAGTCAACAGCAAAGGCAAGGCCTGACTTTCAGCAGACCACCCTTTCCCCCCACCCCCTTCCCAATGTGGGTCCTTCGATCAGGCACTGAGTGCAACACCCCCCCACCCAACCAGGATATTGATAGTGGGGGATTCAGCAATGGTAATGTCATTGAATATCAAGGGGATTTGGTTAGATTCTCTCTTGCTGGAGATGGTCATTGCCTGGCACTTGTGTGACACGAATGTTACTTGCCACCTATCAGCCTAAGCCTACTGCATATGGACTCAGACTGCTTCAGCATCTGAGCAGTCGCAAATGGTGCTGAACATTGTACACTGACGATTGCAGGTCGCCACTTCTGACCTTATAATGGAAGGAAGATCACTGATGAAGCAGCTGAAGATGGCTGAGCCTAGGACACTACCCCGAGAAACTCCTGCAGTCATGCCCTGGAACTGAGATAATTGACCTCCAACAACCACAACCATCTTCTATTGTCATGCTGCTGTGGCTTGCTTGTCTGGTTCAGACATATCTGAATCAAGAAACCATAGCTCTGTATGCTGTTTAAACTTTTTGGGCAGGATTTTCCCTTGTCGGGCGGGCCTGGGAACAGCCTTGAAATGGACCACTGCCCGCAATTTCCTGCTCAATGGCCAATTAATGGCCAGCCAGTATGAAACATGTGCTAAGAACCTTAGTGCTGCTGGAACGGTAGGAGGAGTGCAAGCGCTGAAGTCTGTGCATGCGCAAGGGAGCGCGCACTGAAAGCTCCCTGTAGGCATAGAGCTGCCTCAGGGAGCTGAAGAATTTTAAAATGAAAAACAAACATTTTACAAATGATATAAAACATGTTCCCATATGTCCCTCTTCATGTGACTGAGTCACATGTTAAAAAGTGTTGAAATTTTTTTTGTTTTTTTATTCACTGTTGGAAACCCCATCCCACCCGTGGATGACGTTTTGTAAAAAATGCAAAGGCCGCCTGGCCTATTCGCCCATCCGCCAAACATAAGGTTGGACAAGCAGTGAAAGATAGCTTTCAATTACTTGCTAAAGGGCCTTAATAAGCCTCTTAATTATCAGCGGGCGTGCTGCCAGCTCTCACGTGCCCTGCCGACCAAATATCACCCAAGTCCACAATGACGCCAGGACGTTCGCCTGATGTCATAGCGCACTATTTTACTCCCGATCGGATCGGGCATGTGCCCACCAGATGAAAAATTTCTGCCCTTCAAAATCAGAGGGTGGGTCAGCTGCATACAGTTAACTGGGGAATTCTGTGGACATTTTGACAATTTCCCGCTGACCTTACTTCCCCTATAGTACCTAGGATGAGTGTTGCCCATTATAATCACTATCTTCTCTGGCCTGATTTGAGGCATGTCCAGTGATAACCATTGTCAACAGTTGTAGTTCAGGAATGTCCTTTAAGGAAGGAAATCTGCCGTTCTTACCTGGTCTGGCCAACATGTGACTCCAGAACTACAGCAATGTGGTTGACACTTACATGCCCTCTGAAATGGTCTAGCAAGCCACTCAGTTGTAACACACTGCTACAAAGACACAAAAAAGGAATGAAACCGGATGGACCACCCGGCATTGACCTAGGCACTGGAAAAAACAACTGCAATCGCAACCCTATCAAAGTGCTGCAAAGTGCTCCTTATTAACATCTGGAGTGCCAAAATTGGGAGACCTGTCTCACAGACTAGTCAAGAAACAGCCTGACATAGTCATCCTCACGGAATCATACCTTAGAGATAATGTCCCAGACACCACTATCACCATCCCTGGGTATGTCCTGTCCCACCGGCAGGACAGACCCAACAGAAGTGGCAGCACAGTGCTACACAGTTGGGAGGGGGTTGCCCTGGGAGTCCTCAACATTGACTCCGGACCCCATGAAGTCTCATGGCATCAGGTCAAACATGGGCAAGGAAACCTCCTATTGATTACCACGTACCACCCTCCCTCAGTCGATGAATCAGTACTCCTCCATGTTGAACATCACTTGGAGGAAGCACTGAGGGTGGTAAGGATGCAGAATGTACTCTGGATGGGGGACTCCAATGTCCATCACCAAGTGTGGCTCGGGAGCACCACTATTGACTGAGCTGGCTGAGTCCTAAATTACATAGCTGCTAGACTGGGTCTGCAGCAGGTGGTGAGGGAACCAACAAGAGGGAAAAACATACCTGACCTCCATCCTCACCAATCTGCCTACCACAGATGCATCTGTCCTTGACAGTATCGGCGGGAGTGACCAGTGTACAGTTAGTCATTGTGGAGACAAAGTCCTGCCTTCACATTGAGGATACCCTCCAGCGTGTTGTGTAGCACTATCACCGTGCTAAGTGGGATAGATTTTGAACAGACCTAGCAACTCAAGACTGGACATCCATGAGGCACTGTGGGCCATCAGCAGTAGCAGAACTGTACACAAACACGAGCTGTGACCTCACGGCCTGGCACATCCCCCACTCTACCATTACCATCAAGGCAGGGGATCAACACTGGTTCAATGAAGAGTGCAGGAGAGCATGCCAGGAGCAGCACCAGGCATACCTAAAAATGAGGTGTCAGCCTGGTGAAGCTATAAACCAGGACTACTTGCGTGCCAAACAGCACAAGCAGCAAGTGATAGCCAAGAGTTAAGCAATCCCACAATCAGCAGATCAGATCTAAGCTCTACAGTCCTGCCACATCCAGTTGTGCATGGTGGTGGATAATCAAACAACTCACTGGAGGAGGTGGTCCTACGAATATCCCCATCCTCAATGATGGAAGAGCCCAGCACAGCAGTGCAAAAGATAAGGCTGAAGCATTTGCTACAATCTTCAGCCAGAAGTGCCGAGCGGATGATCCATCTCAGCCTCATCCGGAGGTCCCCAGCATCATAGATGCCAGCCTTCAGCCAATTCGATTCACTCCATGTAATACCAAGAAACGGCTTAAGGCACCGGATACTGCAAGGGCTATGGTACCTGACAATATTCTGGCAATAGTACTGAAGACTTGTGCTCCAGAACTTGCCGCGCTCTAGCCAAGCTGTTCCAGTACAGTGACAATGCTGGCATCTACCCAACAGTGTCCTCGGCCCAACCATCTTTAGCTGCTTCATCAATAACCTTCCTTTCATCATAAGGTCAGAAGTGGGGATGCTCGCTGATGATTGCACAATATTCAGCACCATTTGTGACTCTTCAGATATTTAAGCAGTCCATGTCTAAATGAAGCAAGACCTGGACAATATCTAGGCTTGGGCTGACAAGTGGCAAGTAACATTCGCACCACACAAATTTCAGGCAATGACCATCTCCAACAAAAGAGAATCCAACCATCACTCCTTGATGTTCAATGGCATTACAATCACTGTATCCCCCATTATCAACATACTGGGGGTTACCATTGACCAGAAAGTGAACTGAACTAGCCATATAAATACTGTGGCTGCAAGAGCAGGTCAGAAGCTAGGAATCGTGTGATGAGTGACTCACCTCCTGACAGCCCAAAGCCTGTCCACCATCTGCAAGGCACAAGTGAGGAATGTGATGGAATACTCCCCACTTGCCTGGATGAGTGCAGCTCCTACAACACTGAAGAAGCTTGACACCGTCCAGGAAAAGGCAGTCTGCTTGATTGGCAGCACATCCACAAACATTCACTCCCACCACCACCGACGCACAGTAGCAGCAGTGTGTACCACCTACAAGATGCAGTGCAGGAATTCACCAAAGCTCCTTAGACAGCATCTTCCAAACCCACAACCACTACAACCTAGAAGGACAAGGGCAGCAGATAGATGGGAACACCACCACCTGGAAGCTCCCCTCCAAGTCACTTACCATCCTGACTTGGAAATATAACGCCGTTCCTTCACTGTCATTGGGTCAAAATCCTGGAACTCCCTCTCTAACAGCACTGTGAGTGTACCTACACCATATGGACTGCGGTGGTTCAAGAAGGCAGCTCATCACCACCTTTTCAAGGGCAACTAGGGATGGGCAATAAATGCTGGCCCAGCTAGCGAAGCCCAGATCCCGTAAATGAATGAAAAAAAGTCAAGGACAGTCACTCTCACCTCTAGAATTCAGCTCTTCTGTCCATGTTTGGACCAAGGTGGTCATGAGGTCAGCAGCTGAGTGGACCTCGCAGAACCCAAACTGTGTGCCACTCAGCAGGTTATTGCTGAGTAAGTGCAACTTGATAACAGTGTCAACGACACCTTCCATCACTTTGCTGATGGAGAGTAGACTGATGGGCAGTAAGTGGCCAGGTTGGATTTGCCCTGCTTTTTGTGAACAGGGCATACCTGGACAATTTTCCACACTATTGGGTAGATGCCAGCGTTGTGACTGTATTAGAACAGCTTGGCTAGAGTACAAGTCTTCAGTACTGTTGCCAGAATGTTGCCAGGGCCCATAGCCTTTGCAGTATCTACTGTCTTCAGCCTGTCACACGAAGTGAATTAAATTGGCTGAAGATTGGCATCTGTGATGCTAGGGACCCCAGGAGGAGGCAGTCATGGATCATCCACTCAGCACCTCTGGCTGAAGATAGCTGGAAATGTCTTATACAATGATGTGCTGGGCTCCACCATCACTGAGGATGGGGATATTGGTGGAGCCCCCTTCTCCAGCTAGTTGTTTAATTGTCCACCAACATTTATGACTTGAATAACCTCTTGAAACCTTTCCGCCTCTCTTCCACCTTTAGCCTGCTCCTGAAACCCTACTTCTGACCAACCTTTTGGTCATCTGCCCTAAAATCTCCTGTCAAATTGTGCTTCAACATTAAATAATGGTGTGGATTCCCAGAACAAGCCTATGGCACGAACATGAGAGCTGTGGTCACTCTCTGGTCCCTAGTGAGAGAGTTGTCTGTTTTGTTGACTTTGATCACAGATCAAGCCCCAACAGCAAATAGAGCTGATTTGTGAAGAAAGCAGTCTCCAGAAACAGAGCTCCAGATAAAGGTCTCAAAGTACATCTGGTTCTATAAAGTTTAGCTCTCCTTTGGTGCTGCCTAATGAATCTGATCATCCACACAGTCTCCTACTTGAACATTTCTTCCTCCTGCACGCCCATCATATTAGGTAGGATTCCCTTTGATAGCACCAGAAATACACTGGGCCTTACAGAGTTGGACTCTCTTGAATATAGAGAACTAACGCATGATTTAATTGAGGTGCTTAAGATAATTAATGTGATAGGGTAGATAGAGAAAAACCATTCCCCCTCAAGAAAAAGTCCACAAGGGGGCATAACCTTGTAATTAGAGCTATACCGCTCAGGGGTGATGTCAGGAAGCGTTTCTGCACATGCAAAAGGTAGTGAAATTCTGGAACTCTCTTCTCAAACTACACTTGAAACTGAGGGGTTCATTTGAAGATTTCAAAACTGAAATTGATAGATTTTTGATAGGCAAGGATAGAAAGTGTTATGGAGCCAAGGTAACTGGAGAGAAGATACAGATCATCCATCTTCTAAATGATCCATCTTATAAGTGAGTGGCAGAACAGGTTCGAGGGGCTGAATGGCCTCCTCCTGTTTAGAGGTTCAGCAAAGCTTAGATTCTAGCTCAGTTTTTCCAAATAAAAATGTCCTCGATGCAGACTGTAGGAGAAACTTTTAGTATTAATGGATAAGATGAGTTCATAGTTATCGCTAAACATTTCCCAAGTAATCATAATGAACAGTGTCCCTTTAGCAAAGCTTCTGCCTTGATAAGTTTGTCCTAGTAATTTGTGCCTTCTAAGCAGTGGTGCTGGCTGTCAGGGACAGCTGACAAAAAGGCACAAGTCCTGTGCTAGCTCAGTGAGTTGTATGTCACTGTGGTGACAGGCACGGGGTTCAAGGATGGCTGAAGCAAACAGGCTGATGCCCCAGGAGAAGGTGCAAAAATCGGGTGCATTGGACGCTCCTGGCCTGGAGAGGTGCAAATCCTGACTTGGGCCCTTCCCTAGCTAGGAACTTTGGAGTCACTATTTTTCTTAAGGGGCTAAAGCATCTCAATCTGTTGTATATGTCAAGATTCCATCAAGCTGATCCAAGTACCTTGCCAGCAACGTAGCATTTACATGCCTGCTCCCCACCCCAGCCAGATGATGTTCTCGACTGACAGCACTGCTTCCTCGAGTAGATTCCAGATAAAGTGTCTCCATTGCTAAATGCAGCATCAGCAGCTATCCAAACTGCCGTTGTGGCTGCCAAAGTGGAGGCCTGGCCTTCAGGTGGTGTTAATGGAAACAACAGGATTATAACCAGTTGTCCAAAAGAAAATAATCGCAGCAGTAATGATCTGAAATTGCTGAATTCAATATTAAGTCCAGAATGCTGTGAAGTGCCTAATCGAAAGACAAGGTGCTGTTCTCTTGAGCTTAATTCTGTCATAATTTGACTTCTTAAATCATGTAAATCATTAAAAAAAAACCCTGGAAAAACTCAGCAGATCTGGCAACATCTGCGGAGAGGAACACAGTTAACATTTCGAGTCTGTATGACTCCAAGTCATACAGACTCGAAACGTTAACTGTGTTCCTCTCCGCAGATGTTGCCAGACCTGCTGAGTTTTTCCAGGTATTCTTATTTTTGTTTTGGATTTCCAGCATCCACAGTTTTTTACTTTTATCTTAATGTAAATCAGTCACCTTTGGCAGTTTGCACAACATGCTGAAAATTATAAAACATCCATCATCCAACTCAAGAAGTCATGATAAATCCACTATTACAGGTAATGTCTCAAATCCAGCTGGCCAAAAACTGGAGTTGTCCACATTTTAGAACCTGCCATACATCAATTTTAACTGAGTAAAATAAAAAAAAACTTAGCTGGACAATTCGGCTCGTTGATGCATTGGTGCAGTATGATAACAACTAGTTATCAACTTGCACACCGGTCTACTTGTGCTCTCCAAACAATCCTTGACTCCACCCGACCCAGGTAGGCCCAAACTGCCCTACCCGAGATCTGGCACAAACCAAAATCCAGCAAGGCCATGTTCCCGAGGTTGCCAATTCTGAGGCACTGTGCTTGTACAAGAATTGCATTCCCTTCCTGTCCCATCTCACATTTCTGGGTCACAATTTTTCTGATATCAATTTCAAATTTGTCTCTTCAGTTAATCCAGAGAACAAGGTTGTATTGATTGGAATAAACTTAAATGCAACAATCCTGGATGACAAGTAGTAAAACCAGCCAACAATTCAAATGATGTTTTGAATTTTTGAAAAAACAAAAGTCAGCCACTCTTGTATTGTTCTTTCCTCAATCATTCAGGAGCAAGGCTTCTGACTTTTAATTATTTGAAAACATTGCAGAACTTCTTAAAAAGTTATCTGGTAATGTTTCACATTTAAATGGTGTTCAAATGCTATCTTTTTTTTTCAAAAAGGTAAGGGTGGGGGCTGCTGGCAGGAGATGGTTACCAGCATTTGCTTTCCACACAGAAATCATAAATGACAGAATATGTACCTATATTTCAATTTAAAAATCAAATGTTGCCTTTGCTCAGAATGGAACAGTATTTTGAGTTTGCAAAGATTTTCAAATCATTGGAAAAGAACCTGGCAGCTGAATTTAAGCATTTTGCAAGTTAAAAAAAAAGTTACACATTAAAACTATTTTCAACTATGGATTATTTGCTGCCCTCAGCCATAAGCTCAGTTGATAGCACTCTCACCTGAAGTGAGAAGGTTCTGGGGTTCAAGTCTCACTTCAGGACTTGAGCACAAAAATGTAGGCAAACCCCCAGTGCAGTACTAAAGGAATGATGCACTGTCAGAGGTGCTGTTTAATATGTCATCTAATAAACAAAGGTCTCAGGTGAGTGTAAATGACCCCATGGCACTACTTCGAAGAAGAGCAGGACAATCCTCCCTTGTGTCCTGGCCAATATTTATCCCTCAACCAACATCACAAAAACAGATCATCTGGCCATCATACATCGCTACTTGTGGGAGCTTGCTGTGCACAAATAAGCCACTACATTACAACAGTGACTACACTTCATTGGCTTTAAAGTGCTTTGGGACATCCTGCATCGCATGAGGTGCTCTATAATGCTAGTCTTTTTCTCTGTCATTAGAGCTGCCTCCCAGGGTTTTTCCATTCCTAGATATTCAAAATTCTCAACATTTCTATCATTCACGCTATTGCAAAAGTCCATCACTGTCTCCCAGAACTGCCTACTATGACATCACCCTGCCCTGCCCCACCCCATCTGGCATAATTTCCCTGACTCACTAAGTAATCAAACAGAATTTCCACTAGTGTTATTAAACCTGTCCGTATGTCACGCCATCATCAAATGGAGTTTCCATGTTACACTTTGGGAAGAGGTACAAAATAAAAAGGAAGCAACTTGGAAGACTGGACAACTTCTTCAACAAAGAACCTACAGGAACCATAATGTCTTTATCTATCAATTGGGCTTTGTACCTTGTAAAAAGTACATGAACCTGTTCAGTGGTGCGGTGGGAAATTTTGAGGTGTAGGAACTCTAAGAAAATGTGTTGGCCACATCATTTATAAATCTACTAGTGCATTGTTTTCCTACGTATTAATCATTTGTGCCCCCAAAAATCAGTAAACCATGCTTTTTCAGTGAAAAATACTAATGCCAGTAGGCATTTTATTTTGAATTGTGGTATTTTGAATCATTAGTCTTTAGAGTAGCTAGAATTTCATTAAGCAATGTTTTACAGGTCAAGTGTCTATTATTTAAAATCCTCGGGGCTGATCGTGTTTCACATTTCAGATACGACATATCAGACAAGGCCTAATTACATTACCATAGTCTAAGCCTAGGCTAGCTATAATCTAAAGTCGATAAAATAACTAGAAAAGTAAGATATATCATTGAATAATAAATGCAGGGTACCACCCATGGCACCATCTTAATTTCTGCTTGCAGGAGAGGTTTCAGAGTGTCGAGGGAGGATTTCTTGAATTGTTCTTTCAGCTTCATCTTCCTCTTCAATATTTGTTTGTCTTTTATTTTATAGATTGACACTATTTCTTGCTCAATTATAAATGCATGTTGCTTGAATGCATCCATCAACCTGTCACACATCTTAATAATATTGCCTATGGGCACCTTCTCTACCAGATTCACAATATCATCCTCATCATCACTGTTTTTAATCATTTACATTTCATGACCCAAAAATTGCCTGGGTCAATCAGTAGAATTAATCACATTACTTTGGTGGTAGTCATGGGGTGAGGGGAGTAAACAGTGAAAACATTGTTCTTCACCAAGAGTTTTGAGCGGGGTGATGTACTAACAATTGTCCAGGAGCAACATGATTTTACACAGCTACCCAACAATGCACATGTGCCTCGTTACCCAGGCTCTTATTGGCATAATAGTGTAATAGTAAACAGGTAACGTGTGAAAAGCCTTGACAGTTCTGGGGCATTTGCTCTTCCAACTTTGCTTCTCCTTTTGCGGCTCTTTCTTTAACTTTACTTCTGGAAGTTCTGGGACCTTTCTCCTGTCTCCCTTGCTGTGTCCCACTCAGTGGGCCACCTCCTTTGTAATGGCACTCCTGCTCAGGTTACCTGACCTGTAGTTTCATGCTGTTTGTCTGGAGTTTGGGCCCTTTTAGGCCCTTCCTTCTACGCATGTGCGCAGGGCTGTCCCCAAGCCAAAGGAACGATAGAAGACAAATTGTACATGTGCCAGCCAGTTCCCAGCTAGTGCATGGTAATGGCAGCACCAGAGGAAGGAGAAGGAAGCTGACCTGGGGCTGTGATTTCCACTCCCTCCGGAATAATGCGCCCCACTGCGGAAGAACATGTGGATCCAGAATTGGGCTCCTCAGTTATCTGAAGTCTCACCAAGCCTGATGGACATCACCTTAGATTCGGAGGGACCGCCACTGGTGTGCAAAAGATTTTGGAGAGGCTGCAGCCTGCCAGGAAATGTAGTTCCACAGCAGCAGCAGCAAGTTCCTCAGGCTCACTGGGAGTCAGGGCTGTTCGGGGTGGGAGAGAACCGGGACTGTTCATGGGAAACCGTGGAGTTGTCGCTGGTTAGAGGAAATGCCGGAGCACCAGCACTACGTCACAGCACCCCGTTTAGCAGCAGAGAGTATATCATGTAAGCTTATATAATGGCCCTGCCCTTGTAATGTGTAGCCTCTGATTTCATGTCATGTCATGTCAGATTTGGTGGTAATTGACAATTTGATGGTAATTTGAAGTTAAGAGATTTTCTCACAACAAGGCTGCTGTGTTAATAAAAAAAATGGACACGGGAGCATAGGGTTTAAGGAGTAAGAGGAGGCCATTCAGCCCTTCGAGCCTGCCCTGCCATTCAATAAGGTCATGGTTGATCTGGTTGTGGTCTCAATTCCACTTTCCTATCTGTCCCCCCATAAACCTAGACTCCTTTGTCTATCAAAAAACTATCTTACTCTGCCTTGAATAAATTCAACAACCCAGCCTCCACCACTTCTGCAGAACACTCTGGGGACCCAGGTTCAAATCCCGCCACAGCAGATGGTGAAATTTGAATTCAGCAAAAATCTGGAATTAAAAATCTGACGGTGACCATTGCTGATTGTTGCAAAAACCCATCTGGCTCACTAATGTACTATAGGAAAGGAAGCCTGCTGTCCTTACCTGGTCTGGCCTACACATGACTCTGGGCCCACAGCAATGTGGTTGACTTTTAAATGCCCTCTGAACAAGGGCAATTAGGAATGGGCAATAAATGCTGGCCTAGCCAGCAACGCCTACAGCCCACAAACAAATAAAAAAAATACTAACGACTTTTTGAGCGAAAAAGTTTCGCCTCATCTCAACCTTAAATGGTAGACCTCATCCTTAGTCCTGGAATAAGAGAGCAACTGGAAGGGGATCAAAGGTCTTGTCTCAAGGTCTTGCAATGTTTTGAGGTGGTCCCAGGGTCTGAAAGTAGGTTCCAGATTGCTGGGAATGCAATGGGAAAGGAACACAAGCAATGCAGCCTAAGTTGGTGACCACTAAGGGGGATTATTGGGGTATGGAAAGTCTGGGGACAGGGTCTTGAAGAAGATGTTATCAACATTTTGGAGGGCACAATTTATCAGCACCCAAGGTTGCAAGGATCTAAGAGAATTGGGGAAGGCGCCACAAACTAGTAGCAAATAAGGAGATGGGGTCCCCTAAGACAATGGAGTCCAAAGTTACCAACCCGTTCCCATGTCCTCCAGCTCAAGCAATGATGCTTTACTCAGTCAGACTCCTTCTCAACAATCCACAGCCCTTTTTGTGGCCAAAGATATTTTCCCCCACCTCAAGTCCCCACTCCAGGGCTTAAGCACAAAAATCAAGACTGACTTGCCAGTGGAATACTGGGAAATGCTGCACTATCGAAGGTGCCATCTTTTGGATGAGGCGTTAAACCAAGGCCCCAGCTGCCTGCTTTGGGGCATGTAAAATATCCCACGGACCTACTTCAAAGAAGAGCAGGGGAGTTATCCTCGGTGCCTTGACTAATATTTATCCCGCAGTCAACATCACTAAAATAAGAGAGATTATTTGATCATTATCACAATGCTGTGTGTGGGAGTTTGCTGAGCATATATTGGCTCCATGTTCCCTACATTAGAACAGTGGCTACACTTCAAAAGTACTTCATTGGCTGCAAAGCACTTTGTGACGTCCAGTGGTTGTGAAAAGTCCTGAAATAAATGCAAGTCTTTCTCTTCATTGTTAGACGATTTGTGCTATTATGGTCCTGCCTCAACGTATTTAATGGTAAATATTCTGCTTGAAACAAAGTGGAAATGCGTGTGGATCTTGCCAATCTGCACTCTGAAGCCAAGGAAAATTTATTCTTTAGAGCACTATTGGCAATTTTGCCAACATGCATATTGTAAAATGCATTTTCATCAACGAATAACATTTATTTCATAGATCCTCAAAACATTAAAAACATTAAAAACAAATTTCCAAGTTTTTTTAGAAAAAGATTCTTTTAAGCTTCAAATTATTCAGGTTAAAAAAAAAATCTCGTGGGGTAGAAAACAAACCGATAAAACAGCCTCCTTGTTAATTAGGGGAAAAACACAAAACAAACCACAATCACAGCTGTTGATTGGTTCACAATAGAAAATCATTATTTTTATATAAATGTCATCACTTGCCTAAAATGAAATTTGTAAAATTCAGGCTTTGTTTGAAAGTCTTTTGAAAAAACAACACAGAACTTTTAATCCTTTAACCACACTGCTGCACACAGGTTGCATGTGAGGAAATCATACAAAACTGAATAATCCTCAGAACACACAGATGCTGTTGAAAACTCAATACAAGAGTGGTCAGCAAAATTATCTCGTCAAAGCCCATATTTGAGAAAGGCTAAGGCCTTTATTAGAACATTTAGGTGTTAGAACACAAGTCAGATATTTAATAATATGGTAAAAATATGTATGTCAATTAAGTATTGAGGGATTTGAGGAAAGTATGATACATATAGTGGTGTCATAAGGAAGCACAAAGGAAGATGCATGTGGGTAGTTGGGGGCCAATAAGCTTAATTAGATCAGCCAACTACCACATAAAGGTCGTGCAGTTGAAACTCAAACTTGACACTATTCAGGACAAAGTAGTCCACTTGATCAGCACCAGCTCAAACACCCAGCACATGGTGGCTACTATGAGTACTAATTACACAATGCATTATAAGGCTTTTTCAGTAGCATTCTCCAAAGCTGTAACCTCCATCACCCAGGAGGACCAGGACAGATGATGCATGGGAAAACCATCACCTGCATGTTCCCCTTCAATGGTAGTTCCTTATTATCACTGGATCAAAATCCTGTAACTCCCTATCTAATAGCATATTGGTTAATATTTTCACCACACAGACTGTACTGGTTCAACTAGGGGAGTTCACTAGCACTTTCAAAGGTAACCAGGGATGGACAAAAAACAAAATGCTGCCTTTGCCGGCAATGCCCACATCCCAAAAAGAAATCATAAAAATATGGGCTTCTTAAATACCACCCAAAGTCAAATTAAATGCTCAGAAAGCAGAGATGCTCCCATCCACATTCACTAATATTATTTTAAATTTAAACTAGTGAGAAAGGAGCTCAACACAAAAGTGTGCAGGTATGCCAAGCTCTGACAATGAACCCTCAAAGCTGTTGCGTCAGGCACATTATAAATTTACATAAATATATTACAGGCTTGTTACAGGTTCCTCACAGTAAAACAGAGCAGCATATGAAACCAGTAACAGCTGCTATTGCGGATTGTTGATTGGCTTAATTCTTTAAAAAATCAAGCTGTGTGTAAGTAAATTCTTTTTTTTGAAAATCATTCCCGAAGCATGAGATTTTTTTTTGCTATAAAACTTGGAACCTGCATAAAGCTATGAATTAAGTGTTTCATGAGGTAACAGTTGTGTATTTGTGGAAAACTATTGTTAGCCTGAATAACTCACACCAGCAATGCACATCATATAATTGCATCAATTAAGTTTACTTGGTAAAACATACATTTAAAACCTCCAGGGTTAAGAATAGGAACCACCTGATGACAGGTAGTTCACATGGAGTTAGGGGTAATATGTTAGCTTGGGATAGAGGATTGACTAACCAACAGAAAGCAGAGAGTCGGGATAAACGGGTCTTCTTCTGGATGGCAAGCTGTAACTAGTGGGGTGCCACAGGGTTCGGTCCTTGGGCCCCAACTATTTACAATCTATATTAATGACTTGGATTCAGGGATAGAAGGTACTATAGCTAAATTTGCAGATGACACCAAAATAGGTGGGAAAATAAGTTGCAATGAAGAAATATGAAATTTACAAATGGATACGGACAGGTTAGGTGAAAGGGCCAAAATTTGGCAGATGGAGTTTAACATGGATAAGTGTGAGGTTATCCATTTTGGTTGGAAGAATAAAAAGACGACTTATTACTTAAATGGAGAGAAACGTCAGAATGCTTCAGTGCAGAGGGATCTGGGTGTCCTTGTGCATGAATTGCTGAAAGCTAGTATGCAGGTACAGCAGATAATAAGGAAGGCAAATGGAATTTTGGCATTTATTGCTAAAGGAATAGAGTATAAAAATAGGGAAGTGTTGTTGCAATTGTACAAGGCATTGGTGAGACTGCACCTGCAGTGCTGTGCATAGTTTTGGTCCCCTTACTTGAGGAAGGATGTAGCTGCATTGGAGGCGGTTCAGAAGAGGTTCACTAGATTGATTCCAGAGATGCGGGGCTTGTCTTATGAGGCGAGATTGAGCAGTTAAGGCCTATACTCGCTAGAGTTTAGAAGGATGAGAGGAGATCTAATTTAGGTATATAAAATGCTAAAGGGGTTAGATAAAGTAGACGTGGAGCAGATGTTTCCGCTTCTGGGGCATTCTAGAATGAGAGGCCATAATTTTAGGCTAAGGGGTGGTAGATTTAAATCAGAGAAAAGGAGGAATTACTTTTCTCAAAGGGTCCTGAATCTGTGGAATTCACTACCTCAGAGTGCAGTGGATGCCGGGGCGCTGAATAAATTTAAGGAGGAATAGACAGTTTTTTAATTGGTAATGGGTTGAAAGGTTATGGGGAGAGGGCGGAAATTGGAGTTGAGGCCGAAATGAGATCAGCCATGATTGTAACGAATGGTGGGGCAGAATTGCCTACTCCTGCTCCTAGTTCTTATGATGGAACAAGCAGTGTTCAGGGAGGGGGTGTCCCTTTACCCCGCCCACCCCCCATTACTGCCATATCCCAAGGTCCTGCTACATCCTATGATTTTCCAACTCATCCTTCCCTACCCAATTCAAAAGTCACACATCTCCTTTAAGTGCTCACAAGGCTCTAGACTACATCCCAGTGTTCCTTCATCACATAACCTCACAATGTTTCTAAGATTTTTGATCTCCTGCCCCAAATTCATTTTCTAGCATTTTCAAATCCTAACTATATACCACGAAACCCTAGGACCCCTTTCCAGTGGTTGCAGGAACGCAAAAATATTGCTTTAAAACCCCATTCCAGTATTGTCAAATTCCAAGCCCATGCCTCTAGTAATACCAATTTGCACAACAGCACGGGTCTTCCAAAAGCGCTTGGCTTTCATTAACAGCAAGCCCCATGGAAGATCATCTTGTAAACTCAAAAAGACCTTGACATTTCTTACCTCGTTGACAATGGTAGAGATGTATCTGTCTGTACTGTATACCCAGCCGTCTGTGCAGGGCTCTGCTTCACGAGTTCTGTCATTGAAGCCGTCTCCCGCACGAGTTTTGAATTTGGTGCATTTGCTGTACACTTGCTCACCATGCCTTTCCTCCACAGGCAGCCGTTCACTCAGGTTAGCCGAGGACCTTCCTCCTGCGGTGACATTTGAGGAGTCGGACAGACGACAGCGGTGCTGCGGGGTGTCTGCCACGAATACCATAGAGAGGCTGGTGTAGCCGTTCGGGAAAATGGTAAGGCTCAGCAAGAAGAACGTGGTTTTATGGAAGGGACCCCATGCCCCCAAGAAAGCAGTCAATTCATCATAGTCCTGCCTGTCCTTCCTTGCAAAATGGGACCCTCCTGATCACGTATCGCCACTCCCAACAAGTCATGCAAAGACTTCGAGTCCAAGAAAACCAGCAAAGCAAAGACAACGTTAATAATTAGGATTCCCCCCGCCAAATCTTCAAATACTGACAACAGCTCATAAGACTTTCTCAATACGTCTTCTGGCACTACTTAAATACACATGTGTATGGGGAGGGAGACTTTTTGATACATTTTCAGATGGGAACCACGTGTTTGGAACATTTTTAAAGGCAAGTTTCCCTCTCCATCAAAACTCTGTTCAGGCTGTGTTATCTAACTCTTGATTCTGGATTTTGTCCAGACCAGTAATTCTTCCAAAAAAAAAACAGAAATCCCAGTTGCTTACTGAAAGAATAGCCACAAGATTGGAAAAGAGAATTTTTTTATTCATTCCTGGCATGTGGGCATTGCTGGCTGGGCCAGTATTTATTGCCCATCCCTAGTTGCCCTAGAGAAGGTGGTGGTGAGCTGCCTTCTTGAACCGCTGCAGTCCATGTGGTGTAGGTGCATGTTTACTGTACAAGGGTCAAACAAAGCAAACACTAAATACTATCTTGGGTAACAACCTATACTCTAATACCCAGAATCAACATAAATTTAACATGAATTAACAGGCAAATTGTGGTCAATTATAAGCTATGAATTATATATTAGATAGCTGATACAAGTAAGATTGATCTTACGATTTGGCTCAGCTGTCCAGACAGTATATATGTCATCATTCTCAGTTACAAAGTCTTTCAAAACTCTGTCTTCCTCACAAAGATCCTCTTCTTCCAAGATGTAGCCTGGTGCCGCACAGCAGTGCCAGAGTAGAAATAGCAGGATATAAGGATGTGATTGCACTGGAGGGGGTGCAGAGGAGATTCACCGGGATGTTGCCTGGGATGAAACATTTAAGTTATGAAGAGAGGTTGGATAGATTTGGGTTGTTTTCATTGCAGCAAAGAAGACTGAGGGGCGACCTGATCGAGGTGTACAAGATTATGAGGGGCATGGAAAGTGAGCAGCTGTTCCCCTTAGTTGAAGGGTCAGTCACAAGGGGGCATAAGTTCAAGGTGAAGGGCAGGAGGTTTGGGGGAGGGAGGGAGGGGGGGTGGTTAATGTGAGGAAAAACTTTTTTACCCAGAGGGTGGTGACGGTCTGGAATGCACTGCTTGGGAGGGTGATGGAGGCGGGTTGCCTCACATCCTTTAAAAAGTACCTGGATGATCACTTGGTACGTCATAACATTCAAGGCTATGGGCCAAGTGTTGGTATATGGGATTAGGTAGGTAGGCCAGGTGTTTCTCATGTGTCAGGGCAGACTTGATGGGCTGAAGGGCCTCTTCTGCACTATGATTCTGTGATACATCGGATGAATGTGTGACTGAAGAGATGGTGTGAAGGGGAAGGTTTCAAATTCCTGGGGCATTGGGACCAGTTCTGGGGGAGGTGGATATACTGGACGGGTTACACCTGGGCAGGACCAGGACTGATGTCCTAGAGGGAACATTTGCTAGAGTGATTGGGCAGGTTTTAAACTAAAATGGCAGGGGGATGGGAACCTATGCAAGGCGTCAGAGGAAGGGGAATCAAAGGCAAGAACAAAAGACAGAAAGCGGAAGAAGAAAAGTGATAGTCAGAGAAATCAAGGGCAAGAATCAAACGGCCTCAGTGAAAAATAGTGGGAACAGGGCAAGTAATGTTAAAAAGACAAGCTTAAGGTTTTGTGCCTTAACGCGAGGAGCATTCGCAATAAAGTGGATGAATTAGCAGTGCAAACAGATGTAAACAGGTACGATAGAGTCGGGATCACGAAGATATGGCTGCAGGGTGACCAGAGATGGAAACTGAACATCCAGGGGTATTCAGTATTTAGGAAAGACAGACAAAAAAGGAAAAGGCAGTGGAGTTGCATTGCTGGTTAAAGAGGAAGTTAACGCAATAGAGAGGAAAGATATTAGCTCCGACGATGTGGAATCTGTATGGGTAGAGCTGAGAAACACCAAGGGCAAAAAACGTTAGTGGGGGTTGTATATAGACCCCCAAACTGTAGTGGTGATTTTGCGAATGGCATTA
The DNA here is from genome assembly GCF_017639515.1 of Carcharodon carcharias. Classification (NCBI taxonomy): domain Eukaryota; kingdom Metazoa; phylum Chordata; class Chondrichthyes; order Lamniformes; family Lamnidae; genus Carcharodon; species Carcharodon carcharias. The sequence continues at coordinate 170,467,494 of NC_054470.1, forward strand.
AACAGGAAATTAAAGATGCATGTAATAAAGGAACATCTGTAATTATGGGTGACTTTAATATGCATATAGATTGGCAAATCAAATTGGTAACAATACCGTAGAGGAGTTCCTGGAGTGTATATGGGATGTTTTTCTGAACCAATACATTGAGGAACCAATGAGAGAACAGGCCATCCTCGGCTGGGTATTGTGTAATGAGAAAGGAATAATTGGCAATCTAGTTGTGCGAGGCCCCTTGGGGATGAGCGAGCATAATATGATAGAATTCTCCAGCAAGATGGAGAGTGACGTAGTTGATTCTGAGACTTGGGTCCTGAATCTGAATAAAGGAAACTACAATGGTATGAGGCGTGAGGTGTCTATGATAGATTGAGAAACTTTAAAGGGATGACAGTGGATAGGCAATGGCAAACATTCAAAGAGCGCATGGGTGAACTGCAACAATTGTTTATTCCTGTCTGGCGCAAAAGTAAAACAGGAAAGATAGCCAAACCATGGTTTACAAGGGAAATCAGAGATAGTATTAGATACAAGGAAGAGGCATACAAATTGGTCAGAAAAAACAACAGACCTGAGGATTGGGAGCAGTTTAGAATTCAGCAAAGGAGGACCAAGGGATTGATTAAGAGGGGAAAAGAGAGTATGAGAGTAAGCTTGCAGGGAACATAAAAACTGACTGTAAAGGTTTCGATAGGTATGTGAAGAGAAAAAGATTGGTGAAGACAAAAGTAGGTCCCTTACCATCTGAAACGGGAATTTATAATGGGGAACAAAAAAATGGCTGACCAACTAAATACATACTTTGATTCTGTCTTCACAAAGGAGGACACGAATAACATACCAGAAATATTGGGGAACACAGGGTTTAGTGAGAGGGAGGAACTGAAAGAAATCAGTGTTAGTAGGGAAATGGTTTTGGGGAAATTGATGGGATTGAAGGCTGATAAATCCCCGGGGCCGGATAATCTACATCCCAGAGTACTTAGGAAGTGACCCTAGAAATTGTGGATGCATTGGTAGTCATCTTCTGAGATATTATAAACTCAAACAGTTCCTACAGATTGGAGGATAGCTAATGTAACCCCACTATTTGAAAAGGGAGGCAGAGAGAAAACAGGGGATTATAGACCAGTCAGCCTGACGTCAGTAGTGGGGAAAATTCTCGAGTCCATTATGAAAAGAAATAAATAGCTGAGCACATGGAAAACAGTGGCAGAATCGGACAGAGTCAGCATGGATTTATGAAAGGGAAATCATGCTTGACAAATCTACTGGAATTTTTCGAGGGTGTAACTAGTAGAGTTGATGATGGGGAGTCAGTGGATGTGGTTTATTTGGACTTTCAGAAGGCTTTTGACAAAGTCCCACATAAGAGATTGGCGTGTAAAATTAAAACGCCTGGTATTGCGGGTAGTGTATTGAGATGATAGAAAACTGATTGGCAGACAGGAAACAAAGAGTAGGAATAACGGGTCTTTTTCCGAATGGCAGGCAGTGACTAGTGGGGTACTGCAGGGATCGGTGCTGGGACCCCAGTTATTCACAATTTTAGATGAGGGAATTAAATGTAATATCTCCAAATTTGCAGATGACACAAAGCTGGGTGGGAGGGTGAGCTGTGAGGAGGATGCAGAGATGCCTCAGTGTGACTTGGACAAGCTGAGTGAGTGGGCAAATGCATGGCAGATGCAGTATAATGTGGATAAATGTGAGGTTATCAATTTTGGTAGCAAAAACAGGAAGGCAGTTTATCTGAATGGCTATAAATTGAGAGGGGGGAAAATGTGCAATGAAACCCGGGTGTCCTTGTACACCAGTTGCTGAAGGTAAGCATGCAGGTGCAGCAGGCGATAAAGATGGCAAATGGGATGGTTGGCCTTTATAGCCAGAGGATTCGAGTACAGAAACAGGGATGTCTTGCTGCAGTTGCACTTGGTGAGAACACACCTGGAATATTGTGTGCAGCTTTGGTCTCCTTATCTGAGGCAGTACATTGTTGCTTTAAGGGGAGTGCAGCGAAGGTTTACCCGACTGATTCCTGGGATGGTGGGACTGACATATGAGGAGAGATTGAGTGGATTAGGATTATATTCGCTGGAGTTCAGAAGAATGAGGGGGAATCGCTTAGAAACCTTTAAATTCTAACATGACTAGACAGGGTAGATGCTGGAAGGATGTTCCCCATGGTGGAGGTGTGCAGAACCAGGGGTCACAGTTTGAGGATATGGGATAGACCATTTAGGACTGAGATGAGGAGAAATTTCTTCACCCAGAGAGTGGTGAGCCTCTGGAATTCGTTACCACAGAAAGTAGTTGAGGCCAAAACATTGTGTGTTTTCAAGGAGTTAGATATAGTTCTTGGGGCGAAAGGGATCAAAGGGTAGGGGGAGAAAGAGGGAGCAGGCTATCGAGTTGGATGATCATCCATGATCATAATGAATGGCAGAGCAGGCTTGAAGGGCCGAATGGCCTACTCCTGCTCCTAGTTTCTATGTTTCTATGAGCCTCATTATAGCGTCGCTCTGCTGCAGTCTGAGGCCGCCACACGGGTGTCATCAGCCACGGCCTCTGCTACCCCTCTTCCCCAAGAAGCCAACTCTGCAGTTTCTGTGAACCCTGGAAGGTTCCAGGGATCTGCGAGCGACTCAGGATGTAGGCATTATGCACACTCCCTGGAAACCGTGCACATACCTACAGGGTGCGTTTCTGCTGGTCATATAGCAGCTGCACATTCAGTGAGTGGAAGCCCTTGTGGTTGATGAAGTCCACTGGGTGTAGCGATGGAGACCTGAGCACCACATGAGTGCAGTCAATCATACCCTGTACCTGTGGGAATAACGAGATCTGGGCAAATCCAATGGCCCTTGCATCCTGGCTGTCCTGGTTCCGGGTGAAATGCACAAAGTTGTGTGCCATGGGGAAGATGGCATCCATGAACTCATGGATGCATTTGTGGATGGCGGATTGTGAAATCCTAGAGTTCACCTATGGTGCCCCGAAAGGAGCCACTGGCATAGAAATTGAGCCCCGCAGTCACTTTCACAGCCACTGGCAGTGGATGGCCTCCATGTCTCCTTGACGCCAGTCCTGCAGTAAGTAGCAGATGTGAGCCACCAGGTCCCTAGACATGCACAGTCGTCGGCGACACTGATTCTCAGTCATCTGCAGGAATGGCAGGTGGCGTCTATAGACCCTGGGTGTCACTAGGCGCCAACCAGCCACGGCTCGCTGTCGCTCCTGGGCAGCGTGTGCGGGAGCCCCTTTCGTGAGGTTGCTGCTCCTGCCTTTGCACAGCCAGGTGCCTCAGTCGCTCTCTCCTCTGTCTTCTACAGTCTCTGTAGGCCATCAGGCATACAGCTAGCTCACCAAGATCCATGACGTGGTCCTCCTGCAGCATGAGAGGGGGAGAGGGGGAGCGAGAACGAGAGGGAGAGCGAGACGTTGTTATCATTGTACTTAGCACTTTTCCTGACCTTATGTGACCGCTCCTTAATGCTTCCTGGAGAGTGCTGATCACCCCTCGGACGGCCAGAGATGAGTGCGCTGCATGGCTGCCCTGTCAACCTGCAACATGAGGGACACTGGTCCAAATCAGGATGCTGAGATTGCAAGGGGCTGTGAGCACCTCTAGCAGTGACAGCCACATGGCCAGAGTTGGCAAGGAGATTGTACAACATATGCAGTCCAACTGCTCCGCGGTCCAATAAAGTGGTGGCGGATTGAAAACGTCTGTACTTGGGCCTGGGGGGAGGGAGGGGGGAGTGGGTGGTGGGAGAAGAGATAAGGTATGGAGTGCAGGAGTGACGTCCTGAACCAAGGTTTCCTTTGGTGTGTGCGTTGCCTGCATCGGCCAGCTGACTAGGACCCTGACCCCAATCATATCACCGTGGCTGCGCCTGATCTGTCTTAGCTGCGGAGGCATGGTCAGTTTATACAGGTGTTCCTAATGCGTGGTCATCCCCCCTTGCTTACCCTGACCCTCCACCTCAATTGCCTGTGTGCAGGATGCAGCGCCAGGGCAGCACTTGACATCCCCCCACCCTCAGCAGTCATCTCCAAGGCTGGCCAGCACTCGCCCCCAGACTCCCCCACCCTTCAGCAGTTGCCTTCGATGCCATCCAGCATTTGCCCCAGACACCCCCACCCCTCAAGTAGTCGCCTGAGGCCAGACATCAGTTTCCCCCACTGCCGTCAACCCCCCCCTCCCAACCCCCCACCCCGACCTGTAAACAACAGGTGAGCTGCGGAGAACACTGCTGTTTGCTAGCCTCAGTTCCCCCAAAGTGAAGGCTGTCAAATGCACATGTCGTGCGTGGTGTGAAACACGTTGGTGTGTTTTCCCACCGATGTGGATGGACAATACGGCAGGGTTTCAAGAGCCTGGGGGGGTGGCCTTTTAATTATATACCAATGTATTACAATTAGCTCCGCCAATTAATGGTGGAAAACGTGGCCTGCCCATTGGTGGGCTAAGCAGAAGATAGCAACCTGTCTTCACGCCATCGCGAAGTGGATCCCGTCATATTTTCCACGCACGCCACCTATCATGTCCACTGCCAGCAGGCTCAGAAAATTCCGCCCAATATTTCAAGTCCATATGACCCTTCTTCACGGCTCTGCTTGTTTTCACATACCAGTTTTCACAACTACTGGACATCTCAGAGTGCTTTACAGCCAACCAAATACTTCTTGAAGTGTAGTCACTGGTGGAATGTAGGAAACGGGGCAGCTAAATTGCACACAGCAAACTCCCACAAACAGCAATGAGATAATCTGCATTTTTGTGATGGTGATTGAGAGATAAATATTGGCCAGAGCACCAAGGATAACTCCGTTGCTCTTCTTCAAATGGCACCATGGGATCTTATACATTCACCTGTGGGGACAGACGCAGCATTGGTTCAACTTCTCATCAGACAGATGGCACCTTCAACAGTGCAGCACTCCATCGGTACTGCATTGGAACGTCAGCTTTGATTTTTGTGCTCATGTCCTGGAATGGGACTTGAACCCAGAATCTTGCGACTTAAGAGGCAAGAGCGCAACAAACGAGGGCAAGCTGACATTACATAGTCCCCAAAATTTTTTTAAAATTCCACCTGTGTGTTTAAATTCTTCTACGGCCACTCTTAATCTCCTAACGTTCTGTTCCAATTCTGCAATCTTCCGATTCTGATCCATCCTCCACTTCTTTTATCATCTTATTGATGGCTGTGCTGTCTAAAGTTATGGAATTAAGTTTTGTTCTTACAATTTCACGATGCTATTTTTTGGAGGCACATCATTATGGATTTTGAATCTGACATTCTGGATGCTTGAACAATTTTCCTGAGAGCAGTTATGTGCAAATTCTATTATAAAATCAAAATCTTGATTTAGTTAACACTGCAGCAGTTTGGTCAAATAACTTGTACAAACAAATCATGCTCATACATGATTTACTGAAATATTTTGTAGCAGCTTCTCCCAAACATCAAGGCTGCAAGATAACATAAATGGAAAATTTACAATAGCACATATTCTAAACAAAGATCGTATCACTTTGAACTTTAACAATACAAAGCTCATAGAAATCATGTAACAATCTTAATAATTCTTAGTTCATTATCAACCTACTGGTGTTTACAGAACACTAATTTCAACATCTAGAAATGTTAAGCTTTTACACCTCCCTGGCCAATTACATGCAAATGTACAGCAATTAAGAAACATTTAACTGTTGTAAATGCTGCAGCTCTAGTTCACATAGCCAGTTCATTTTATACACCCATGAATAAGGGTGATGATTTTATTCTTTTCCTTTCTAGCCACAAGTTTGACTTTTCTTCCACAAGATAACTTCTCCATCAAGCAGCTACAACAATTACTTCATCCGCTTGCCGACCCTGTGGCTAAAATGAAACCAAAAACATAAAAAGTCATATTAAAGGATGATTAAATGTCAGAGCAATTTTTGGAAAAAATAGAATAATTCTTCCCTATGACATTCATACAGAATGTATATGGGTAAACCTTTGCATGACTGAAGTAAAATAAGGTTTAAGTGTCTAGATTCAGTGTACCTTCACAAAAATGTGTGTGGGAAGGAATCTGCGCAGCAGCTGGGTGGAGACTGCGGGAAACCGTGACAAGCTTATGTTGAGACCTGGCAGTTGTTGATACCCAGCCATGAGTGGATAGAAGTTGTACAATAACTCTTGTTCAGTGTCAGGCAGAATTCGCAACCGGACCTTGGAAAGAGAGCAAAAGAAAAAAAGAGTCAGAAAATAAAAAGGAAGTGACTTTGAGGGCTGAGACAAAAAGCAATTGCTATTTAGATAATTACTTGAATTATCTATAAACAACAAATGTCTACATTGTAATTCCATTCCCCAGCCCCAAAAAAATATATGGACCTACCTACACACTTTAAGTGCTTCAGCAGCTACAATTCATACCTGTTTAAGTCCAGAAAACATGAATGCATCATTGGGCTCCACAAAAATCTCCACATCCTGCACTAATTTGGTCCTATTTTGCAACCAATATTTGACTGGCAAAGACTCACGAACTCTACCAAATGATGGAAGATCTTTCAAAGAAAGAAAATAAAGTGTCAGTAACAGGCTTGCAAATTTAGTTTAAACTATTGTAAGCACCTCCATTAAAGCAGAACAACTGCATAATTTATGTATACAAAATTCATTGTAGACTAGTATAGGAACATGCACACAATGCTAATTTGATGAAAGTTAAGGAACAACTTTAATTAGAAATTTTGAATTATCAGCAAATGATAAGCTTTGAATGTCCCACCCTCCAACATTTACCACTAATTTGGTCCTATTTTGCAACCAATATTTGACTGGCAAAGAGGTACATCCAACATTTGACCCAAAAGTATAATGAGCGAATGTTTATACTTCTTAAAATATTGTGCATAATTGTAATTCTGCGTGCCAAGCATTTTTTGAATGAATCAGAATCAGAACTTTTCAACAGTGATGACTTGGACACTAGGCATCAGTGCCAAATATACTCTTGTAAAAGCTGAAATTTTGAGACCCATTTTTTTAGTCAAAAAATTAAACCATCAACTCTCACACATAACATTTTTGAGGAGCTTACTTTCAACTACCCACACTCACAGCTCATACAGCCAGCAAAGAACTGTGCTAGGTTTTCAGTTCTCTGTTCCAATTTGCTCGAGGGCCTTACTTTCAACTATCAACATTTGCGGCTCACACAGCCAACTAGTTACTCCACATAGATAACCCTTGGGCTGGTGCACATCGATTCTGCAGTTTGTTCCAATCTTACCGCCATCATTTCAACAAGAACTTTTACTGAAGTTCCCCAATATCTCAGTGGCCAAATTGCACTCTGTGATCTAGCACTGATGAAGAAAGAATAGAAAACTGCTGCTTCAAATCCTGGTCTCTGCTGTGTTACTCCAAACGCAGAATGGGGCAATGGGCCGATTTGGAGTGAAGTGTCCTTGGAAAGTCTAGGGTCGACTTTTACACAATGTATCTGAAGAATTAAGGATTTTTTTTGGCCAAAAGTTGGGGGGTGACTAGACTATTACTCGAGTACATGTGGTACGTACTGCTTTAGATAATAGCTCCTTTTTAATAAACACTTACTTGCTTCCTCCTTTGGACATTGGATTGGGTCTTCAAATTAATCGCTAATTACGAATTCTCGCTGGTTTCAGTGTTGTTGTTGCATTTTACACTTAACTCTTAAAACTTCTAAGTTTGGCTATGTACATGTAAAGAGCAGTTCAAAAACTTAGTTCACCTGCATGAACATAGAGCGGAATTGCCTCCACGATCACATGGGGCAACGTAATCACCGTGTTGACAACAGGTATACTTTCAGCAGCGGAGGTCCTATTAAAAAAAAACACAAGTAAATGCTTAGCAACATGGGTTTGTGGTTTGAATTGCAACTAAGTAGAAGAAAGCAACTTCCCCATTATCCAATTAAAGATTGATTTCTGTTCCACAAAACAAAATATTGTCATTTTCATATATGGAGTCAAAGCTGCTGTTTTAAATAAAATATACTTTGCCTTTTCCAGGAGATTATATAACGACCTGAGGCAACTCCACTCTGATTAGTAGGTGCTGGTGGACACTGCAAGCAGAAGCACTCACTGGCACTTTCTCCTGTCTGTAAAATCACTGAACAAAAAAGATTTTTTTTTTTAAATGCTCATCAACTATATCAAAATATCAAATTACAATTGAATTATTGCTATTTTATATGCATCACTGACTGGCTGTTACTCAGTTTTTTCAATCTCGTTCATTTTGTAGCAAACAAAAAAATGAACCTTAGCTTGAGCAGGCTAACTTTAATTTTAAAAAATCGTCCCAATTTCTGCACCCCACTCCCTAACCTTCCTGGTGTGGCGCCATTTTTTCATGGAGTCATCACTGCAGACTGATATTCCTCCTCTGCCAACACTTACATCTGCAGTTCTAGCAGGGCTTGCTGCATCATGGTGCCACACAGGAGGCTACAAAATAAGGTCACGTCCCATCTGATTGGCAGTTGAGTTTAGATTGGATGTGGAACCATTTGCATTCTCAGGTAGAAAGTGGGTGCTTATCATAGTGGAATTTTTATGGGGACCACTTACTACTACGGTCCTGGAGGGATCAGTGTTAGGGCCACTGCTCACATAGTCTTTATCAATGATCTGAATGAAGCATTGGACAGCTGTCCACAATCTTGCAGGTGACATGAGGATATGCAGGGGTATAAAGAACTTGGATAAGAAAAATGCATTTCAGCTCTGGAAGATGTCTTTTAATACATGCAAATACAAGATGACAGCCCAGATATTGACAGAGGTAGGTAGGGTAAGTGGGCATGAAGAGGTTTTGGAGCAGGCCGTGTGCCTGCAGCTGCTACTAGGAACGTGGATTGGAATCAGGCTCCGATCATTGATGTTTGCGTGTGAGGTCGAGCACTCCTATTCCTCCTGGCCCACAAGTAGGAGATTAAAGTGTAAAGGCACTTATCTTCTCCTTAAAGCTGTTCTTGCCTCCTTTCAACAGCAGGGTTTCCCAAGGCCTGGAGAACCCAGATACCCAGGATTAAATCTACAAGGCAGGTTAAATTGGAGGCTAATACAAAAGCAAAATACTGCAGATGCTGGACATCTGAAATAGAAACAGAAAATGCTAAAAATACACAGCAGGTCAAATGGGAGTTGCAGAGAGAGAAACAGAGTTAGCATTTCAGAGCAGATGAAAGTTCAGTAACTTGAAATGTTAACACTGTTTTTCTCCAAAGGTCCATTGAGTACTTCCAGCATTTTTTGGTTTTAAAATCAGAGATTGGCAGCCTCATTAGAATATTTAAATCACCAACCCATACCCTGGGATGGAGGTTGGCTGCTCACTGCCATGAAACTCAGATGTGGGCATGTTGGAGGCAGGTTTGAGATTTTGAAAACTTTAGCAAATCATTCAACCCCAACAGTTTTGGGGGATTAAAATTCACTTTGCTGCATTTGATTGGTGTATACATGCTTGAAATTATCTCATGTAGGAAAATGTGCATTAATTTAGTTGCCGAGTGGGAGAAAGACCAGAGTGGACAGCCTGTAGTACAAACCCTACTAGAGCATTCTATTCCTGAGACTGCCAGCGTATTCCTGAGACTGCCAACGTAAGTCTATAATAGACAGAATATTTTGTTCTACATTGGTTTATCTGCTGTGAATAATGTAAATGGAGACCCATTTTCAAGTTCAATATCAAGGGTCTCAGACAATCTTTCATGAGACAAGACAAACATGGCAGCCATGGAGGAACTAAAGGGTGATGACGAGCACCTGCTTCTGCCTTCTTGTTCAAAGACCAGTCCTTACACATTGAGAAAGATGACTCATGGGGAGACAATAGTGATCTGAACGCTGGCACTTACATATACCAGATCTTGCTTACACGCAAAGCTGTCCTATAGCTGAAATTAAAGCAGGAACCCTAAGAGTCAAGAACAGGTCATTAAGCTTGAAGATCAAACACAGACAAGGTCACTTAATAGTGATGCATGTGCAGCAGCTGCTGGAGTGATAAATAGGCCCAAAGGGAGATGCAAGGCCATAGCCAGTGGTAACAGTCGCATCTCTGAGTCAGGAGGTTGTGGATTCAAGTTCAACACCAAAGACTTGAGCACAAAATCTAGGTCGACACTGCAGTGATATACTGAAAGCATGCTGCGCTTTCATTGATGCCCCAATTTGGACAAGGCATTAAACTGTGGCCCCATATGCCCCCTTAAGATGGGAGAAAAAGACCCCGTGGCAGTATGTCAAAGGAAAGCAAGTAAGTTCTCCCCGATGTCCTGACAAATAAAAATCTCTCAACCACTATCAAAACAGATTACCTGAACAGTATCAGCTTGCTGTGCATACATTTGCTGTAGCATTTCCTTACATTACAGTGATTGCACTTCTGAATACTTGATCGCCAGTAAAGGTCTTTGTGATATCCTTAGGTTATGAAATGCATTATATAAATGCAAGTCTGTCTTTTTTTCGCCCATAGGGGACCAACATTACATCAACAATTCTTTGCTTTAGGGGTGGTGAAACCCTGGACACAATATGATCAAGAATAATTATAACTAAATTTCCACTGATCAGAAACACTTTGAATGTTGGTATGAACCTCCATAACATCAAATAGACCTCCAAACTTTTTGGTGAATGGGACATTCCTTCAGTGGATAGATGGAATGATTGTCCAGCAGTGGAGTCATCCATTTTATACCACTCAGCTGATTGCTCAAAGATTTTGCTGCTAGTACGAGGAGGTTAGAAGCATGGATAGAAAATAAAAAGTTGGACATTTTGCACATTAGCCAATACTGAACTAGTTCCCCTTGCAGAAGCCATGAGTGCTGCCTCAGATGAACAATTACCCTCCAAAAACCACTTATTAGTGCTAGAGGACATACACCCCAGTGTTAAAATGAAGAATGCATTAAATCCAGAAATAAAAATGAATAGTTAAAAAAAAGAGCCTCATGAATAAACACAATTGTACCTTGTGCTAGCTGTGACTCCATCTGGTCAACTGAAGTCATGGAATGTGCAAGTTCCAGCTTGCTGTTTACTATAGTGAGTGACCATGGAGATGCACTCAGGATGTCCATCATCAAAAGAAATGGAATGTCTGCATACACCCGATCCATGTGTTCAAACTGCAAAACATATTTTACTTAAAAAGATAAGCAGATTACCAAACAGCTGAGAATTAAAATAATTTTTTAAAAATTCATTCATGGGATGTGGGCTTCGCCGGCTGTGCTAGCATTTATTGCCCATCCCTAGTTGCCCTTAAGAAGGTGATGGTGAGCTGCCTTCTTGAACCACTGCATCCATGTGGTGTAGTTACACCCATTGTGCTGTTAGGAAGGGAGTTCCAGGATTTTGATCCAGCGGTAGTGAAGGAGTGGCGATATAGTTCCAAGTCAGGGATGATGAGTGACTTGACGGGGGGAACTTCCAGGTGGTGGTGTTCCCATATATCTGCTGCCCTTGTCCTTCTACATAGTTGTGGCTGTGGGTTTGGATGGTGCTGTCGAAGGAGACTTGGTGAAATATTATGAATGATGCAAAATCACAATTATTGAGCAATAACAATAAAGATACATAGAACTTCGCAATGGAAGAGTTGGAACTCTCCTTTAACAACATAAAACAAATAATTGTAGTTATTCTATTGTAGAATTTGAAGACCATAAGACCTAGGAGCAGAAATTAGGCCATTCGGCCCATCGAGTCTGCTCCACCATTCAATCATGGCTGATAAGTTTCTCAACCCCATCCTCCCACTTTCTCCCCGTAACCTTTACCAATCAAGAACCTATCTGTCTCTGTCTTAAATACACTCAATGACCTGGCCTCCACAGCCTTCTGTGCCAATGAATTCCATAGATTCACCACTCTGGCTAAAGAAGTTTCTCCTCATCTCTGTTCTAAAAGGTCTTCCCTTTACTCTGAGGCTGTGACCTCGGGACTTAGTCTCTCCTACTAATGGAAACATCTTCCCCACGTCCACTTTATCCAGGCCTTTCAGTATTCTGTAAGTTTCAATCAGGTCTCCTCTTATCCTTCTAAACTCCATGGAGTATACACCCAGAGTCCTCAAACGTTCCTCATATGTTAAGCCTTTCATTCCTGGGATCGTTCTCGTGAACCTCCTCTGGACCCTCTCCAGGGCCGGCACATCGTTCCTGAGATACGGGGCCCAAAATTGCTCACAATATTCTAAATGTGGTCTGACCAGAGCCTTATAAAGCCTCAGCAGCACATCCCAGCTTTTATATTCTAGTCCTTTCGAAATAAGTGCCAACATTGCATTTGCCTTCCTACTGACTCAACCTGCAAGTTAACCTTAAGAAATAAAAACAAAAAACAAAAAACTGCGGATGCTGGAAATACAAAACAAAAACAGAATTACTTGGAAAAACTCAGCAGGTCTGGCAGCATCGGCGGAGAAAAACTGCGTCAACTCTTTTCTTCTCCGCCGATGCTGCCAGACCTGCTGAGTTTTTCCAGGTAATTCTGTTTTTGTTTTAACCTTAAGAGAATCCTGGACTAGGACTCCCAAGTCCCTTTGCACTCCAAATTTCTGAATTCTCCCCCTATTTAGAAAATATTCTATGCCTCTATTCTTCCTACCAAAGTGCATGACCTCACACTTCCACATGTTGTATTCCATCTGCCATTTCTTTGCCCATTCTTCTAACCTGTCCAAATCCTTCTGCAACCTCCCCGCCTCCTCAATATTACCTGTCCCTCCACCTATCTTTGTATCATCTGCAAACTTAGCCAGGATTCCCTTAGTTCCTTCATCTAGATCATTAATGTATAAAGTGAAAAGTTGTGGTCCCAACACTGACCCCTGAGGAACTTCACTAGTCACCGGCCACCATCCCGAGAAGGACCCCCTTATTCCCACTCTCTGCCTCCTGCCAGACAGCCAATCTTCTATCCATGCTAGTACCTTGCCTCTAACACCATGGGCTCTTATCTTACTGAGCAGCCTCCTGTGCAACACCTTGTCAAAGGCCTTCTGGAAGTCCAAGTAGGTAACATCCATTGGCTCTCCTTTGTCTAACCTACTCGTTACCTCCTCAAAGAATTCTAACAGATTTGTCAGGCATGACCTCCCCTTGATGAAACCATGCTGACTTTGCCCAATTCTACCATGCACTTCCAAGTATTCTGAAATCTCATCCTTAATAATGGACTCTAAAATCTTACCAACGACCAAGGTCAGGCTAATCGGCCTGTAATTTCCCGTCTTTTGCCTCACACACTTCTTAAACAGGGGGGTTACATTAGCGATTTTCCAGTCCTCTGGATTTCCCAGTCCCCTGACTCCAGTAATTCCTGAAAGATCACGACTAACGCCTCCACTATCTCTTCAGCTATCTCCTTCAGAACTCTGGGGTGTAATCCATCTGGCCCAGGTGATTTATCCACCTTCAGACCTTTCAGTTTTCCTAGCACCTTCTCCTTGGTAATGGCCACCATACTCACCTTTGCCCCCCGACTTTCTTGAATTTTGGAGATGTTACTCATATCTTCCACCATGAAGACTGACGCAAAGTACCTATTCAGTTCCTCCGCCATTTCTTTGTTCCCCACTACTTCTCCAGCATCGTTTTCCAGCGGCCCAAGGACCACTTTTGCCTCTCTCTTACCCTTTATATATCTAAAAATACTCTTGCAATCTTCTTTTATATTACTGGCTAGTTTACCCTCATATTTAATCTTCTCCCTCCTTATTTCTCTTTTAGTTGTCCTCTGTTGGTCTTTGTAGGCTTCCCAATCCCCTCGTTTCCCACTGCTCTTCGCCGCATTGTATGCTTTCTCTTTAGCTTTTATGCTGTCCCTGATTCCCTTGTCAGCTGTGGTTGCCTTGTCCTCCCTTTAGTATGCTTCTCCTTCCTGATCTTTAGTAATACTTAACCTATTGTATCAATTTTTACAAACATTTCTTAATCCATAACCTTAGTCTGCTCAATGAGTATATGCTTGAGGACAGGAATTTGAAATGGTATACTTAATTACCACTGTCAATCAATGTTTGCCAGCTGAAGGAAATTACCAGTCAGTGCAGTTAATTTGAAACTGGTATTCAGGCTCAATTCCAGACCAATGTGATGAAAATTTGTTTGGTGGTAGGAATCTGGGCTATATCAGCCTATCCGAATACCATACTGCCCGGAATTATGGGAATTCGCCTTTTATATACAATCCCAAGTGAACACAAGCTTGCAACAGGAAGCTGACAAGTTTAGCACCAACTCCACAAAAAGTTGTAGCGTATAAACTTCTGTGACTTATAGCAAAGAACATTTTATTCTACATGACCTAGCTCAAATTTGGAGAAGTGAAAGGATGAAAAGGCAATTGGCCCAAAAATCAAACTGAGGTACATTACAAAAGGAAAATACCACAGATGCTGGATATCTGATCAATAATTCTTTGCTTTAGGTTTGGTCATAACCTGGGTGGAATTTAATTGAGAATAATCATAACTAAATTGCCACTGATCAGAAACACTTTGAATGTTGGTACGGACCTCCATGGCATTAAGTAGACCACCAAACTTTTTGCTGAATGGGACATTCCTTCAGAAGATAGAGGGAGTGATTGTCCAGCAGTGGTGTCATCCATTTTGTACCACACAGAGGATTGCTCAAAGATGTCGTTGCTAGTATTAGGAGATTTACAAACACGGAGAGAAAACGAAATTGGACATTCTGCACATTAGCCAATACTGAACTGGATCCCCTTGTAGATGCCATGAAGGCTGCCTCAGGTGAAAAATTACTCTCTAAAAACCATTTATCAGTGATAGAAAAGGCTGGAAAAACTTAGCAAGTCACAACCCAAAATATTAATTCCATTTCTCTCTACAGCTGCTGCCTAACCTGCTGAATATTTCCAGCATTTTTTTTGCTGTTATATGTGTGGTACATTAACTTACATCATGGCATTTAATTAAAAACAAAAAAACTGCGGATGCTGGAAATCCAAAACAAAAACAGAATTACCTGGAAAAACTCAGCAGGTCTGGCAGCATCGGCGGCGAAGAAAAGAGTTGACGTTTCGAGTCCTCATGACCCTTCGACAGAACTTGAGTTCGAGTCCAGGAAAGAGCTGAAATATAAGCTGGTTTAAGGTGTGTGTGTGGGGGGCGGAGAGATAGAGAGACAGAGAGGTGGAGGGGGTTGGTGTGGTTGTAGCGACAAACAAGCAGTGATAGAAGCAGATCATCAAAAGATGTCAACAACAATAGTACAATAGAACACATAGGTGTTAAAGTTAAAGTTGGTGATATTATCTAAACGAATGTGCTAATTAAGAATGGATGGTAGGGCACTCAAGGTATAGCTCTAGTGGGGTTTTTTTTATTTTATATAATGGAAATAGGTGGGAAAAGGAAAATCTTTATAATTTATTGGGAAAAAAAAGAGAGAAGGGGGAAACAGAAAGGGGGACTGTTTCTCGGACTGCTGTTCCCGTCACATTCTGAAATCCACTCTCAGTGCCATGCGCCGCCATATGAACACACTCGACCTCTCCCTCCAGCAGCACCGCCGTACCCTTTTTCAAAGCTGCGCGTGCCCCCAGTTTCATTTTATTCTTCGGCTCATCCGACGCCTCAACAAGAAACTTTTTCTGTTTCTCTCAAGTGCTAAGGAACGCAAGCTCCAACAACTCATCGACACCAACACCCATCTAGGACCCTCCACCCCTGCCTGTCCCTCCGTCCCCACCCCATCTTCCAATCCCAGCCCCAGCCGTGTATTCACTATACCCCCTGACCTTCCCCTCTCCGATGCTGAACGTTCAGTGCTCAGCAAAGGACTTAGTTTCATACCCTTACGCCCTCACCTCAATGAATTTCAGGCTCGGCATGATACTGAACTCTTCTTCCGCCGTCTTCGTCTCCGGGCTCACTTCTTTGGGCAGGAGTCCTCTCCCAGTTCAACGGATCCTTTTACCCATCTTCAATATTCTCCCTCCACCTGGACCCCTCCCTCTGGATTCTTACCTTCTCTCGATCTTTTCATTGAGAACTGTCGGCGCGACATTAGTCGTCTCAATTTCTCTGCTCCTCTCACCCATTCTAACCTGTCTCTCTCTGAACTTACTGCACTCCATTCTCTCAGGTCCAACCCTGACATTGTCATCAAACCTGCTGACAAGGGTGGTGCTGTTGTTGTCTGGCGCACTGACCTCTACCACGCGGAGGCTGAGCGTCAACTCGCAGACACTTCCTCCTACCTCTCCCTGGACCATGACCCCACCACTGAACATCAAGCCACTGTTTCCAGGACTGTCACTGACCTCATCTCCTCTGGGGATCTCCCTCCCACAGCTTCCAACCTGATAGTTGCCCAACCTCGGACGGCCCGCTTCTATCTCCTACCCAAAATCCACAAACAGAACTGCCCCGGTAGACCGATCGTCTCAGCTTGCTCCTGCCCCACAGAACTCATTTCTCGTTATCTTGACTCCCTTCTCTCTCCCCTCGTCCAGTCCCTTCCCACCTACATCCGTGATTCCTCTGACACCTTACGTCACATCAACAATTTCCAGTTCCCTGGCCCCTACCGCTTCCTCTTCACCATGGACGTCCAATCCCTCTACACCTCCATCCCCCACCAGGATGGTCTGAGGGCCCTTAGCTTCTTCCTCGAACAGAGGCCCGAACAATCCCCATCCACCACTACTCTCCTCCGTCTGGCTGAACTTGTTCTCACGCTGAACAATTTCTCCTTCAACTCCTCTCACTTCCTCCAAATAAAAGGTGTGGCTATGGGTACCCGCATGGGCCCCAGCTATGCCTGTCTCTTTATGGGGTATGTGGAACATTCCTTGTTGCAGTCCTACTCCGGCCCCCTTCCACAACTCTTTCTCCGGTACATCGATGATTACTTTGGTGCTGCTTCATGCTCTCGTCAGGACTTGGAAAAATTTATTAATTTTGCTTCCAATCTCCACCCCTCCATCATTTTCACGTGGTCCATCTCTGACACTTCCCTTCCCTTCCTTGACCTCTCTGTCTCAATCTCTGGTGATAGACTGTCCACCAATATCCATTACAAACCCACCGACACCCACAGCTATCTCGACTACAGCTCCTCACACCCCACTTCCTGTAAGGACTCCATCCCATTCTCTCAGTTCCTTCGCCTCCGTCGCATCTGTTCCGATGATGCTACATTCAAAAACAGTTCCTCTGACATGTCCTCCTTCTTCCTTAACCGAGGTTTTCCACCCACGGTCGTTGACAGGGCCCTCAACCGTGTCCGGCCCATCTCCCGCGCATCCGCCCTCACTCCTTCTCCTCCCTCCCAGAAACATGATAGGGTCCCCCTTGTCCTCACTTATCACCCCACCAGCCTCCGCATTCAAAGGATCATCCTCCGCCATTTCCGCCAACTCCAGCATGATGCCACTACCAAACACATCTTCCCTTCACCCCCCTTATCGGCATTCCGTAGGGATTGCTCCCTCCGGGACACCCTGGTCCACTCCTCCATCACCCCCTACTCCTCAACCCCCTCCTATGGCACAACCCCTTGCCCACGCAAAAGATGCAACACCTGCCCCTTTACTTCCTCTCTCCTCACCGTCCAAGGACCCAAACACTCCTTTCAAGTGAAGCAGCATTTCACTTGCATTTCCCCCAACTTAGTCTACTGCATTCGTTGCTCCCAATGTGGTCTCCTCTACATTGGAGAGACCAAACGTAAACTGGGCGACCGCTTTGCAGAACACCTGCGGTCTGTCCGCAAGAATGACCCAAACCTCCCTGTCGCTTGCCATTTTAACACTCCACCCTGCTCTCTTGCCCACATGTCTGTCCTTGGCTTGCTGCATTGTTCCAGTGAAGCCCAACGCAAACTGGAGGAACAACACCTCATCTTCCGACTAGGGACTTTACAGCCTTCCGGACTGAATATTGAATTCAACAACTTTAGGTCGTGAGTCCCCTCCCCCATCCCCACCCCCTTTCTGTTTCCCCCTTCTTTTTTTTCCCAATAAATTATAAAGATTTTCCTTTTCCCACCTATTTCCATTATATAAAATAAAAAAAAACCCACTAGAGCTATACCTTGAGTGCCCTACCATCCATTCTTAATTAGCACATTCGTTTAGATAATATCACCAACTTTAACTTTAACACCTATGTGTTCTATTGTACTATTGTTGTTGACATCTTTTGATGATCTGCTTCTATCACTGCTTGTTTGTCGCTACAACCACACCAACCCCCTCCACCTCTCTGTCTCTCTATCTCTCCGCCCCCCACACACACACCTTAAACCAGCTTATATTTCAGCTCTTTCCTGGACTCGAACTCAAGTTCTGTCGAAGGGTCATGAGGACTCGAAACGTCAACTCTTTTCTTCTCCGCCGATGCTGCCAGACCTGCTGAGTTTTTCCAGGTAATTCTGTTTTTGTATGGCATTTAATTACCTTTTTAATATCTTCATCAATACTTCTCCTCCCAGTATTTATATTATAAGGTTGTTTCAAACATTTATCACTGAATAACGATGATTTTATATAGGAAGTGCCAAAAAAAGGCCAATAAGACAAAAGGATGAATATATTCCCCGAGGAATTGAGTATTTCTGAAAAAGGAGACATGTCAAAGCTTTTCGTCTTGCACTCACTGGGCACTTCACAAGAATACCAATATAAAGGGAAAACAATAATTTATACTGTATGTGAAGAGAGTGCTGATTGGTTGGCAAATGGGCTCTGATTTGTAGAAACATTGCCATGTAGAATGTACCAGTGATGGTGGCTGACAGTTAACTACCAAGCATAATTTGAAATTTAAACCAGGCAGCTTGACCCTGATTGGTCAAAGTATTGACGTGAGGAATAAGTCAGCAAATAGCTATTACTTTTATTTAGCTGAAACAAGCGCAATGTGTTTACATGTTCTTCCTGTCTGCAAAGAGTAGGGCCCTGGGTATTAAATATATGTAAATTCTAGTACACACAAATGCACCACACTGCAAGCCTGACAGAATCTTAAATTAGTTGCCAGAGTAATTCTTAGCATATTGAAGATTATATAGCAAATGTTGTCCAACCGTGAAATCACATCTAATGTTGGACAGTGTTTTGAGCTTTGCAAGCACGGGCTGGTTGGGTACGGTCTGTACCCTGCCCATTGCGAACAGTGGCCGGGATATGCTGTTTGATACGATCCGCCAGTCTTTGGGACATACAGCCTTCATACCTAGCATCACACTGGCACTGAAATTCATATACCACATTACTCATTTGTGTGATAGGCAGAACGTCTTTTTGGCTTGAAGGCAGCATCGTTTTAATTGCACGTACCACTCTTGTTGCTACTGCATAGTAGCAGTGTGAAACAGCTAGCTTCACCTGTTGCCCAAATTTTTGAGATACCTTCCCCTTCCAGAGTAATCTGAGGCAGAGTGGGCACTTTTCAGGGCTGAAAGTGATGGCCTTAGGCCCATTCATGAGCTTACGTGGCATACAGCTCAAAATGATTCGAACAGGATAGCCATTATCTTGCAGGATGTCTTTGATGCATCCTAATTCAGCATTGAGCGTGCATAGTGAGCAAATGGCTCGGGCCCTATTTACAAGGTTGCCGATAAAACCAATCTTATGGTGTGTGGAGCTATAAGAATCCCAACATGTACACTGACCTGTGAAGGTAGCCTTGCGGTAGACCATGGTAGAGAACTCTCGGCAGATTTCTCAACTAGTAAATCAAGGGAGTTCATTTGACTGCTCCATTTCAAAGGTGAATTTGGGCACAGGATGGAGCCCATTAAGACATGTAAGGAAATTATTACATGCAGTTGAGGATTTAAATATAGCAAACATATCATCCACATCTGAAATATGCAAGGAGTAGGGGGTTAGGTGTCATTCCAACAAAGGCACGTTTATCACGGAACCCAACAAAAATGCTTGCGAGAGCTGGGCCTAGACTGGATCCCATGGCAACACCATCTATTTGGGCATACATGGTGTTGTTAAAATTGAACTCAATTGCACGAGTTGTCGAGTTCAGAAGTTCAATGAAAACTGATTCACATGGTGGCGGGTCTAAATCACCATGATATAGTGCTGCAGCGCACATATCTATGGCTTCCTTAAGTGGAACAATGGTTAATAGGCTGGCAATGTCAAATGAGCACATGGACACAGGATTGCTATCAATGTGCAAGTCCTATATGGTCTTTATAAATGTGAAGGAGTCCTTCACCATATATGTGGGAAACTTGGTTAAAATTGGTTGTGACAATTTGCCCAACCATTTGAGCAATTCATGTTGTGCAAAACTGGTCATAGATAAGATCGGGCATAAAGGGTCATCAGTGTATGTGTCTTGGGCATACATACATACACGGACATAGCAAAACGTGAGGATGAAGCTTGTCAAACATATCACGTGGTAGCTCATCGCTATTACACAAGTCCAGCGAGCATTTTTTTTTAAGCTTACTTTCGAGCAAGGCTGTCCAGTCATGTTGAGCGGCAAGTCCAAGACTTTGGATCTGCCATTAAGAATGGCATGCATTTAGTTGATATAGTCATGCATGTTAAGGATGACTATTCCCATCCCTTTGTCAGGTTTACTGGTGCATGTCCAGGTTGGTTTTAAAGCCTCACAACGCTGTTAAGACAACAATGCTTGGCATTTAACTGTCACTCACCATCACTGGTGCACTCTCCATGGCAATATCTCTACCAGGGTCCACTTGCAGCTAACCAATCAGCACTCTCCTCACACAGTATAAATTGTCGTTTTCCCCTTATGTTGGTATTCTTGTGAAGTGTCCTGGTGAGTGCAAGACGAAAAGCTTAACATGTCTCTTTTTCAGCAATATTCCTCCTTCTTCTGAAAGAGTTACTGATACTGGTTTTGGTACTATCTGCTATCCAATGAGTACAATTTACATCTGGCCAATCTGCATGCTCAAAATATCATGGGTACCTCATGTAAACAGGGCAATAGTTAAAAGTCCCAAGATCCTTTGATGACTTAGTTGGAATATCTTGTGAACAGCCGAGTAACACAAAATCACGAAGATTCCAAGACTGATCCTTACTCTGTGCCAAGTTAGTTGATACCATCCAGAGTCTTAGTGGTCCTGGATTAGGGAGGGCATGTCAACAGAGTTCTCACTTCTGATTACTATCTAGTAACTCCTGCTGGAAGTGTGAATGCATGGATGCCAAGTAAGAAAAGCATCAACCCTGATGACCCCACCGTCCAATAGCTTGCTGACACTCACCATCAAGGCTCACATAAATAGTAACTACTTGGGTTTGGTACCAGGTGATGTTCAGCACCTGCAGAAGAGGTGCCTTGAAGAGTGGATGGTGAAAAAATTCAGTGTCTCGCTGCTCTCGCTCTAGACAAGCTAAGATGATTTTTTTTTCAGCTTTGCAAAAAGGGTGAGCTGGGTAAACATGCAATGACCTCCACCACTTCCTCCCATCTGGTGAGATTCTCAATCAGTCCTAACCAAAATGTGGTAAAGTTGAACAAATATATAAATTTATTTATTTCACAAATATTGTGAAACAGTTTTCTTGAAGCAAAATTTAATTGGAACAGAGAAACCAAGTAAGCAGCAGCATTGCAGGAGAGCAAGAGAGATAGAAGAGAAATGAAAGCTGCTTTACAGTCAGTAACCAGGCCCTCACAATGCCATTAGGTATAGTTTGGATATATTTGCCTGAGGATATGTTTAAATCTTCCAAGTTAAAGTTAAACTCAAGAAAACAAATAACTAAATTTACTCTTGCACTTACCTTTGTAGAAACAAATTTTGCCGCAACATCAAATGGCACAACCGTTTCAATAGTGATGGTCTCATCCTAAAAGGCAAAGAGAACTTTAACAACTTTGCATTGCTAGAATCAAACATTTACAAAACAGACCTTGAATCATAGAATCTTAAAATACAGAAGGAGGCCATTGGCCCATCGAACCTGTGCCAGCTCTTTGTCAAACCTGTCCAATTTAGTGCCACCTCCAAGCTTTTCCCCTATAACCCTGTAAGTTAGTTCCTTGAAAAACATATCCAATTGCCTTACCACTACCTGAAGCAGAATTTCTACAGTTGGGCTAAGTGCATAAAAATATTTCATTATGAATCCAGAGATACATTTGAGGATAACCCAAAATTCTGAAATTTTACACAATGTTTTAGTACTTTGTCAGTAACAAATCAATAATATGGAAACAAAAGCAGAAAATGTTGGAAAAACTCAGCAGGTCTAACAGCATCTGTGGAGAGAAAGACAGAGTTAGCGTTTTGAGTCCATATGGCTCTGTTTTTGCTTCAGATTTCCAGCATCTGCAGTATTTTGCTTTTATCAATAATATAATAAACACTATTTTATACATTATACTATTAGATTTTCTATTTTGAACATTAATATCATTGCATCCCTTTGGCTTTTAATGTGCAATCATTTTTTTTTTATTCATTCATAGAATGTGGGTGTTGCTGGCTAGGCCAGCAACATATTGCTCATTCCTAATTGCCCTTGATTGGTGGCGGTGACCGCCTTTTTGATCTGCTGCAGTCCACGTGGCAATCCAAGTATCATTTTTCAAAATACAAGAAAAATTATCTCAACAGTATTTCCTCAAAAAAGGAGAATTACATAATATGTTTAGATAATTGGGCATTACATTGTTTAAGAAATCCCCAGATAAGCATTCTAAAACAACTCTAAGCGTTGTACTAAGACAACATAGAACTTGCACTTTTAATAGGATAGCTTGTACTTTCATAAACCAAGTTGTAAGTGACAGGCAACATTATAAGTATGGACATAAAGGCAGCCTTTCACAACCCACAAACATCCTAACACACCTTACTACTGAAGGAAGGAGATTGGGAAGCCAATTTGTGTAAAAAGTTGTGTGAACAGCAATGAAATAATAACAAAATAATTTATATTAGTGATTATACATTATACTATTAGATTTTCTATTTTGAACATTAATATCATTGCATCCCTTTGGCTTTTAATGTGCAATCATTTTTTTTTTATGCGTTCAAGGAATGTGGGTGTTAGTGACTCGAAACATCAACTCTTTTCTTCTCCGCCGATGCTGCCATACCTGCTGAGTTTTTCCAGTTAATTCTGTTTTTGTTTTGGATTGCCAGCATCCGCAGTTTTTTGTTTTTATTTTTATATTAGTGATATTGGTTGAAGGATAAATAATGTATAGGACACTACGGAGAACTCCCCTCTGCTCTGCTTCAAACTAGTGGCATGGAATCTTTTACAGCCGCTTGAGGGCAGACTGGATTTTGTGCTCATGACTTTGGAATGAAGTTTGAACTTGGAAGTTGACTTGGAAGCTAGAGTGCTACCTCTGAGCTACAAAGACGGGCGTATTAAAAATGTATTTCTTATCCTTCAGCTTAACTACGCTGAAGACATTGGAAGGTTTATATATGGGGGAAAAGAAAAACCCAAACAATCTATAACATCAGCAAGGTTCAGGAAACTGTCACCAACCTTGTGGCATTTGCAAACGATCTCTTTGCCTTCAACGACAGTAGTAACAGCATAAGAAACATGAACCAAAAAAATTCTCGATCCAACTTGCCCACATCGGATGTGCAGAGGTTTCTCCACCTACACAAGGTTCAGACAATTAGTTTATGATTAAATATCTAAGAACATAGGAACAGGAGTAGGCCATTTGTCCCGTCGGCTTGCTCTACCATTCAATTTGATTATGGCCAAAATAAAAATGTTTAATATAAATATATAGTCTAAACTGTATGAAACATCATCCAAAGTTAAATAATTTATGAATCAACTAATTATTTAAAAATGAACTTCTGTCTGCCATAATTCATGAAATCTTTGCAAGTTATACAATCTACTGTGGCAGGTGTCCGTCAACACAACTTCCGCATAAAACACCTAGACAATCCTTCTGTAAACAAAGCAAATCCTGCTGTCATATGCCTCTCACTTTCCATTTTTTAAATTGATACCGAAATTAGATTTCTCTCATTTTTTATCAAACATCGGAAGCAGCTTTTAATTATGAACAAACAACCACCGCTAAAACATGCGTATTGCTCATCAGAAACAGATAGAGATGCTTTGCAGCAATACCCAGCATCAAATACAAGATACAGGCAGGGCAATAAATGAGTTTAAATATTAACAAAAAGTTTGCAATGGGCTTCTCAGGATTCCAGATATATTAATTTCTACTAAAAGTAACACTTAACTGAATGGTCAATCAGAAAGCATCACGAGAATGCTGCCCAATTGGCCAACCGCAAGTGTTCAACAGGGCCAAGGCAGCTGTGGAGTGCATAATAAGATAAAGGAATAGCACAGACATTGAAAACTATACGACATGCTGACCAAGGTTTGCAGATCATGGTTGATTATTTGGGGTGAACGTAACCACTCTGAATGGTGTGAAAGAGCAATGCACTAATAAACAAAGCAGTAAGTATAGTATGCATGAAGGCAATAATCTGGTTGCAAACACAGGGATCTGCAGGAGCTGAAGGAATAGGAGATAAAGTCTCCAACAAAATTTTCAAGGTCAGAAGTGAAGATGACCTTGGAAAAAAAAATCTATCGTAAAAAGAGACTGCCGTATATGTAGATAGCCAATGATACCCATGCAATTTAAAAGCTGGCAAGACAAATTGCCTTAGTATGCAACATCCAAATTGATACTGTAATTTGCTGCAAATGCAACATATAGGAAGTAAAAATGGTTAACTAAATGGGATCAGAACATAAACTATTATAAGTCCAGAGTACCCAAACTTCTGTTTGCTTTGCATGTGTGTCGTGAACACTGCAAGAAACAAACCTTCCATAAGTATCAGCAGAGACTGCTTTTAAAAGCATTTTGAAAGGAGTTGGAAGAATTACAGACAATAGCGAACATGAGAAAAAGCACGACAGATAATGGCTCAGCACCGCAACACTGGTTGATGCACCCATGCTGCAGTGAGGCTGAAACAGACAAGTTGCCCTTTCACGTTGCTCTTTTGCTCTATGCTGTACCTTTAATGAGGTATTAAATATCAGGGGGGAACCTAGTTACTGGCAAAGAGAAAAGAACATAAACCCTGTGTCCATAAGTATGAAAAGCTTACGATTATTATTTTATTAAAAATACATTATTTTTGAAAAGAACAATCTTGTTATTGAAGGCAATTACTGATGAGGTTAATATTTGGAAAGAGTGAACCAAGCAGGAGCTTCACCTGCCAGAGAAAATATAAAGAAATTACAGGCACTGTACCTATGATTTGTCATTTATTGAAATTCAGGTGCAAGAAATGGTTAGAAGCAAGACAGGAGAGGCTCCTCATCTAGAGTATGCATTGTAAAATCCTCCTCTCTCCAAGTACAGTACGATCTAAACTTTACATATAGGCCCATTAAGGAAGTTTACCATTTCCCCTGGGTGCAAGTCTCCAATGGGAATATCAGGAAGCAAAGCAGGATGAGAATCATCACACATCTCGGTACCATCAAGGGTGACGTGAGTTGTTTGAGTGAGGTTGGCATCCTGGCCTGAAAATGGTACAGAAAACAATTTTCAATGTTGGTTCGTAGAAATCTGATAAAAGTTTGCCGCCATTTTAGATACAGGACTCAAATTATTAGCTTGAATAAGGCAAACTCTATAATAGAGCACAAGCTTCAGGAGCTCTAATGCAATTGAGGCCCATAGCGATTTATGACTGTAGAATATATGTTTGTTTCCCTTACCTTGCAAATAAAAAGACAGAAGAGAAAGAGGACAAGACATCAAGACATGTGTTGCATCCATCTTGTTTCAATTCAGAAGAAGTTCATCTAAATATAGTTACTATACATCAAAAATCATTCACTGCATGTGATGAGAGGTATTTGAGAAATGCAGTAAGTGCTTTATACATGCAGGTATTTATTTTACTTTCATATGAAACAGCAGCTAGGTCAAATAGTAGGATAAATTTATAACTGGATTTCTATTAACAGCATGCTGTATGTAAGATATTGAATTTTAAGAATCGTTTAGAGTGCAAATGTTCATTCTAAAAGGAAATAAAATGTCTTGGTTTATTTGATTTTACACCTGTAAAATCATCCGTCTTTCACTCTCCTCTACTCAGCTGCTGAAAGCCTCATCCATGCTTGTCACCTCTAGACTAGGCTATTCTAATGCTCTTCTTGCCATCCTCCCACCTCGCACACTCCGTAAATACCTAAAACTCAAACTCTTATCCCAACTTGCACCAAATCCTATTCACCATCAACCCTGTGGAAAAAAAAAATTGTTTGATAACACTTTTGTGAAGCATTTTGGAATATTTTACCAGATGAAAAAGCACGATATAAATACTTTGTTGTTGCTCGCTGACCTACACCGAGTTCCCTATCAGGCAGTGGCTTGATTTTAAAATTCTCACCCAGGTTTTCAAATCCCACCATAGCCTCATCCCTGCCCATCCCTAACAACTTCCAGCAATATAAACCCTATGAGGTCTCTGCTCTCCAATTTTAGCCACTTGCCCATCCAATTTTCATGGCTCTACTGTTGACTATGTGTCTTTAACATAGTGAAATGACCTACGGTGCTTCACGAGAACAAACAAAATTTGACACTGAGCCACACATGGAATTACTTGGACAGATAACCAAAGGCTTGGTTGAATATGTAGATTTTCAGCAGTGTCTGGAGAACTGGAGATGCAGAGGTTTAAGGGAGGAATTCCAGAGCTGAGGGGTCCAGGCAGCTAAAGGGATGGTCGCCAAAATCAAAGCTCATGAGCCCAGAATTGGAGGATTGCAGAGATGTTGGAGGGTTGTAGCGCTGGATAAAGTTAGGAGGGAGGCACAAGGCTTTGGAGGAATCTAAAAACAAGGAGAAGGAATTTAAAAACAAGGTGCTGCCGGACTGGATTGCAATGCAAGGGTGAACAAGGAAGTATAATCTTAAAATTAGAGGTGGGCCCTTTTGGAGCGTAGTTAGGAAACACGTTTCCCAAAGTGGAAAAATGGAATTCTCTCCACCAAAAAGACTTGTAAAAAAAATAAATAAATTTATTTGTGGGATGTGAGCGCCACTGGCAAAGCTGACATTTATTGCATATTTCTGGTTGCCCTGAGAAGTGGGCCTTCTTCATGGATCATTAAGGAGTGGTGCCTACCTGTTAGTGTGAAATTGGAGTCACATATTGGTCAGACCAGGTGAAGTTTCCTTTCCTCAAGGATACCAGTGAACCAGTTAGATTTTTAATGACAATCAGACAACTCCATGGTTACTTTGACACCTGAGTTTGTAAATTTCCAAATGTTTGAAAAAAAAACTAAATTCAAATTCCCGAAAACCACGGTGATATACCATGGTATATCTTGATTACAAGTGCAATAACTTAATTACTACAGCTACCGTGCCCATTATTGTTGAGTTAATTGACATTTTCAAGAGCACAATGGTACAAAGGAAGGTGGATCAAATACAGGTAGAGTTGAAGTAACGATCAGGCTTGAGGGGTTGAATGGCCTACTTCCCTATGTTTCAGTAGTTCGAGTTAAGCTGCAATTAAAAAAGGAATAAAAACAGCAGAGGCATTTTTGTGTGCATGATTTCAATTCAAATGGATAACCAGAATTAAGCAACTTTAAGCAAATACACTTCTTGATTACCTTCTCTTTATTTACAAGGGGTGACATGAGTAATATGCCCAGAGACCACCAAAGCAAAATGAGTGATTTTGGTATAAATAACAAAGTCCTTGGAAGACTAAAAGAGCTCAAATCAAGTAAGCTGTCAGGGATCTCTGTGGTATGTGGCCCAGATTGGAACGTTGGGAAGGGACTAGTAGATTGAAAACATTTGGCTGTGGTGCCAAATATTTTTTTTTAAAGTTAGAAAAGAGACAACTACAGATCCATTATTCGTACTTCAATTCTGTGCAAAATAGTGGAACAATCAGTAGTAAACTTGAGGAATATTTATGCAGTATTGTAAATGACAGAGAGCTTCAGAAGGGGAGGATCCTACTTGACCAGCCTCCTTGATTTATTTGAGGTGGCGGCAACTGAAGTGGACTGTGAAGAACCCTACAATACTGTAACTTAGATTTCCAATGGCATTGGATAAAATTCCACACAAAAAGTTCCCAGTTAAGTTCAAATCTAAGGTAAATAGTCAGAATGGATAAGAAACTGGCCAAGGATAAGAAAACCAGATATGTTTGTTAGTGGAAGGCAGGTGGTGTGTTAAAGTATGGAGTGGGGTGCTCAGGGCATGGTATTGGACCACTATTCCTGAAATACATCAATGACTTGGGGAAGAACATTCCCCTCGTTGGGGAGGTTGTGCGGGGGCGGGCAGGTGCAAGTGCAAATCCGATCGGTGCCCCCAATCGGGTGTGCACCACCATTTTAATTGGTGGGCCAATTAAGGCCCACCCAACATGATGCACACACAGAAGTACTGTGCGTTCCCTGTGCAGGTGGGGGGGTTTCAGACTTGGGGACTGCGGTCTTTTGCATATGCGCGTGAAAGAGCGCAGAAATTTCCCTGAGGCACAGATGTGCCTCAGTGAGATTAGTTTAAGTTTAATATATGTGGAAAAAAATTTTAAGGACACGTCCCTTTGTGTGAAACTGTCCACATGAGCTGGGACATGTCCATTAATTTTTTTCAAAATTTTTTATTTAATTAACAAACCCTTCATGAAACCTCATCCTGCCAGTGGATGAGGTTTCATGAAAAATGCGAAGGCCGCCTGGGCTCTTCACCTGCCCGCCAACCTTAAGGTTGGACGGGCAGCATTCTTAACAACTTTAATTCGTTTTAATAACGGCCTTAGTAGGCTTTTGACAGTTCGGTGGGCACGCAGCCGTCGGGACGCATGCCCGATGTCACCGCGTGTCATTTTAACTGTCAGCGAGCAGGCCTCACCCCCTCTCGCCAACAGGAAAATTCAGCCCTTAGATTCACAATCTCAATGCATATTGGTCAAATTTGCAGATGGTACCAAACTAGGCAGGGTGGTGGAATCAAGGAGGCAGGCAAAATGTTGAATGTCTCGAGACTTCTAATCATGCAGATCATCAAAAAAAAGTACCACGTAACTAAAACAGGATACAAGTCACAGGAAGTCATGAGAAAACCACAATGCTCTGGTCAAACGTTATCTTGAGCACGATGTTCAGTTCCAGCACCCAAGAAACAAAACAGACATTCAGAAGTACTAGAAGCAGTGAAAGAAAGAGCCACGAAGCTGAACCCTAATGTCAAAGGACTGAGTTAGGAAAAAACACTAGAGAAATGTGGGCTTTTCAGCCTGGAAAAGTGGTGTTGAGAGGTGATCTTAGAGGTACACGAGATTAAGGATGTAGAAAAGATGGGCCAAATGACTTTCCTCTCTGGAGTCATCTGTGGGTCTTGAACAAACAAGAAACAGCTCACACCAACTACGATAACCTCATTTTTATAGTAACTGATTGCACTGTGTAACAGTTGCTCTAATAACAACATCTTTCTATTTGTGGAATTGGGAAAATAACTAAGAATTTGAGATCTACTCTGCACTGCTGCTCATTCTTGATCCAAGCCCCGAGTTCAAACAATAAACCCACGTTGCACTTCAGTCTCCATTAACTGCATGTTTCTAGATATGCAATGATTTTTAGATGGGCTTACTGAAGGACAAACTCAACGTGAGCTAAACCCCAATACATTATCTTAAAACAACAGACATACAAGATGCAAATTCTGTATATTCCTAAACCAACTGCGGTCATTGCAATATTAACAACTTCCCAGCTAAATATCAATTATAGATAGGCACTTGTGCCTGAGAGTTTACTTTCCAATTTTATTAGGATTCTGGTCTAAGATACATACTAATGGTCTGGTTTTTACGGTCTGCAATGAAGGAACACCACTCACATTCACAACATGACAGATGCCCACAGAGTTTTTGCGGTGTTACTATTCCAGAACAGACCCCCAATTTTGTTACAATCTGGTTAGGGACCCAAAACTTTTTTTTCTGTAAAGTAGACAAAATTTGAATACCCAGGTGTTTACTAAGTGAATAAAGCCATGAGATTCCAGTTTTAAACAAAAAGAAATTTTACTATATGAGAGCCACCAAAACAAGCAGTCAATATTATTTATGTTATAAAACAAAAACAGAATTACCTGGAAAAACTCAGCAGGTCTGGCAGCATCGGCGGAGAAGAAAAGAGTTGACGTTTCAAGTCCTCATGACCCTTTGACAGAACAAGTTCTGTCGAAGGGTCATGAGGACTCGAAACGTCAACTCTTTTCTTCTCCGCCGATGCTGCCAGACCTGCTGAGTTTTTCCAGGTAATTCTGTTTTTGTTTTGGATTTCCAGCATCCGCAGTTTTTTTTTGTTTTTATTTATGTTATACTCTAACATACAGAGTTAACAAGGTAAGCAGGAATTAACAGGCAAAACTTTGGTCGAACACATCACAAACTGCACATTAAATGGCAGTACAACTAAAACAAATCCCACAAATTTCTCAACTATCCACCCAGACAGTGAACACTAAGTCACAGGAATCTTCAAAACTGTCTCCCCACGAGGGATTTCAGCTCCTCTCTTTAGAGGATCTAGCCTCTGATTTCCCTCAACCACAGCTCCAATTCAGACTAGAGGCCTTCCTGCTTCTTCCTTGGCCTGCAAATAATTGTCAGGCAACAGAATCCAAACTTTAGAATGCCCCAGGGATTGCTCACCGCCCATCTGTTTAATCGCTTCTCCCGAGACGACACAAAGATAGGTAGGAAAGTGAATTGTGAAGAGGACGTAAGGAGGTAAAAAAGTGACACAGGTGGGTTAAGTGAGAAGGCAAAGATATGGCAAATGGAGTATAATGTAAGCAAATATGAAACCGTTCACTTTGGCACGAAGAATAAAAAAGGAGCTTATTATCTAAATAGAGAGAGATTTCAGAGCTCAGATTCAGAGGGACTGGGTGTCCTAATGTATGAATCACAAAAGGTTAGTACACAGGTACTGCTGGTAATTAAGAAAGCTAATAGAATGCTATCATTTATTGAGAGAGGAATTGATTACAAAAGTAGGGAGGTTATGCTTCAGTTGTACAAGGCATTAGTGAAACCACATCTGGAGTACTGTGAACAGTACCGGTCTCCTTATTTAAAGAAAGATGTAAATACATTAGCAGTTCAGAGAAAGTTTACTACACTAATACCAGGAATGGGCAGGTTGTCTTATGAGGAAAGGCTGGGCAGGTTAGGCTTGTTTCCACTGGAATTTAGAAGAACAAGAGATGACTTAATTGAAACCTTTAAGATCCTGAGGGGTCTTGACAGTGTGGATGTGGAGAGGATGTTTCCTCTTGTGGGAGGATCTAGGACTAAGGGTCACTGTTTAAAAATGAAGGGTTGCTCACTTAAGGGAGATGAGGAGAAATTTTTCTCTCAAAGGGTTGAGAGTCTTTGGAACTCTCTTCCTCAAAAGACAGTGGAAGCAGAATCTTTGAATATTTTTAAGGCAGAGCTAGATGGATTCTTGATTAACAAGGGGGTGAAATGTTATTGGGTAGGCAGGAGTGTGGGGTTAAGGTTACATTCAGATCAGCCATGATCTTATTGAATGATAGAGCAGGCTCGAGAGGCAGAGTGGCCTACTCCTGCTCATAACTCATATGATTCAGCATTCCACTGGATTCACAAGGGTGCACTGTAGGATCTAATCAGCAACATAATCCCAGCTTCCTAGCTGCTCGGCGCAGAATCCCACTGTTCAGAGGCTTTCCTTTGCCCCATCTTCCAGCTTTTCGGAGTTATCAATTAACCCCCACCTCTTGCCAGGCTTCTGAGCTTCAGCTTCTCCGAGCTAACGCCAGCATTTCAGCTTTACAGGGCTAGCAACCTTCTGCGGTCTCCTCAGCTCAGGCTGAAAACTGTTCTGTTAAATCTTACAACCGTCATCCCCTGCTCTGAGGCAGGGTCTAATATATCAAAAACAGAATTACCTGGAAAAACTCAGCAGGTCTGGCAGCATCGGCGGAGAAGAAAAGAGTTGACGTTTCGAGTCCTCATGACCCTTCGACCGAACTGAGGGGTTCGGTCGAAGGGTCATGAGGACTCGAAACGTCAACTCTTTTCTTCTCCGCCGATGCTGCCAGACCTGCTGAGTTTTTCCAGGTAATTCTGTTTTTGTTTTGGATTTCCAGCATCCGCAGTTTTTTTGTTTTTATCTATTGTCTAATATATCAACCTTGGTACATTCTGTACCTTAAATTTTACCATCTCCAGTCAACCAAAGGTGCTAAACTTACCATGGCTCCACACCAAAACCTCTCACAAAAATCCAAAAATATAGATTCCCTCACAGCAGGCATCTTGGCATCGAACACTTGATTCAACATGGCACCCTCTACTGGTGATCTGTGGGCAGGGCAAGCCATAACAAGGTGCTTCAACCAACCAGATTGAAGAAACCTCACTGTGACATGCAAAGTCTAAACCAGGATGTATCAATTAGACTTTAATCCAGTACAAAAAGTAAATTATACACTGGGAAAGACATTTGGGATTGAGAATGCGCTAAAAATTACATACAAAAAAGTGAAAAAAACAAATTTATTTCTATTTTGAAATATCCAACATTCATTAAACTCTGAAGGAATTAGACTCCGCACTTGTAAAATTAAATTTTCAGGACCAGAGAAGTTGCTTGACAGTTTTTATGACTTACCATATTGATAAATATTCTCTTACACCCGAATACAACAGCCCTAACTTTTTAAGCCAAATAGTGGTCAAATACAGCAACTTCATGCCCTTTGTGTTCCAATGCCGAGTCACTGTTTTGGTGCAGCAGGTGAAGGAATAGGGTAACTTGGGCTGCAACTTTAGGATTTCTGAAATCAACTTCGTATGAGAGTATTCTAGAAGTTGCTGTCCAATTTACTCCACAGCAATGGTGATTGCTATTAGCCTTGCCGTTATTCTCAACACAAAATTGTTGTTTTCCACAACTGACATACTTTAGTGTTATCCTCATGGTTATGGACCAGTTTGAACGAGGTGCATTGACATACTCCACCACACATCTACTAGCAAATTACAACAACTTCACTCTGCTTCATTACAAAATGCAAAATGTCTTACACTTCCACAACACATTGCATGACACAGCACACTCATGAGTACGTATCAGACAAAACTGGAATACCTAATGTGGAGCTTAATTTAGCTTCAAATGCACACAGCCCAAAGAGGGGTTGGACCTAAGAAGCTATACAAGCAGCAATTCTATATAAATGAGAAAAAACTCATGACACACTTTTGATTTCCAGGATGATGGGTCAACTCTAGCTGTTACAATAGAGTTAGCATGGCGCTAGCCTATTGAGTCACCACTTTTGAACCAGAGCACATACTGACACCCTAGACTATTTATTTCATTATAGGCATAAATCCTAAAAAGTAGTGCTGGTGCATCACATGTACATACATGCATACCTGGTTTTAAACCTGCTGTGAGCTTGACATCTCTTGCAATGGTAGCTTCTTGTGACTGAACAGTGACTGCTAAGCAATACATTTCATTGGTTAATGCAGGGGGTTCATGTTGCAGCTGCACCAATATTCTTGGAACTCGAGAAATCACCCTAAAATTGAAAAGAGAAAAGTTACGAAAGTCCATCATTGACAGAAGTGAACATTTTAAGCTGCAAGTACTTACTCCAAAGCAGTAGCTCTACACAGAACACAAGCTATGCCAATCATCAGATAACTTACAAAATACACAAAGGGTCAATTTTTGCAGGAGGTCTTCCACCTATTCACTATAACTGGCAGAAGAACCAGAGAAACTGGCAAAAATAGTGCAAGTTCATCTCTATATTGCTGAACTGGAGACAAATTATCTCTTTAGACTCACAGAGATAGTTTGCTGCCCTACAAGCTATATTCATATTGAAAAATCTCCTTCTTTGATCTGGTGAAAATTAAGGTAGAAAAAGTTTTAGAAGAGATTTTCCAAGTTACAGCCGCAAAATGCGTTCCACATGCATTCCAATAGAATTGGCAAACTGCACATAAAATGCTGTCAGCCTAAGGAGTGTTAACAATGTTTTGCTGACTAATTTCTTAGAAGCTCAATTTGCTGCCCTATAGTTAAACCTGGCCAATCTAATAAAGACTCTGACAAGAAAAACTTAAAATCAGATTCATAATGTATAAGTGAACATTTGGAGAGGTACTTGTGTCAAATAACATAACATAATGAGCATTTTAGCACGTTCCATACTCCGGTTTGCACAATGTTTGTGGGATGAAAGGCAAAGGTCCCTGATTCCACCAGATAGCTGCTGGGCTATCCACTCTGAGTTCAATAGTGGAAAATGTGCCCAGATTCCATCCCTGGTCTATGCTCAGCTCCTTGACAATGCACTCTGCCTGAATGGGACACTTACATCAAGAGCCAACACCACTAACATCATGGAAGCACGTTAATATATTTGGAGGAAGTTAACAGATAAGAATATACAAAATAAGAAACACTAGCAGGAGTACACCATACAACTCCTCTAGCCATTCAATACAGTCACGGCTGAACTCCTCTTAAATTCCACTTTCCCACCTGCTCGCCATTTCCCTTGATTCACTAAAAGATCAAAAATCTCTCAGCTTTAGAGTTTGGACAAAGTACTAAGGTAGCTTGAATGATTCAATTCCAAGTCCAATGTCAGTTATAAGTCATCAAAGTAAATATTATAACAGTATAAATGAGAAGGGTGTTATTGTGCATTAGAAGACAAACAAGGGCAGTTAAAGACAATGTGGAAACAGCATACCAGCGAGGAAGGCTGAAAAAGATTTTATGTTGTTAAATTTGTTCGAGGTTTAAACAGAAAAAGCAGGATTACTACTTGTTAATTTATATATTAAAACTTTGATAAGCATGTATTATAATCTTCAAAACTGAACCTTGTTGATATGCTACATGAAGGCTAAATAAGCACCAGCTGCGAGATTGCATTCCTGCACTGGGTTATAGTGTGCTGTGTCAAACATAGTTAACATGCTATGATTCTGGAACAAAGTTCCTGAAAATTAAACTAGCTATTCCCCATCTAATTTTCAAATGCTAGAAACAGTGTAATAAACAAATTTCTGGGTGCCCATGGAATTCTACTCTGCATTGATATCTTTGCAGAAATCAATAGTTACATGGGCCTCAAAGCGAGTTGGCTGACTTGAAAGCAAATCAAATTAAGCAATATACAGACAAATCAGTTCAACATCAGTGGTGGTAATTCAACAAGCACTTGGAGAGGTTCAAGTTAATGAAGGAAAGTAAGGATTGATTTGTAAAAGGCAGATGTATTTAGCTAATCTAATTGAATATTTTGATGGAGTAACAGAAGGTTGATGAAGAGAATGCAATAGATGTTGTCTATATGGATTTTAAGGAAGTGTTGACATTGAGGGTCATGGAATAGGAGGGTCAGTGTCAGTTTGGATATAAAACTGAGGACAGGAGTAAATGACTGTTTGCAGACCGCAGGATGGTAGACCATGATAGTGGTGATCCCCAAGGTTCAGGGCTGGGGCTACTGCTTTTTTTGGATATATTCAAATGTCTAGGTGTTGGAATACAGAGTAAAATTTCAAAATTTGCCAATCATATCAAAACTGGAGATGTAGCAAACAGTGGGGATAATAGCAATCGACTTTAACAAGACATGGATAGTCTAGCAAAAGGGCAGGCAAGTGACAGGTGCAAGTTGCTACAGAGAGGTACGAGATGATGCATTTTAGCAGAAGGGTTAGGGAGAGGTAATATAGAATAAGTTGAGCAATTCTAAATAGAGTGCAAGGACAGTGTGTTATGACGGTGAGGCTTTGTAAGATGGTTACATTTTAAACTGTTTTCCTTAATTCAAGGTAAAATGGAGTAATGGAGAGAGATCTGGTACAAATTCTGCCTACAACCGGCATGGATGGCCTTGTTACCATGAGGCCAGGGGCCCAGGTCAAATGTGAATTGAAATGCACATGCCAGGTTTAACACCCAAACACAAAGGAAGAGGTGGATGGTTTTGCTATTGCAGACTTTCTGTCTCCAGTGTCGGCCAACAGAGGAAGAGAGAGACAATATCAACTGCAAGTAGCATAGTAAAGGCTGTTCTCTCTTAGCTACTAGGAAGAATGGTGATGGCAACTTGCCCTTTGGTCGAGAAGATTGAACCAGTAGGCATATAAGGAACTTTAAAAGATTCATCCTGGCATAGCCAGGGAAGGATCATCAGAGTAACTTGTGCTGCCGAGGTTGATTCGTGGTCTCAGGGAAGACTGAGGGAAAAGGACTTTCGACAGTCACTGGACGTTATAACTCAACAAAATGGGGACAAATAAGCCCATTGGAAGCTGGAAGCAACCTTGGACTGGGTCCTGTAAAGACTGCAATTCTGTGGAGAGCATGTAATATAAATGGTGTGGGGGTATCAGTCATGTTTAGAAACTAATAGGGGATATCTTTGCTGTAGCTTATTGTATTAATTACCTACTAAGTACTGCTTAGTCACTTTTTTTAAATTTGGTTCTTACAGTAAAAGTCTTAAAACTTGAAATCTTGTTGTTCAACTCCTTTGAGTCAGTCACTGGAATTCAAATATATTTTTTAAAGTTATCAGTCTCTATGGGGATCATAAGGTACATTAGGGTTCATGCACACAGGTCCTTGTGGCAGGGCATATTGAGAGAGTAGTTAACAATGCAAATGCGATCTTGGCCTTCATAAGTAGAGGTATTAAGTACATATGCAGGGAGCCATTATAAAGCTCTGGTTAGGTGACAACTAGAATGTTGCATTCAGCTTTGGTCAAAACACTTGAGTGTAAGAAATAGATTTCTAATAATCATTAAAAAAAATTAATGTTATCAAAATCTCTCTCCTTCTTACCAAGAAAAATCCCTTAGCAGGCTACTGGGCTGACAAAAAACAGTGTAGGCCCATTTTCTTTGCCAAAAACATGCCTCTAGCATAGGATCTGAAACAAGACCCTTTCGGAGTTGAAAAGATAGAGCCTCGTACCCTCTTATCTAGAGAAGTATCCGGCAGAAGTTAAAAAATGGTACCAAGCATGAGATAAACTGGAAGATGACTTCAGAGCTGAGTGATGGGCAGAAGAGGGGTTACCTCCGTGATTGGATAAAAGGGAATAAGTAATTGATATGGAATATCCACCAACTTCTAGAAGCAAGGTATATAAACAGGTGTTCAGGAGGGAAATTGCCACTTCTTTGGATGGAAGATCAGAGGAGAGCTGTGCTGCATAATTTTCTTGAGCTAGCCAGTGTTAAGAGTAGAAGGGATAGCCACCAGCAGCTTCAGAGATCAGCATTCACATTGCGTCCATTTGTCTTCCAGGGCTAGTAAATCATTCTCATCTATCATGGATCATATGCCTTCTCTATTTGGCTTATGCATCATACTTAAACTCCTGCCTTTTAATAAACTGCTTTAAAATCTCTTAGGAGCTTGACCACCATTTTTGGGTAACCTGGGACTCCTTTGCCAAATCCTACAGGAAGGATGCAAAGTTCTTAAGAGGGTAGAGAGAGGATTTACCAGAATGGTTCCAAAGATGAGGTATTTTAGCTACAAGGTTATGTTGGTGAAGCAGGGGCTGTTTGCCATGCAGCAAAGGAGATCGAGGGAAGATTGGATAAGTGGGCAAGATCAGACCAGGGTTAGATAAGGTAGACAAAACAAAAAATCTATGTCCACTGTGTTTTTTAAGATTGCGTTGGGGGGTGGGGAGAATATGAGAAAAAGCTTTTTTTCCCCAACGCAACATGCGGTAATGACCTTCAACTTGATGCCTACAATGATGTGGTGGAAGCAGAGATGTTTAATGATTTCAAAGGAAATTGGATGGGCACTCGTGGAAAAAATTGCCTACATATGACAGCCTTTGAAAAAGGATGAAACATTCCTCCCAGCATGGATTTCTAAAGGGGAAATAATGTTTAACTAACTTGCTGGAGCTTTTGAAGAAGTAACAGAAAAGGTTGATGAGGATAATGCTGTTGATGTGATGTACATGGACTTTGAAAAGGCATTTGACATAGTACCACATAACCGACTTGAGAAAAATTATTGTTTATGGAATAAAAGGGACAGTAGAAATGTGGTTACGAAATTGGCCGAAAAATAAAGAGAGTAAAGATCAATGGATATTTTTCAGGTTGGAGGAAGGTTTGCAGTGGAGTTCCCCAGGGGTCGGTATTGGGACCCTTGCTGTTCCTGGTAATACATTAATGATCTAGATCTTGGGGTGCAAGGGGCAATTTGAAAGTCTGTGGATGACACAAAGCTTGGCAGTGTTGTGAACTGCGAGGAGGATGGTGTGGAACTTCAAGAGGACATAGATAAGTTGGTGGAGTGGGCAGATAGGTGGCAGATGAAGTTCAATGCAGAGAAGGTGAAGTGATGCATTTTGGTAGGAAGGACATGGGCAGAAAATATAAAATAAGGGGTGAAATTTTGAAGGGGGTGCAGGAGCAGAAAGACGGGTGAAAAATCAGTGCTGGTTTGAGCACTGGAATCACTGAATCTTAATGGCACAGAAGAAGGCCATTCAGTCCATC
This sequence comes from Carcharodon carcharias, assembly GCF_017639515.1. Lineage (NCBI taxonomy): Eukaryota > Metazoa > Chordata > Chondrichthyes > Lamniformes > Lamnidae > Carcharodon > Carcharodon carcharias. Next base: position 170,506,221 of record NC_054470.1, read on the forward strand.
ATGTCTGCACAGGCATTGAAGGTGGAAGGACAGGTGGACAGAGCAGTTAATAAAGCACATAGTATCCTGAGCTTTACTAATAGAGGCATAGTGTACAAGAGCAAGGAGATTTTGCTGAACTTATATAAGACACTCATTAGACCTCAGCTGAAATATTGTGTACAGTTCTGGACGCTATATTATAGGAAGGATGTGAACACATTAGCGAGAATGCAGAAGAGGTTTATAAGAATGATTCCAGGCATGAGGAACTTCAGCTATGAGAGTAGACTGGAAAGGTTGGGACTGTTCTTCTTGGAGAGAAGGTAGTTGAGAGGAGATTTGACAGATGTTCGAAATCATGAGGCGGCTGGACAGAGCAGATAGGGAGAAGCTGTTCCCACTCGTAAAATGATGAAGAACGAGAGGACACAGATTTAAAGTGATTTGCAAAAGAAGCAAGTGTGACATGAGAAAACAATTCCACACGAGTTGTTCGGGTCCAGAATGCACTGCCTGGAAATATGGTGGAGGCAGGCTCAATCAAGGCATTGAAGAGGACATTAGATCATTATTTGAATATAAACAATGTGCAAGCGTACGGGGAAAAGGCAAGGCAATGGCACTAGGTCAGAATGCTTATTTGGAGAGCCTGTGCAGACACGATGGACCGAATGGCCTTCTTCTGTGCCATTAAGATTCGGTGATTCCAGTGCTCAAACCAGCACTGATTTTCTCTATAATGAGTGAAAGTCTCATTAACATTTCTCTGTCAGCCAATCCTCATTGTAGGAGTGATCCTTTCCAACAGAAATTAGGACTATTTTTCGAACTGTCCACATGCACTCTAAATAAAGAAAGTGAAATACACTTAAATCCAGTTGATCTTATCACTTGGTTCCATTAAAAATCTATACTAATGGAGGACAAGGGAGGAAGATGAAAAAAAAATTAAGAAACACTCTAATGTAGTTTTGTGCCAAAGAAAAGAAGTTTAAAACATGCATGCTGATGTAAGCATGAATCTTATTCAGGATAAGAATGGTGTTAGCTCATTGCTCTTGTCCGACCAACAATAAAAATAAAAATAAATCACACCCTCAGGCAAAGGTTCTATTCTCCTTGCATGATACATTTATTCTAACCCATGTCACTCTGAGCAAATTCTTCAGATCAACTCTGGGGATGCAACTGCAGATTAGCACTACTGCTCTTTGCCTCTGACATTGAACAGCATCTGTTATTAGCATCAAAACTGTGAATAATGGACTTTCACTGGAGTAACTGCATTATAGAAATTAATCCTTTCCTGTACTCACATGGTGCTTGCCTGTATTGTCACATTGTCCCAGCATACTTCATTGTCAGGCATCTTTGGTCGTCGTCTAAAGGATCGAGTGGCCTGCAAGGCCTCCTGGCACGATGCAGCATCTCCTCCTCCACCCCTCCAGTTAAGTATCACACACCTGCCACTATCACTACCGAGGACCAGGTCTACAGAAGTTATCTAATAGCACAGGCAGAAGAAATAGCACCAAATTTTAATAGGAGAACTTATTCAGCAAACATTGCCTTTTTGAAGATTTTTGGAATGTTTCTCATCACAAGTCAATACAATCTCAATTTTAAAAACCAAAACTACAACCCCATGAAGTCTCACGGCATCAGGTCAAACATGGGCAAGAAAACACTTGCTGATTACCACGTGCCGCGCCCCCTCAGCTGATAAATCAGTACTCCTCCTTGTTGAGTACCACTTGGAGGAAGCACTGAGGATGGCATGGGCGCAGAATGTTCTCTGGGTGTGGGAGTTCAATGTCCATCATCAAGAGTGGCTCAGTAGCACCACTGCTGACCGAGATGCCCAAGTCCAAAAGGACATAATTGCTAGAATGGCTCTGTGGCAGGTGGGGAAGGAACCAACTAGAGGGAAAAACATACTTGACCTCATCCTCACCAACCTGCCTGCCACAGATGCATCTGTCCATGACATATTGGTAGGAGTGACCACCACACAGTCCTGGTGGAGACAAGTTCTGTCTTCACATGGAGGATGCCCTCCACCGTGCTAAATGGGCAACCACGGGACATCAGCAGCAGCAGAATTGTACTTAACCACAATCTGTATCCTTACTCTAACATTACCAGAAACCAAGGGATTTTTTTATTCATTGGATGTGGGCATCATTGGCTAGGCCAGCATTCATTGCCCATCCCTAATTGGCCTTGTTCAGAAGGCATTTAAAAGTCAGCCACATTGCTGTGGGTCTGGAGTCACATGTAGGCCAGCCAAGGTAAGGACAGCAGATTTCCTTCCCTAAAACGACATTAGTGAACCAGATGGGTATTTTACAACAATAGCCATCAGACTATTAATTCCAGATTTTTTTTATGGAATTAAAATTTCACCACCTAACGTGGTGGAATTTGAACCTGAGTCCCCAGAGCATTACCTTGGATCTCTGGAATACTAGCTCAGTGACAATACCACTAAGCCACAGCCTCCCCTCAATGGTTCAATGAAGAGTGTGGGAGGGCATGCCAGGAGCAGCACCAGGCTTCCTAAAAATGAAGTGTCAACCTAGTGAAGCTACATAACAGAACCACTTGCCTGCCAAACAGCATAAGCAGCAAGTGATAGACAGGGATAAGTGATTCCATATCCAATGGATCAAACCAAAGTTCGGCAGTCCTGTCACATCCAGTCGTGAATGGTGGTCGGCGATTAAACAACACACTGCAGGTGGCAGCTCCACAAATAGTCCCATCCTCAATGATGGGGGAGCCCAGCACATCAGCACAAAAGATAAGGCTGAGGCATTTGCAAGAATCTTCTGCCAGAAGTGTTGAGTAGATGATCCATCTCGTCCTCCTCTGGAAGTCCCTAGCATTACAGACGTCAGTTTTCAGCCAACTCGATTCACTCCATGTGATATCAAGAAACAGCAGAATGCACTGGATATTGCAAAGGCTATGGGCCCTGATAATATTGTAACAATAGTACTGAAGACAGTGCTCCAGAGCTTGCTGAGCCCCTAGCCAAGCTGTTCAGTACAGCTACAACACTGGCATCTACCTGGCAATGTGGAAAATTGCCCAGCTACGTCCTGTACACAAAAAGCAGGACAAAGCCAATTTGGCCAATTACTGCCACATCAGTAAAGTGATGGAAAGGATCATCAGAAGTGCTATCAAGTGGTACAAGCTTAGTAATAATCTGCTCACTGGTGCCCAGTTTGGGTTCCGTAAGGGCCACTCAGCTCCTGACCTCCTGGCAGCCTTGGTTCAAACATGGACAAAAGAGCTAAACTCCAGTGGGTAGGTGAGAGCAATAGCCCTTGACATCAGGGCAGCATTTGGCCGAGTGCAACATCAAGGAGCCATGGAAAACTGGAGTCAATGGGAATCAGGGAAAAAACTCCGCGCTGGTTGGAGTCGTAGCATAAAGGAAGATGGGCTGTGGCTGTCAGAGGTCAATCATCTCAATTCCTCAGGGTAGTGTCCTAGGCTGTACCATCTTCAGCTGCTTCATCAATGACATTATTTCCATCATAAAGGTCAAAAGGGAGGAATGTTCGCTATGATTACACAATGTTCAGCACCATTCACAACTCCTCAGACACAAACAGTCCATGTCCAAATGCAGCAAGACCTGGACAATATCACTTGGGCTGACAAGTGGCAAGGAACGTTTGCGCCACACAAGTGCCAGATAATGACCATCTCCAACAAGACAGAATCCAACCATCGCCCCTTGACATTCAATGGCATTACCATCACTGAACGCCCCACTATCAACATCCTGGGGGTTACCATTGACCAGAACCTGAACTGGACTAACCATATAAATACTGTGGCTACAAGAGTAGGTCACAGGCTAAGAATCCTGTGATGAGTAACTCACCTCCTGACTCCTCAAAAACTGTCCACCATCTATAAGGCACAAGTCAGGAATGTAATGGAATACCCTCCACTAGCCTGGATGAGTGCAGCTCAACAGCAGTCAAGAGCTTGATACCATCCAGGACAAAGTAGCTCACTTGATTGGCACTGTATCCACAAACATTCACTCCCTCTACCACCAATGCACAGTAGCAGCAGTGTGTACCATCTACAAGATGCACTGCAGAAACTCACCAAGGCTCCTTAGGCAGCACCTTCCAAACCCACGATCGCTACCATCTGGAAGGGCAAGGACAGCAGGCACGTGGGAACACCACCACCTGGATGTTCCCCTCCAAACCACACACCATCCTGACTTGGAAATATATTGCTGTTCTTTTACTGTTGCTGGATCAAGATCCTAGAACTCCCTCCCTAACATACCTACACCACATGGACTACAGCGGCTCAAGGCAGCAGCTCACTGCCATCTTCTCAAGGGCATTTGGGGATGGGCAATAAATGCTGGCCTAGCCAGCAAAATCCACATCCCAGGAACGAATTTTAAAAAAGACCAATTGCTATCAAAATATACAGGGTTTTACAGCCTGTGATTTTTTCAATACATAGGACACAAAAAAAATGAAAGCTTCACTATAAATGCAAGAAAACTTATTGCAACGTAATAGTATAACTCTACTAGTATACAGTCCTTCTTAATTATACTACTCTTTTTCAGGAACCAAGGATATTTTAAACGGGCAAATAAAGGCTATATAAAAATTTACCTCCACTTTCTTTCCAACATCTTCAGTCCTGGCAACAAACTTGAACACATACTTCCTGGTTTTGCCAGGGACTAAGCACATGGTCCCCTGTGATGAAGCTTCTAAGATGTCAGATGTTTGGTACGTTTCTTCTACTACACAGTGCTGGTTATACTCCTTAAGAAAAAAAATAAGTTAATTACAAAACCGAGATTGCAATTAGGTCTGCTCTGATGATTAGGAGTGTCGCTACCAAGAACACAGAAACATCTACTAGTAAGTGATTAGAATGTGGACCTCAAGGATCAGCTGAGGTGCATATAAAGGATATCTAGATTAACACAAGGGAGAAGGAAATAGAAGGATTATATGAACAGGGTTGGAAGAAGGTTCATGAACACTGGCGTGGAGCAGCTGGGCTAAACGGCCTGTTTCTGGGCAGTAAATTCTATTCTATGTAGAATGTTTTTTTGCCCAATATAGACTCACAATCTTTACAGTGCAGAAGGTGGCCATTCGGCTCATCGAGTCTGCACTGGCTCTCTGAAAGGGCATTCAACCTAGTCCCACTCTCTTGACCTAACCCCGTAACTGTGCACATTCTCTTTTCAGATAGGAATCCAATTGATTTTTAAGTAACTCAATCGAACCTGCCTCCACCACCGTCTCAGGAAATTCATTCCAGACTCCAACCACTATCTTGATGAAAAGATTTTTCTTCACATCACTTTCACCAATTATTTTGAATCTATATCCTCTAGTTCTGATGTTATCTTGAGGGGGAACAGTTTCTTACTATTTAGCCTGTCCTCAGGATCTTGAATACCTTTATCAGCCTTCTTTTCTCCAAGGAAAACAGTCCCAACCCCTCAAATCTAGCTCATAGCTACAGTTCTTCTTCCCTGGAATCAGCTTGTGAACCTCCTCTGTAATCTCTTCAATGTCTTCACATTCTTCCTAAAGTATGGCACACAGAACTGGACGCAGGACTCCATATGAGGCCTAACTAGTGTCTTATACAAGTTCAACGTGACTTCCTTACTCTTGTACTCCATGCCTCTATTAATAAAGCCTAAGATACTGTATGCTTTACTAACTGCTCTCTCAACATACCCTGCCATCCACAATGACTTGTGTACATATGTACCAAGGTCCCGCAATTCCTGCACACCCTTTATAATACACATAAAGGGATACATTCCACCAAACTAAGTTGAGAGAGCAGGTAGGTAGTGGAAATATAAAATAAAACCAGAAATATGAATGTCAGTCAACATTTGTAATGAAGAAACAAGACAGGTTAATATATTGGGTGCATATCCTTTCAGTGTAGTTCCAGCAATTTCAGTTTCTATTTCAGAGGCCTTGGGCACAAACTGTCAGAGCCAAAGCTTAGAAGCACCACTCCACACACCAACCCCACACCCTTACAAGGGCAAACAGGGATATTTAGAAAATTACCAAGGTAAAACAACACAGCTCACCAACAGAACTCCCTGCTTCTGACCAGTTGGGACCATCCTATTCATTGAGGTATTGGCTTGCAAGGTTATCTGAAGCAGAGTTGGAGGAATCCTAGAGCATAACACTATCCCTCCAGATAGCAGCTACCAGCAGTTGAGGTCCTTAGTCAAAGTTTCATCAGCAATACTTTGAAACCATATTCTCGAAGGGAGATGTCCAGAGGACTCAGCAGGTCTAGTACTTTACCCAACAAGGCAATTTCATTTAAGCCTAGGTTTTTCTGCAGTAGTGTGAAGTAGTCAAGATTTGTCTAATTTTTCTCTTCCTGTCAAAAGGATAGGAAAACAAGCTACAGAACCATTAGCACTTTCCTGATGAAGGTCAGTTATACATCCTAACGTCACACCACATTTAACCATTAACTTGTAGTGCAGACTGTAAATTTACAATTTTCTGATTCGGAAGCAAGTGTGCTACTACTGACCCAAGCAAACACTGGGGTGAAAATCTCGTCTTTACAGGCAGATAAGCCTTACCTCAGGATGGATCTATAGTTCTCTCACCTGGTTGTTAAAACAGACACAGAGCTTTGTAAATCTGAATGGATGAGGGCAGTCAGCTCGGAGGTACACATGGAGTTGCACGGGGACATCAACGTGGAAACTTGGAGCCAGGAAGCGGGCTTTACATTCAACTACATAAAGCAAAAATAGATATAAGAAGGGAAGAAACAAGCAGCAACTTTGCTCAGTGAGCAAGCACAAATTTGAGATGGGTTTCATGCTTAACAATCAATGGGCCTGAACTTCCACAGAATGGCAATCAAAGTCAGATTGCCACTCTGCCTCTAGTTTCCTACCTCGAAATCCAAGCAATCCTTGCTCACCTGAATTTCCAACTCAGGCCATGTGAGAACTGATAGGGCAGCATTCTCCTGAGGCCTTAGTCAAGGGAAAGTCATAGACATGGAAGCCATGCTCCCTTTTTTACAGCATTAGCTGCCGTAAAGCAGTTAAGCTTAAAAGTACAGCCACTTTCAAGCCAGGGAGAAGGTAGGTTTATAAGGAGTGGGAATTATTGTGGGGGGTATCAGGTGTTCAGGGAAGGTCCCTGCTTTTGGTGGGTGGGAGGGGGTGGTGGGTGCAGGGAGTCTCATAGGAGGTCAGCACTATAGTTACCCAGGAGTTACAATTCTTTTAACTATCCCTGGATAATTATTACTGTCAAACAGTCAGAACCATCCAAAGTTTTCAATTTATATCATACTTACCGATGGTTCTGATTGCAAGGCAGTTGCCCAATGGAAGTTTGAACTTCCTAGGCAATTCTTACCTGGGACTTCCAGGGTGTGAGGTGGGGGTCCCGCAGCTCATTTTTGGGGTACCCCACAGTTAAGACTTCCAGAAGCTCGGAAGTTATGAGCCAGTGGGATGTTCGTTAAATTATAACAAAAAAGTGCACAATATGACAACCCTTCATTTTTAATTGAAAAGCTAAACTTGAAGTAATTTAATCTTGCTGCATTTATGATCCCAGCTGCTGTTAATGTCAGACAAGTCTGATTCCAGAGTGAAACCTGGCTTGATAGATCCTAACCCTTTTTTTTTAAACAGTGGAGGAAAGTTACTGAACAAATTCAAAGGTGTCACTAAGATGCTGATGAACTTTTAATACGAAGAAAAAAATATTAAAACAAGTGAACTATATTACGCCAGACAAAAAAGTTGTAAAGATCTCAATACAAACACAATATTACAATTCAAATTCCCACTATTCCTTTACTCCAGCAATATCTTTACAGACACACAAACTAGTGAAGAGTTACTAGCTTGACAAGGGCTTCTCGCTTGGGACTGGCACACTTGAAAACTGTTTGCTTCTAGTGAATTCGAGCATTCACTTGATGCTTGTCACCCAACTCGTGTCTCTCAGACACCCAAAACTGCACTCTAAGCTCACTGTTCCTTCAACTGCAGGGCAAACAAATGAGTTCCCTAAACTCAGTCTTCCAGTAGCACCTCTGCTAAACTTATCACTTTACCGAGTCCTATAACTGATTATTTAGGTAATTACTGTCCCACTGGTGTTGCAGTTTTCTTCTGGGAACTTAAAATCCCTATCTTCTCTCTCTGACCCACACTGAACTCCACTTATCTTCTGCGACTCTATAGACTCTGGAACAGTTCCTACAGATTGGAAGGTAGCTAATGTAACTCCACTATTTAAAAAGGGAGGTAGAGAGAAAACAGGGAATTATAGACCAGTCAGCCTGACGTCGGTTGTGGGGAAAATTCTAGAGTCCATTATAAAAGATTTAATAGCTGAGTACTTGAATAACAGTGGCAGAATCTAACAGTCAGCATGGATTTATGAAAGGGAAATCATGCTTGATAAATCTCCTGGAATTTTGAGGATGTAACTGTTGGAGTTGATGAGGGGGGCCAGTGAATGTCATTTATTTGGCCTTTCAGAAGGCTTTCGACAAAGTTCCACATAAGAGATTAGCATGTAAAATTAAAGCACATGGGATTGGGGGTAGTGTATTGAGATGGATAGAAAACTGGTTGGCAGACAGGAAGCAAAGAGTAGGAATAAATGGGTCTTTTTCCGAATGGCAGGCAGTGACTAGTGGGGTACCACAGGGATCGATGCTGGGACCCCAGTTATTCACAATACATATTAACGATTTGGAAGAGGGAGCTAAATGTAAAATCTCCAAATTTGCAGATGACACAAAGCTGGGTGAGATGGTGAGCTGTGAGGAGGATGCAGAGATGCTTCAGTGTGATTTAGACAAGCTGAGTGAGTGGGAAAATGCATGGCAGATGCAATGTAATGTGGATAAATTAGGTTATCCACTTTGGTAGCTAGCAAAAACAGGAAGGCAGATTATCTAAATGGCTATAAATTGAGAGAGGGGATTGTGCAATGAGGCCTGGGTGTCCTCGTACACCAGTCACTGAAGGTAAGCATGCAGGTGCAGCAGGCGATAAAGGAGGCAGATAGTATGTTGGCCTTCATAGCGAGAGGATTCAAGTACAGGAGCAGTGATGTCTTGCTGCAATTATACAGTGCCTTGGTGAGACCACACCTGGAATATTGTGCGCAGTTTTGGTCTCCTTGTCTGTGGAAGGATATTCCTGCTATAGAGGGAGTGCAGCGAAGATTTACCAGACTGATTCCTAGGATGGCGAGACTGACATACGAAGAGAGATTGAGTCGGTTAGGATTACATTCACTGGAGTTCAAAAGAATGAGGGGGGGAGGGATCTCATAGAAACCTATAAAATTCTAACAGGACTAGACAGAGTAGATGCAGGAAGGATGTTCCCGATGGTGGGGGAGTCCAGAACCAGGGGTCACAGTCTGAAGATACAGAGTAGACCATTTAGGACTGAGCTGAGGAGAAATTTCTTCATCCAGAGAGTGGTGAGCCTGTGGAATTCACTACCACAGAAAGTAGTTGAGGCCGAAACATTGTATGATTTCAAGGAGTTAGATATAGGTCTTGGGGTGAAAGGGGTCAAAGGATATGGGGAGAAAGCAGGAGCAGGCTATTGAGTTGTATGATCAGCCATGATCATAATGAATAGCGGAGCAGGCTCAAAGGGTCGAATGACCTACTCCTGCTCCTATTTTCTATGTTTCTATATTTCAATTTCATTAAAAAAATTAAACTTACCAAATGGCACATAATCTTGCATCTCGATAGTAAATATGTTACTTCCAGCTAAAGAAATACGATCTGTCCACACCTTTTGAGCAGCTTTGATGGCCTTGGAGTCACAATCAGGTTCTGGTGCAGGGCTCTCATTCTATACACATATATATGAAAGAGTGAAAGTAGGGGTAATGTAATTTATTTTTTCTTCCCTTTAAAAGACTTTTAAAACTGTTACGACAAATACTAACCATCAACACTTTTATCAAATTCTTCTCTATACGAGATTTCTGCTCATCACTCAGTGTGGAAGCTGTCACTTCAGTAAAGGAATAATCTCAGAACAGTATCAACTGTTATACAAACTTGGCAGCATTTTTCAAGCAAGGAAAGAACAGTAATTTCATGATATGGGCAAAGTTAGCTAAACTTAGCTAGGGCAACCACTGGGGCCTTACAATTGGCCGCAACATCATTTGGTCACTCTAAACGATAAAAAAATGAACAAAATAAAAAAGGTAGAATTCGACAAGCTCCGCTGGCAGTTTGCAGGCCGGGGGGCAGGGGGGAGGTAAATGAGGCCCATCAAATTCTACAGGTGGCCTTGGCCGCCTTCCTACCCGCCCCAAATTGAGGCCAATTAATGGCCACTTAAGGGCTGCTTCCCACCCAGCCTCCCCTCCCAACCCCATCACGATGCACCCCCAGCATGCACATGCATCGTGGCTCTGGGACTGAAGCGCGAGACCGCTTGTGGTCCCAGCCAGTAGCCACTGCTCCCACAACGTACTCGGCCGGCAGCTCTCTGACACGGCGCTTCCTCCCGAGCGAGGGGCAGACGTCTCACCTTCAGCCAATTAATGCTCCTCGGAGCATTGAATAGCTGAAAGGCAGCCAGCATCAGCAGGGATGCATTCTTTGCCAACCCTTCGAATGGAGGGGCGGTAAACCCTGCCATCGATTCAAATCTGGCCAAGGTTGTGTTTCAGCTTGCTATCCAGCGACCTCTGCTGTAAAGTCTGCATATCTACAAGTATTCAACGATTTTTAAAAATCTTTTCATGGGACGTGAGCGTCACCGGCAAAGTCAATTCCTGATTGCCCTTGAGAAGGTGGTGGTGAACCGCCTTATTTAACAGCTGCAGTCCATGTACTGCAGACAGGAACATAGGAGCAGGGATAGGCCATTCGGCTGCTTAAGCTTGCCCCGCCATACAACTACATCATGGCTGATCTCCTACCTCAACGCCATTATCCCCATATACCCTGAAATCTACAGGAACCTGGAAGGGGCATTCTTTGGGTTGAGTGGCTTGCTAGGCCATTTCAGAGGGCAGTTAAGAGTCATATAAGAGAATAGCAGTGGGATTGGCGCATTTCTCTTTATGATCTAATATCCTGTCTTGGTTCACTTAGGTGAGATACCAAAGGGCTTCCAGTATCAGTGGAACTGGATCCCAGCAAGTCAACAATTCAGGAATTATCTAGAACTAGGGGGCATAGCTTCAGGATAAGAAGTATCAAAACGGAGAGGAGCAATTTCTTCTGAGGGGCATTAATCTTTGGAATTCTCTTCCTCAAAAAGCAGTGCAGGCAGAGCCATTGAATATATTCGAAGCTGAATTAGACAGGTTTTTAATCTACAAGCGAGTCAAGGGTGATGGGGGACAGGCAGGAAACTGTAGTTGAGGCCACGATCAGATCAGCCATGATTTTATTGAATGGCGGAGCAGGTTCGAGGGGCCAAATGGCTTTCTCCTGTCCCTATTATGTTCAGGAGAAAACTGAAGAAAAAGTTAAAAAAAAGAGCAGAAGATTCAAGTGTGCATGCAGTGTATTATTACCTGAATAAATTAACATTTACCATTCAGCTCAATATTTAAGGGAAAAACAAATTGTTTAACAGATACATAAACAGCCAGTGGTAACACACTTCCCACACTGACTGAACAGAGCAAGTCAATTCTAGTCTAGATAATGAATAAGATCCAGGCCACAGAAAACGCAAGTTAAGTAGGGCAAAGCCTTATTCACATGAGTCAGGGTCAACATTAGATGGAAAAGATTGCCAGCTGGGTACTCGCTGATCTGGAGAAGATGCAGAAGTTTTGAAGACAGCTACAATTTGATTTATATTAAACCAGGCAACAAAAAATGTCTCAAAGCAGCTCAGGTGTCATGTTGTGGTGGGAAATGAGTGCGGAAGGTGATCGAAGGCTGAGAGAAAAAGATTTTAAAAGGAGGAAGAAAGGTAAAATGATGAGAGGAAATGATCCATCATGTGGTAACAAAATAATTGGACAAACTATCACTCAAGGTAGAGTGGGATTGGCCATGAACAGTGTTGCAGATCTGTATCTCATTGTCAAGCACTACACAAAGCAGAAGTATATCCACCTGACTGGATTGAAGGAAGCAAAGTGGTGTTCACATCAGGCTATTCTTTCTAGCAGGGCAGAACTGCACTGACAGAAGTTGTGCAGATCACCACAATAGCCACAGGTCTATGCTCTCACCTGCACCTCTGGTTGTATAACTCAGGATATATTAGAGAGATTAAAAAGAACAGGGAAAAAAAGTTTGAACTCTGCTCTCACTATCCACACAAGGAATAGGAATAGATCAGATGGCCTTTCGAGTCTGCTCCACCATTTAATACGATTCATGGCTGATCTTGGGTTTCAATTCCACTTGCCTGCCCTCTCCCCAAATCACTCAATTCCCTGGGGCACCAAAAATTAAAGAGACAACACTTACAACCCAACCAAATTGTTATCAAGAGGTGCCCAATATAGGAATATCCAGTAACATAAAATTATTGGGAACAGTAGCTTTGGAGAAGCAAGGATACACCTCCCAAGTAGCTCCAGGGAGTAGGTGATGTAATCTTTGATTTGACCCATCAGGTAAGCACATTTGAGTGCAGTGGTCAGAATAAAGGTAAGCAGCTTCCACCAGCGTTCACTGCGGTAATCACACATCACATAATCCAGCAACCTATAAGGGAGGAAAAATATTCAACAGTAAGTTGGGAGGGAAAGTAAAGAGGAAAATAAGACTGGTAAAGAAAGAGGAGAATAGGACAGCAGTTAACATAAAAACAGAAGCCAAAAATCAAAGGCATTGAGAAAAAGATAGATTCCAACAGGAGGAAGGGGAAATGATGAGAGGAAATGATCCATCACATGATAACAAAATAATTAGACACTCCACCACTCAAGGTAGAGTGGGATTGGCCATGAAGAGAGTTGCAGATCTGTGTCCCATTATCAAACACTACACAAAGCAGAAGTATGTCTACTTGACTGCACTGAAGGAAGCAAAAAGAGGTCCAAAAGGGACAAAGGGGATAATATATCGTTAGAGACACAGGGCAAGGCTAGGATACTTAATGAGTACTTTGTATTGTTCTTCACTAAAGAAGTGACATCCTTATTCAAGGAAGGGTACAAGAACATAACTACAGGCCAGTCAGTTTAGCATGAGTGCTGGGTAGGTTTTTAGAAACAATAATCAGGGGGAAAAAAAATCAGACATTGGGGAAGCTTGAGGTAATTAAGGAGCATCAGGGTAGATTTGTAAAAGGCAAATTATGCTCAAATAATCTATTTGAATTTTTTTGATTAAGTAACAAAGAAGGCTGAAAAAGGGAATATAATGGATGTTGTCTATGTGGAGTTTAAAAAAACATTTGACAAAGTACCCCATATAAGGCTGGTTAACAAAATTGAGGTTTACAGGGTAGGAGGGTCAGTACCAGCTTGGATAAAAAATTGGCTTAAGAATGGAAAACAGCAAGTTACGATAAATGGTTATTTTTCAGACTGAAGGAAGGTAGAAAATAGTGTCCTCCAATGTTCGTGCTTGGACCACTGCTTTATATATTATACATACTTGGATATTGAAAGAGTAAAATTTCAAAATTTGCCAATGATAACCCAACTTGGAGATGTGACAAACAAGTGTGAGATGATGCATTTTGGCAGAAGGGAGTGGGAGAGGCAATATAAACAATCATACAGCTTCAGAATGTGCAGGGACAGAGGGAACAGGGGGTTCATATGCATGGCTCTTTGAAGGTGACAGACACACAGAGTAATTAAAAAAGCATAGGGGATCTTGGACTTCATAAATGGAAGTATTCAGTACAAAAACAAGCAAGTTATGTTGAACCTGTATAAAGCACAGGTTAGGCCAAGCTAGAACATTACATCCAGTTCTGGTTCCCACTATTTAGAAAGGTTGTGAAGGACCTTCAGTGGATGCAGTGGAGATTTACCAGAATGATTTCTGGGATGAGATTTTAGTACAAGGCTAGGTTGGAAAAGCTGAGGTTATTCTCCTTGGAGGAAAGGAGATTGAAGGAACATAGAATGTAAGAAATAGGAGCAGTTGCAGACCCTTGAGCCTGTTTCACCATTCAATAAGACCATGGCTGACTTAATTGTGGCCTTAACTCCACTTTCCGGCCTTCCCCCATAATTCTTGATTCCTTGTAGATCAAAATCTGTCTAATGTAGCCTTGTGCATATTCAATGACCCAGTCTCCAATACTCTCTGGGGTAGAGAGTTCCAAAGATTAACCACCCCCCGAGTCATCAACCTGAGTCTTAAAAGGGGATCCCTTATTTTCAAACTGTGCCCCCTAGTTCTAGATTCCCCCATGTCGGGAAACGCCCCCTCAGCATCTTGCGTGTTTCAACAAGGTCACCTCTCGTTCTTGTAAATTCTAATGAGTACAGGCCCAACCTGCTCAATCTTCCCTCACAGGATAATCCTTTCTTCCCAGAAACAGCCTAGTGAACCTTCTCTGAATTGCTTTCAATGTCAGTATATCCCTCATTGAGTAACGACACCAAAACTGTATGCAGTCCTCTAGATGCAGTCTTACCAATGCCCTGTAGTTATAGCAAGCCTCCCCTATTTTTATACTCTATTTGATAGAGGTGCAGCAGCTTATGATAACTTTAGATTGATAGACAAACAAAATGTTTTCCCAACAGCTGATCATGCAAGGACTAGGGAGCAATAAATTTTAAGATTTTATGCAAGAGATGCAGAGCAGATGTGAGGAATACTTTTTTTAAAAAACATACGCACTAAGTGTTAATATTCTGGAACTTGCTGAGGGTGGCAGAAACAGAGACCAAAGTTTTCAAAAAGAAACAGTGTGGATACTTAACAAAGTAAAGTTGCAGAGCTATGGGCATAGAGTGGGGGAATTAGACTGACCGAATTGCTCTACAGGGAGCCGGTATGGATTCAATGGACGGAAAAGCCGATGTGTGGTAGTGACTCTATGACTCCATGTGGAAATATTGCAATTTTGCAGTAAGGGCACTTTCTCGTATAATTCTTTTCGGTGTTTCAATCCAGCACCTGCTTTATTTTAGTACCTATGTAATATTTCATCTGTTTTACTAATACCAAAATTAAATTCAAGAATAATAGTTGCTGACATTCTATGGAATGCAAATTAAACAGGATGAGCTGCATAGTATTTTGTGTTACATACTGCATAAGAAAGAACCTCTTGGTGCCAACACTTCATTAAACCAGCAGCAAGGCAGCCCATTCACCCATCTACCGGTACAGCACTTCAGTATAATTATCATAGATAAATACATGGAGTATCTCATTTGATTTTTCTGCTCAAAATAAGCTACCAGATGAAGCACTTTGAGAGATCCTTAAAATATAAGACAGTAGGTGGAAAAATGTGCATGCATAGTGCTACTTCCAGCAACACTACGCAAACTCACCTCCATTTCACCAGAGCAGGCAGTGACTTGAGCTATTACCTGTGTGATGCTCATGATGTTCTTCAATGGTACTAATGAAGCACATCATGCTGACAACACAGGTAAAGCCCATGGCACTGCTTGCCCTCATGGAAGCGATGCTAAGGCCAACAAATTTCTCCTATGTTTAAATATAAATTCTTTGAATTACAGTTGTTGATACAACTGGATTTTTAAAAATGAAACCAAGTAAACAAAACTGGAGCGTTACCAATTGCATCAATTAACACCATTAGCATGTCCAATTTGGCAAAAAAATATTTACGTTAAAAGTTTTTGTAAATGCCTTTTGAACATTTTCGATTTATACATATTTTTATAAACACTTACAGGTTGAAAGTTCTTACTGCATTTATACATTTGAGCATACAGCAAATCAGGTGTTTTTCTTTACATATATTTCAGTAAAAAAAAACAAAAATTTAATTCAGAACAATGTCTGTTAAGAGACAAGCAAGAAAAGGAAACAAGGCAACCCCATGCAGTTTCCATTGGAATGGACTGAAGAACTTCCAGAATTTGAGCTTTAATAATTCACCCAGATAATCCAGATAGAGGTGTTAGAAATAAACAAATCATGTCCCTACAGTGAGAGATGTTTTCCGATATTGGACTGACTGGAGATAAAACAGTCTTTATATTGGATTATGCTCTACATCACAATTTTGGAAATAATTACACAGAAATTTGTGCACCGAACAATGTTTCATATCACACCAGCACTGAAAGTACAAAGGCATACACATTACACAAAAATACAGCAGTGCAGTGATGCAAATATAGTTGCGGAAACTTGAAATACGTTAAAATGTGGCCATGCCTGTCTTTTAAGTTAATTTTACATAACAGATAACTGAAGGTACTCACTTCAACGCTTTGCTGTAGTCTTTGGCATAATAATACTCCTCTCCCATTTGAACCACTGTCAACACAGAACAGCATTGTGACATACAAATGGTTTTCACAGACAAGTAACCCGCTCAAAAACATATTCAAAAAGGCCAGCATGAGCCAGCTCTGGTTCCAAAACTATTTGGCGTGCACTACTCACTCAAATGGCTCTTCATTCGAGGACACTTATATTTCTTGAATTGAGCCACTGCATTGCTCAGGAGGGTAATTATCAATTCCTGACAATTAATAATACTCGCAATCAGGTATTGTTCCTGCACATCAAAATAGTTTAAATCTGGTGTCTAAATCATACTGTATTCATTGTAGACTACGTTGAGGAAAAGTATACTTACAGAGTGGTCAACATCTCTTTCTTTGAGCTGAAGGGCCAGGATGCCAACTTTCTCTTTCTCAGGATCTGGTGGTTCAATACCTGAATAAGACAGTTTGTAATCCATTACATGTGAACAATCAACGGCATTGGAAAGAAATAGAGTGGGGGGAACCTACTGGGTGGTCATACTATCACAGTGGGACAATTTCACCATTAGTAAAAGCTGGGCTTCAGTTACACTGCAGCCCATTCAAATTCAATGACAACCACTGTTGCCGTGGGGATGGAATGCATTAATTTTTAGGAACTCAGGGCGATTTCTCATTTCCATTGTTATCACCTTAAAAGTTCTAAAAACAAAATGCACTCAACATACCATCATTATCTTTTAAAAGGGGTAAACAAATTTAAAATTGTACATATTTAACTTTACATCCATCATGTGCTTTCAATAATACACAACCCTTTGAGCATTTTGAACTTGTGTAAATCACTAGTTTGACCTCAGCTTGAGTATTGTGTTCAGTTCTGGCTGCTACACTTTAGGAAGGATATGAAGACATTAGAGATAGTGCAGAAAAGATTCACAATAATAGTTCCTGAGAAGACGAACTTCAATTACAAAGATAGACTGGAGAAGGGGGAGGTGGTGGCATAGTGGTATTGTCACTGAACTAGTATTTCAGAGACCCAGGTTAACGCTCTGGGGACCAGGGTTCGAATCGCACCATGGCAGATGGTGAAATTTGAATTCAATAAAAAGCTGGAATTAAAAGTCTGACAATGACCATGAAACCATTGCCAAAATGCTATTAAAAAACTTCCTTTAGAACAGATAGGGAGAAACAGTTCTCACTCGGAAAAGGGTCGAAAACGAGATGGCACAGATTTAAAGTAATTAGTATAACAAGCAATAGTAGTTAGGGTCTGGAATGCACTGCCTGAGACTGTGGTGGAGGGAGGTTCAATTGAAGCATTTGAAAGGGAATTAAATGTTATTTGAAAAAGAAAAATGTGCAGGATTATGAAGAGAATGGAACTAGGCAAGTTGCTCATTGAGAGTCGACAAAGACATGATGGGCCAAATGGCTTCTTTTTGCATTGTAATAATTCTGTGATTCATTTAAAAAACAAAAAATGCTACTGGTTCTGTTTGAAGGTTATTAATGTTTCTGTACTTCTGATCTTTGTTTAATATCCTACTATAAATGATGATCTCTTTTAGACAGCAGTTCTGATCATGAGTCCCAGCCTAGTGTGCCTGTATTTTAGATTCATGCCTCCAATGCATTTCCAGAATTTACAGTTTTCTTCTCATCCTTTCCAAAGAGGATGCATAAGTTTCCTTATCTGTGATTCTCGTCAAACTATTTAATATATTGTTGCATGATCCATGTTACACGACTAAACAGACCTTGGTGTTCAAAATTCCCTGCTTTTTGAAGTTATCTTTCTATTCAATTTCCCCATGACAACCAAAAATAATTAAGCAAAACTACAGACTCACGCCATTCAAATCAAATATAAACAAATGTAGACCTTCAATAGAACTGTTCAATCCAACTGATTGTTTTCCACAAAAGAAAACAAGCATGTCCCAAGTACAAAGGAAATGTCTTTGGTAATGAGAGCTTTGTCTAATGTCTTCTCTAGTTATGGTCTCCTGAAGGTTCATGCAGAGCAAGGTTCTCTGGCCACCGGTAACCATCAGCTCCTCCAAGAGCCTCCAGGTGAGTCGTTAGTGAGTGAATTTTGACAGGCTGTTCAAGCAACATCAAAAGCACAACTGGATCCTCTACGTAAGGTGTTAGGCATTCACTAGTGGTCACTGGCAATGATTAGGAGTTAAAACCTCCTAAGAATAGAAAGATAACTGAAAAAAAAACAGGGAATTTTGTACCATTCAGGCCTGTTTAGCATTGTAACAGATCGTGCAATGCAACTACAATGATGTTGGCCTATTATAGCATTCAATTTGGTTCTTCAAACATATTTATTCTGCTGTCCCTCCCCATATCAATCTTGCATTATCACCAGTTTCTGCTTTCTGTTGCCAGTTTTCAGGCTGGTAACATGGCTTATGAATTCCACAATTCTTGAAAAGGCCCACAGCAAAGCTTTGTCAAAATGCTTTATTCAAAATACACATGAAATATATCCACTGAATAGCCTCACCCATTGATTTGTCACTCAAAGAACTCCAGCAGACACTGCGCAACATAAGGGAGGGGGAGAAATACCTGGATACTTTTTTCCAGAAGACAGTCACACCTCTTAAAATAGGGTCATCTGTTTTGGTCAGCAGTGAGGGACAGGAGGATGTGACTGTCAGTGAGGCAGATAATGGGACTAAGTAGGCAGTAGCGGAGGAGCCTCAGGCTTTGCAATTGTCAAACAGGTTTGAGGTGCTCACAACCTGTGTGCATGAAAGCGAAGTCCATAATAATCTTGGGGAATAGTTTTCTTTGAAGCCAGAAAATTATCCCAATCCTGATCCAAAGATATCCAGACCAGAAAAACGTTAAAGGTCAGCTGGGTACGTAACACATGCAATTGATGCTTTCCTATGTGATATCTGTGGATTGTCATTTATCACAAAATTTCAGGTTGCTTTCTGATGTAATTGACTCTGATCTAATTGTTAGTCCAAAGTAGACTGTAAACAACATATCTCAGGAGTGCTGGGGATGGGGGGCATGGGAGTTTGGGGGAGGAGGGCGGTAAAGATTCAACATTTAGAAGAGAGAGACTACAATCTAACTGTCTTTGATATTCAATAACTTGTGGGTGATGAAATACTTCCCCATACAACCTTTCTTGTTTAAGACTTTAAAAACATTGGAAAAGTGGTTAGTAAAATTTTGAAAGAAAAAAGTACTGAGTTATTATTTATTACTCCCTAAGTTCCTATAAGTCCTTTTTTGTATTCATTCATGGGATGTGAGCATTGCTGGCTAGGCCAGCATTTACTGCCCATCCCTAATTGCCCTTGTTTAGAGGGAATTTAGGAGTCAACTACATTTATGTGGGTCTGGAATACCAGGTAAGGACAGCAGATTTCCTTCCCTAAAAGGACATTAGTGAACCAGATGGGTTTTTATGACAATCGGCGATGGTTTCATGGTCATCATCAGACTTCTAATTCCAGATTTTTATTGAATTCAAATTCCACCATCCGCCATGGTGGGATTTGAACCCAGGTCCCCAGAGCATTACCCTGGGTCTCTGGATTACCAGTCCAGTGACAATACCACTATACCATCACCTCCTCTGCACTTCAAAAGTACCTAATTGGCTGAAAAGTGCTTTGAGATGTCTGTTGGATGTGATGTGATGGCCCATGTGCTTTTGGGGAGAAAACCCTATATTTCACGTGGGGTAATGGCCCCTCAATATGGTGTTCGTTGACCTGACCAAAGTTCTTGACACAGTCAACCAGAAAGGCCCTGTGCAAATATGGTTGCCCTGAAAAGATGATCAGTGTCATTCGCTCGTTTTACTACGGCACGATGGTCAGCATGATGCAAAGTGGTATGTCATTGGATGCCTTTCCTGTTATCAACGCCCACTAAGCAAGGCTGTGCATTGTTTCCGGTTCTGTTTGCCATATACTTCTCAGCCATGCTCCAGTATGTACTCAAAGACCTTGACACAGGGGTACACATTAAATTCAGGACAGATGGCAACCTCTTAGCTTACTGAACAGCTACTGAATGAGCGCTTGTTCAGACAACTGAGCTCTCATAACACAAACTCAAGTACACTCAGTTGCTTACTGATCATTTTGCCCTAGCCTTTGGCCGGACATTAATTTTGAAGACGACCAAGATCTTTAATCAACCCACCCCTGGCCACATACTCCAAGACCCTACAATCACTATCAACAACACACTCCTCTATTCTAGAAGTTTTGCTAACTTGGGCGTATCCTCTCCAATAACACTTCGTTGGCTGACGAAAGCAACCATCAACTGGCAAAAGCAAGTTCAGCGTTTTGCAGGCTCACTACAAAATTTGTAAAGAGCATGGAGTTTGTCTCAGAACAAAGATCAAAGCCTACCAGGCAGTGGTTCTTACATGACTTCATTATGGATGCGAGACTTGGACAACCTACCAGCTCACATAAAACAACTAGAAGCATTTCATCTTCACTGTCTGAGATCTATTTGCAACATCAGGTGGCAAGACAAAATCCCAGAAACACAGATGTCCATCCATCCTTCCAACACTGACTTCATGTGCAATATTTGCAATTGGTTATACAAATCAAGACAGGGCCTAGTGTCACACGAGACAATATTAGCCTAGAGTATAGTTTGCTGAACATTCATCCATCGAAGCAAAGGGAGAATCCATCTGGTCCCTTCAAGAATTAGGTTTCTCTAGGATCTGATTTCTGGTAAAAAAAAAAGCAGCTGGTTTCCAGTAAATGATTGTGTAACCAAGTTGCCTGGGAGGTAACTAATAAAAAAAAAGGGTCAAGAAGTTAATTATAGGGCAAGTAGTCCCTGTGGGTGGTTCTGTGTTTGAACAGCTTAGTTTTAAGTTTATAAGCAGGTTACAGAAAGCATCTCTCTAAGGAGTTTAGTTGACATTTTGTGTGTTGGTTAAAGGAGTTTAAAACTCTTGTTAACTGAAGGACTTTTAACAGAGATGATAAAAACAGAAAATGCTGGGAAAACTCAGATCTGACAGCACCTATGGAGAGGGAAACATGGTTAACTTTTAGAGTCTGTATGACCCTTCTTCAGAGCTGAATTTTTCCAGCATTTTCTGTTTTTATTTCAGATTTCCAGCATCTGCAATATTTTGCTTTTACTCCAAACAGCAAGTTGGACTTCAAGCATAGCCAAGCTGAGGACAGTGAGAGTTTTAGATGCAAACTCCAGAGTTAAAAAGAGTATTAGAACCAGGACAGTTCTGACCCACGGTGGTTGCACTTAAGATACCTGAGCTGAACGGAGAGTTTGCAAACATAAGGAGGTTGGAAAAGGCTTGAAGTGACACCTTTGCCAGGTGTAAACAAAGGATCCAAGAAATCTCAACCCTTACATGAATCTTCGAAGCAGTACTCAGATCAAGTGGCTAATCTTCCAATTTTTGATAAGTATTTGACTTGAGTTTATTGGAGATGTAAGTACAATGGGGGTAGAAGGAAATGTGATTTAATAATTTGGTTTAGATTACAAGTAACCGAGTTCATTGTACTTTTAATATCTTTAAAGTATCTGATTGATTTTTGTGTTAAAATCTTTTTGATATATACCATAAACCCTGTGGCTTCCTTCTTTTAGTAAATAACAGGGCTTTCAGATTCAACAAAAACATGAAAGGCTTTTTTTGAGCTATGATATAGCTTAGAGGTTTGACTCGTTAACAAAACAACTTTTGACATCTGATAAAATCTAAGCAATGAGCCAATGAGGTCTTGGCCAGCAGTGGCACATAATTAAATACACAATAACTAATGGTGACAGAACACTTTGAGCATGTTGGGACAGCCTCACAAGCCAAACAAACGCACTAAACTTGCTTCATCTCTGACCAGAACATACATTTAAAACTAGGGCAATTAAGAGCAATGAGAGGAATTCATCATGTTTTGACCATAAGATTTAAAAAAAAAAATCTTTCCTAGATCACAGTTTGCACACACCAAAACTTTTCACTTCATTAAATTATTTTGATGGTAATTCTTGCCTTACTTTGGTGACTTTGCCTCCAAGGTCTTTGCCCAAAAAAGTCCAACACTCCAGCAGGCGTCTCCAACGGGTCAGGACTAGGATAGGTGGTAGAGGACTACAAAGAATAAACATAATACAACAGAATAAATACACAAGAAACTATCCATTCAAATATTTCAAGTGACAAAATGTGAAAATGTCAAACAAGAGAATTCCATTTGACTCCCTCAATCTTAAATGCTTTACATTCAGTTAAGTTGCTGGCAGCCTACAAAATATCATGGACTCTCAACATAAACATGCAATATAAATTGAATAGTTTATAGACATTGGACTGAAGTACTCCAATTCACGTGTAGCTATCAATATGCATCTCAGTTACACACCCAAATGGGACCTTACTTAGGAACTAGGATATGCTTTACATTAGTTAATAAGCAAAGCAACAGAGGTGCATCCATGTGCATATAGAGTGGAGCCTTGATAATCCACCAGGAGGTAAGTCACCTGCAGATAACTGAAAGTACCTAAACTGTATGAACAATTGCTGCTGGACTCCGAATATCCTGTCTCTATCCCCCTGTTGGTCTCTCCAAATCAGCAAATTCCTTGGTTGCCCAGCTCTTCCCAGCAAAATCAAATGGAGCTGGAACTGCTGAATGAACAATTAATCTTCCAGATCGAAGACCTTTGAACTCAGTTGGATAAAAATGTTCCTTTAACTGCCAACCATATCCTTTCCTTATTCCTCAGCCCCAATGACTTATTTGGCAGCCTCCTCAGTGGAATGGATTTTAAATTTAATAGGTAACATAAGAACATAAGCAATAGGAGGAGTGGGCCATTCAGCCCCTCAAGCCTGCTCCGCCATTCAATAAGATCATGGCTGATCTGCCCCAGGCCTCAGCTCCTCTTTCATGCCAGCTCCTCATTGCCCTCAACTCCCCAAGTTTTTTAAAATCTATCTACCTCCTCTTTAGATATTTCAGTGATCTAGCCTCCACAACTCTCTTGGGGGTAAAGAATTCCAGACATTCACTACCCTCTGAGAAGAAATTCTTTCGCATCTCAGTTTTAATTGAGTGCCCCCTTATTCAGTAACTATGTACCCAGTTCGAGATTCCCCCACCAGTAGAAACATTTTCTCAACATCCACCCACCCTGTCAAGCCCCCTCAGAATCTTGTAGTTTCAATAAGATCACTCCTCATTCTTCTAAACTCGAATGAATAAAGGCCTAACCTAATTAGCCATTCTTGATAAGTCAACCACTTCATCCCAGGAATCAGCCTAATGAATCTCTTTTGAACTACCTCCACTGCCAGTATATCCTCTCTTAAATACAGGGGCCAAAACTGTACACATTCATGTTAAACAAGGCAAGTGGAATAAGTTTGAATCTGAAAGTGCTCTGCTTCTGCAGGTGTTCATTTAAACGGCCACATCGGTAGCTCTTTGAGATCAGTGCTCTACAAGTTGCAAGAGCTTGGCGAAGGTGAGTGAAGAAAGTAACACTCTGGCCTAACTTGCACGGGTCTACCATTAGTCACAAAATGATTGCAAATAATCAAGAACATGGATAGCAGGAGCACAAGAAAATTAATGTGCCACTATACAGCTATTGCAATTTACAAAATATTTAGGATACAAACAAATGCTATGCACAGAATTTTGCCATCAGTGAGCAGAGGGTGGGGCCCGCTCACCGATGCGTAAAATGAAGCAGGATGATGTCGGGCAGAACCGATGTCATCCTGCCCCATTTTAAATTTTCAGGAAGGCGGGGGCGCAGCAAAATCAGCTGCGGACCCGCCGTCCTGTCAATGGCCACTTGAGACCATTGACAGGATCATGTAACCAATTAAAGGACCTGCCCGTCCAACCTTAAGGCTGGCGGGCAGGCCAGAAGCTCTGGCAACAAATAGAGAAAACATGAACCCTCATCCAGCGGTGGGATGAGGTTTCATGCAGGGTTTTAAAAAATTGTAATGAAGTTATTCTGTGAATTATGAACATGTCCCAACTCGTGACATTGTCACATGAGGGGAAATGTAAGGGATTTTTCTTTTCTCTATTTTTAATAGTTTTAAAAGTCGAAGCGATCTCCCTGAGGCTGCGCTTAGCCTCAGGGGGATGTGCGCTCTTTCGTGCGCATGCGCGAAAGAGCGCACTCTTGATTTTAGGAAATCACCCCCGTCCACACAGAGAGCACACAGCACTTCCCGGTGGACGTCACACCTTAACTGGCCCGCCCACATAAAATGGCAGTGTGGCTCGCTTCGCTGGCGGCAATCAGCTCCGCAGCTGCCGGCAATTGGGTCGGGCCCGCCCGCCCGACAGGCAGAAAATTCTGCCCTATGGATTTCACATACCTGACGTTACAAGCATTAAGTAATTCAGAAGTATTATGCACTATGCTGTGATCCCACTGACTGTCTTTGTAAAGTCAAAAATATGCATGGGTCAAATGCTCAATAAAGAGAAATCTTCCCTCCAGTAGGTGATGTTTTAGAATAGAATTCTCTTGAAACACAAATTAAATCCTTCGAAACAGTTAATTTAAGCCACAAATTTATTTCCTCGTGGTTAATGATCTCTTCCCTCCCCACACAAAAATCTATGAGTACCTTCAGCATAAGTAAAAAAAACATTTCAATCTTATATTCTAACCAGCCACAAATTTGATATTCAAAAAATGGCTCACAATGGCAGGGCAAAGCACATTCTATGAAATAATGGAGCATGAACACATTTTATTAATAAATCACAAACTACCATAGATAGCTTGACCCCATATTTCTTGGAAAGTTTACATACATCATGATTGCAGAGATGATTCGCCAGTTGTTTGCGTTCTTGTGCATAGTATGCCGCCTGCTGGTAATAGAAGCCAGGGTTCTGGGTCTGAATTGCTGTGAGGCCAAGTTTAATGGCTTCATCAAACAAATCTCCAAATGCTTGAAATCTTACAAAGGGGAGAAAGGGAAGCATTACAAATAAGTTCCCAGAAAACATCCAGTGGCTGGTTTCATCAATAAATCTATAAATAGTGGTAGGTGAGGAACACGCACATAAAGAAATAAACTTTTGTTTATCACACACACCACAATTTATGCACATAACCATCCATGGTAAAGGGAACAATAACAAGTCAAAAATTCACTAGGATCATACTGTTTAGACATCCAGGCTGTGTGTTCAAATGCCAGTTCTGCACTTCCTATCTTCTTTTTGCATAAATCCACATGCTTACGAAACTGCGCGATGGCATCCAATGGAGCATTGTGTTGGAAACATAAACGACAAATCTGGTGAGGGGTGGTGGGGGAAGAAGCAGAAAGAAAAATGAAATCTTCACACCCTTGTCAATTGTATCCCAAGGTATTCCAGGCACTCACAATATTCACAAATTGTTTGTGATCCTAACTCCTATCTCTGTTTTAGGTTTGGTACCACATCAAAGCAAGTAAATACATCAATCACGACTCATGCTTTAAATAGATGTACTTGTGCTCCCTTGTTACTGTTTAAATAAAACTTGCTAAACCAGATTCCTGGCCAAAATTTCACAAGATGAAATTTTGTTCAGCTTACAGTGGGAAGGCAATATATTAATGAATGAAATGAATTTTATTTTTGAAAGTAATTAGAGATAAACCGTTGAGTGAAAAATATAAATCTTCCCAACTTTACTTTATCCAACCACTGAATGCTTGCTTCACTATTTACTTTTGTTTTCCATAAAAGCAATTATAATAATTTCCAATTGAGCACATTCCTAAGGAACATCTAGTTCATGATAGAATACATGCTTGCATCAAATAGTAAAACAGGCTATAGAATTTGAAACTGGTCTATGCAAGATAAAATAGAACTAAAATGAACTAGGCAAGCAACAATGGAGATTGTGTCATAGATGCTAGATTTTCAAAACAGACTACTCAAACGTTAAAAATCCACAAGGTCATTAGATTGCAGATTCTCCGCACATTAACTTACAAAAGAGTTGTTTTTGTCACCTTTCAATGCTTTCAAGATTAATACCACTGCTTTCTTTTGAAAAGCAGGCAGAAAGTTTCAAAACTGCTGTAATAAATAAACATTAGTTACTTCTAACTATTACATTCACCTATGGCAATGTGGTTAACTCCATAATCAGCTGGCAAAATAACACTATAATTAATCATTTGCATAATCACCTTATAGTTGATGAATCCAGCCATGGTCTTGATTTCAAGCATGTTGGTCTCATGGGCTCTCAGTTCATGTACAAGGTTATAGGCCGTTCTGTAGTTCCTGAAAATGAAGATACCTTCAAATAAACAGATATCCGAGGTACGACGCGGTTAGAATGAACATTCAGCAAGTATTTTGTTAGGAAGCAGTGTTATAACAATTGCCAAGTTTTTGTCAGGCGTAATGCTGACATAACACAAAGCCGAACATTCAAACATACTAATTTAATTCTGCATTGTGCTAGAAGAGTGGAGAGAAGATGCAACAAATTGTCACGTTGGCAACTGAAAAGATGAAAAGCTGAATGCTATTTCCACTCCAAACTCTGAATGAAGACATGCGTTTTTATTAATGTTTGTTCACTGGATAGAGATGGAACTTATAGTTGCTCCTGTTTATTTCTCTGCAAAGGTCCACAAGTTCCAAAGTATGAAAATGATTTAGCTTCTAGTGAAGAATGAAAGATGATTGGAGGTAATTAAAATCAAAAAAATTCCCCAATTTGGAAGTAATTAAATATACTGAATGCTATGGTAATGAGCTACATTAAACCAAAAGGTTCCAAGATTAATTGCTGGTTTACAATGACTTCAATACAGATATAAATAGTGAAGAATTTCATTTCATCTCATCGCCCCTTAGACTGAATGTCCATTGAGGGCTGATCTGTTCTTAGTTGTTATACACCCCTTTTCACCTCAAATAGGTATTTGACAATCACCATGTAGGCTGACTTATCAACTGTCACTTGGGTAAGTTATTGGGCGTCTTCTTGCATCCACTACCACTCATGAACAAGCCACTGCCTCTAAAACTGGGGAAAAAAATAATGGGAAAAAAAACGACAAATAATTTTTCCTCCCCCAGTCAGGTTTTTGTTCAGGTCAATTACAACCCAGACAGTTAGACAAAATAAATAGAAACCAATTATAATAGTAAATATAACAAAAACTAAGAATATTACCAATTAATAAAAGCCTTACTTTAATGCATTTTGTGTGTCCTGTTTCAATTCGCTGAAGAAAGCCGTTTTGAATTGATGTCTCACAAATAAAAGCTATCAAAAAATAGGAACATGTTTAAACTACAAAGAAAGAATGTTGACATTCATCAAATCAGAAAGATCTGACCTAATCAGATTGTACAATGCAACGCACTGCTTACTGGCCTGTTAACTGTGAATAGATTCCACAATGGGGTCACATTTCAATTTTAGATGCATGCTGTTAATGTATTAATTATTTCCAAGGAGTTTTAATTGGTTATATGAAGTGCAATAATTCCAAAATTACTTTGATATACAGTTTGCAAATGAACAGGTATTACACAGCCCCAAAGTAATAAATCCAAATAATTTATTATTGCTTCCCATATGTCCCATTTCTCTACAGATGCAAAATAATTTACAAAATAAAGCCACTGATCTGGATCTGAAGTTTTCAAGCAGTTAACTTGCCTCTAATTTACTTCCATTATGGGAATTCAAATAGCAAATGTGCACATCATTGATCTTAAAAAGGCATGCTTGGCCTTTGTACTCCAGACCCCAGGTTGCCCACTGAGCAACACCAGGTGCATGGGAGATCCCTTAGTAATAACTGAACCCTTTTATATAAAATAGTCAATGATTGAAGCTTTCCAAAACATCTAATTATGTAATGCAATTAACAAAGCAAAACAACCCTTTGACTACTCTTCCAATCATAATTAAGATTGCCACCCCTACCAGATTGCCTAGAAGTGTGTGTTTGAATGGATTCCCACTGCTCTGTAACACCAACCATTACATGCTGCTGCCACAGAAGTGTCACCTCACATCCACTTGCTGCAGAGAGCCAGCCTGTATTTAATGGTGACCAAAAATAACACTGGCTGTTTAGTGGGAGTAGGGAAAGAGTGACAGCTGTTTGGGAACCAGAAGAATGAGTGGTTGGGGAGTGGTGAGAAGAGAGAAGTTAGGTCATTGGGGCTCAGACAGGCAAGAGGGAGGGAGACTGGGGAACGAGGTACACGTGAGGCCCAGCATTTCCGACAAAGCCAAGTGGACAGCAACATGGTGAATGGAAGTGGAATCGAGACAAAGGAGCAAGAGAAATCTGGGGGCTTTAGTGCAGGTAGCTAGTAAAAGATGGCATCCACTGGTGGGCAAATGGGGAAGGTGGTGATGGTTTTGCCACTGAGGGCTATTAGGCTATAGGATATTTCACCACAAATTGTGATTAAGACAGAGACTAGATCATTTAAAAGGGAATGGGATAAATTGAACAGGAGGAATTTAAAAGGATCAGGGTGGAGTTACTTTGGGCTGCAGTAAAGTATAACAAATGGTTTCCTCCTACGCAGTAACTGTAAGCATTCTGTGAAAACTCTCATGTCTAAGGCCAGGGAGAAGTTTTGAAATTTTGATGCTGAACTGTGGTTGGCATCAGAGCTACAGCTTTGTAAAATACTCCCAACCATCTAGTGCTCTACATTATTAACAATAGCTAGTCTAAAACGAACAGTCCCCACCCTAAATCAGAGGAAACCATACAAGTATTAATGCATTCAGACTGGGAATGACAGGACATGCCACCACTTCCACTCCACTCCCCTGCCCATGCCCTCAACTCTACTTACCTGATGAGTTGTCTTGTTCAAGAATTCTTTGTGAGATTTAACTCTCCGGATCTCCGTGTAATAATATGTCTGTGCATGCTCATAAAAAGCATTCTCTAACCTACAAAATGACAAAACAAAAATGTGTATTGTTAATGTGTAAAAAAATGCAATAAAAATGTAAATACTTGATATGATTTAACATCAACTTCCCAGCAAGCAAAGTCTATCAGCAATGAAGCATTATATTAAAACTGTGGGAGACACTAATATGCTAGAAACATTAATTTTATTCAACCATAATTCTTTCTGGACTTAGTTTGGCCATGGTACAAGGTTATCAGTTTAAGGCCATAATGGAGAGTTAACATGGTTTATGAATACCAAGCAAACTGTTTAAATAAAAAGACAGCCTGCTAAACTTCAAGAGCTTTTAACTACATTAAAAAAACACAGCCCCAAGATTGTGGAATTCTAAATGAAGGACCCCGAAAGAATATAAACTGAATTTATTTGCAATTTGATCTCAGGACATGGGTGATACTGACAAAGCCCCATTGATATGATACCCTTAGCCACCTGAACTGTATAGGCATTCTCCATAAACCTCTACTGTACAAAAATATATAGAAGTTACAACATGGAAACAGGATGTTCAGCCCAACCAGTCCATGTCAGCATTTACCACTCAACTCAACAAATAATCTTAATCACATTTACCCACCTTGTTACCATATCCCTTAATCCCTCTTTTCTTCATGCACCGATTTAATCTAAGATTGAATGTTAATAGTATGCCTCAAGCACTAACCATGAAAGTCAATTCCAACCTCAAAAGTCTGTGAAAGAAGCGTCTCCTCAGTTCCAAATCTCGTACAATAAATTTTGTGCCAATGATCCTAAACTGCTACTCTGCCCTATCCTTTCTTAGTTTTAAAACCAATAAATCAGCTAGAAAAAGCTCCAATTTTTCAAGTTTTATTCATATTAGCATCTCCTCATAGAAGGTAGCATCCTGATTAAGCGTTATGGCACCCTCGTTAAAAACAGATCACCATATCCTTCCTATATTGTGAATTCCAATGCCGCACACAACATCCTAACTTGTACAGGTTCATGATTACCTCTTCACTTTTATATTCTATACCTCTAGATAAAACATAAATGAAACCAAGAATTCCATTAGCTTTTTTATTAAACAGCTTCATGAACTTCAATAAAATGAGGGATCCCAAACAAGTTAAAGCAGCATGGAGCAGCAGTGTGGCATCGCGGGTGAGGTCCCAATGAGGTTATAAGCAGCACAAAGCTACCCAGAAAACACACTCATCTTCCTAGGTGTCATGTATGATTTCGGCTTTAAGTGCTTGCCCATTGACATTCAGTAGGGAGCTGCCGCGTAGCCCCTGTAGACAAAATAAAAACTATCCACACACCCAAATTGTTCTTCACGTGTTGGATACAGTATTGTTAAAACAGGGGAAATGTTTAACCCATTTGAATCAAACATAGTCTTAGTTGCAATTTAAAGCAAAACAACAGCTTAGGAGGACAATTATTTTAAACTAGTACACCAAAAGCAAGGTTATAAGAAAACCTTTCTGAAAACATTTAAACTTTAGGTCTAGCAAGAGGGGTATAGTCAAAAATGTAAAGCACTTACCTGATAATGTATCCCACGAGATGATCAGTATGTGGTAGCACAAACAAAGACTTTCCTGACAAGTCACAGGCATTGCACAGTGCCGCTGCTCTCTCTGAAGCAATTAAGTCCTCACCTAAGAAACAATAAATAGAAAAAAACATTTAATCCAAAATGAGGTGGTGATGAAGTGAGAAACTTTTTATAACCGCATAAAAACTGTGTGGTAATGAATTGCAGAAAGGCTGATGAGCCACATAGCACTGGATAGATCTTAGAGTACAACTGAAATATTTTAACCGGATTACATTTCGGATTTTATTCTAAAAATACTATAAAGCAGCAAAAGGTCCACTTCTCTTTGTATTTTTCGTCCATTCATTATGCTTGAGCATCAGAAATTAGCAGAAAGTCTCTTCTCGAATGTTTCAAGACAAAGTGAATGTTCAAATGGATAAAAACAAAATTAAACACCTGAACCAGGCTTAAGCTGGATTTTTTTTAAAAAGCAGTCCAGGGTGAAGAAAAAAAAATAGGCTAAAAATATTTATTAAAAATAAGCTTGGAAAGAAAATCAGTCAAAGTAGCTATGCAAGGGGATATTTCACTGCTCTGTTGCTGCTCATTGAAACATTATTTCTTGTTAGCTGCTGTATTGTGCAAGGTCTGTAATGAAAAGAAGAAACATTTTAAATTATAGATTTTAAAATTACTTGCATGCAGTGCAAACTGCTACCTAAATATCACAATACAGTTTAGTACACTATGGGCCCTGCCTTGTGCTGCAGAACTAGCTGTGCCCCTAGCCAAGCTGTTCCAGTGAAAATACTGGCAGCTGTGAAAGATTGCACCCGTATGTCCCATCCCCAGGACAAATCCAACCCTGCCAATACCACACCATCAGTCTACTCTCGATCATCGTCATCAAAGTGATGGAAAGTATCATTGACAAGCTGCACTTATAATGCAACAACTGGCTCACTGACGCTCACTTTGGGTTACCAAGATCAGTCAGCTCCTGACTCATTACAGCTTTGATCCAAATATGGACAAAGAGCGGAACTCGAGGGTGAGGCGAGAGTGACTGCTCTTGAGATCAAGGTAGTACTAGACCAAGCTGGCATGATGCCCCAGCAAATTGAAGTCAATGGAAGTCAGGGGTTAAAGCTTTCCACTGTTTGAAGTAATACCTAGCACAAAGAAAAATGTTGTTGGAGCCCAATAATCTGAACCCCAGAACATTGCTGCAGGAGCTCCTCAGGGTAGTGTCCCAGGTTCAACCATCTTCAGCTGCTTCATCAATGGTTTTCCCTCCATCATAAGGTCAGAGTTGGGGATGTTTGCTGATGACCACACAATGTTCAGTACATGTCCATATGCAGCAAGACCTGGACAATATTCAAAGCTTGGGCTGATATATGGTACGGATGTAACCTGCGACTTAAGTGTCAGGATATGACCATCACAACAAGAGAGAATCCAACCATCTTCTCATGACATTCAATGAATCCTGAATCCTCCACTATCAACATACTGAGGCATTAACACTGACCACAAACTGAACTAGACCAGCGATATAAATACCGTAACTACAAGGGAAGGTCAGAGGCTGAAATTCTGCAGTGGGTATCTCACCTCCTGACTCCCCAAAGTCTGTCCACCATCTACTAGGCACAAGTCAGGAGTATGATGGAATACTCCCCACTTGCCTGGATGCGAGTGCAGCTCACACAACACTCAAGCAGCTTGCACTGCCCAGGACAAAGCAGCTGGCACCCCATCTACCATCTAAAACATTCACTTCCTCCACCACCTCACAGAGGCAGCAGTGTGTACCATCTACAAGATGTGTTGCAGCAACTCACTCCTTCTATAATAACTTCCAAACCTGCACCTCTATCACCTAGAAGGATGAGGGCAGCAGATGCATGGGAACGCTACCACAATTTGCAAGTTCCCCTCCAACTCTCACCATCCTGACTTGGAACTATATCACCATTCCTTCACTGGCTGTATCAAAATCCTGGAACTCCTTTCCCGACAGCACTGGGTGTGTAACTAAGCCACATGGACTGCAGGGATTCAAGGAGGTGGCTCACCCCCAACTTTGAGGGCAATTAGGAATGAACAACAAATTGCGGCCTTGCCAGCAATGCTCACATCCCACATAAAGAAAATAAAAACACAAGCCTTCTCAGTGTGTATGTCATCCCAGTCACCCCAGTTTTCTCTAGTGCACTTAAGAGACTTGTTTAATTTAGCTTAGCTTGTTTGGTAAACAGCTGGCAGCCTTCATTCCACTCTCAACATTAATATATCATGAAAGAATACAAAAAAAGTGTAAAATGTGGTTGAATCTTGGAGTTTTGGCAGATCACACATTTAATAATTCATATTGATGTAGTTCACCTCATGCAATAAGCCAACCATTTCAAACAGAAGCATTCTTTCACTTTTCCATTATAGTAACTTTATTTTCAGAAAAGAAAACCAAAATGGAAATAATAAAAAGTAAAAAACACTGCAGAGCTGGAAATCTAAAACAAAAACAGAAATTGCTAGAAAACATTCAGCAGGTCAGACAGCACCTGTGAAGAGAGAGAGAGACAGCTTTAACATTTGATGTTAACTCTGTTTCTCTCTCTATAGATGCTGACCAACTTGCTGAGTGTCTTTCAGCGTTTTATGTTTTGTTATAGAAGTGATCAAGTCCAGACTCCAGCGAACAACAGAACGGAGCAATCACTTGGACACTGTAAACAAACTTCCTACTAACCGAATACTTAAACAAATTATAGCTCCATTCTAAAGCTTAACTATCAGTCGTAAAACTTGATCAAAACAAAATTAACAGAATAATTAGCGATGCATAAAGTACATTTTGCCTTCACATCTACTCAAGATGCACTGTGGGGAGAGCAGAGGATAGTCTTTATATTTTGGTCAGGAGAAATTGTATAACATGAAACCACGCAGATCAGCTGACTTGTGATGCCTGGTAACACCTTCTGGATTGTTGTAGCAGGAAGGCAAACAACTACCTCGTGTTCCAGGCAAACAGGGAAGGCCAGCAACAAAATGCATCATTAAGAAACCTGATTGCTTCATTGAAATATCCATATTAGATTAAATTCGATGTATGGCTGTGACCAAGTAAGTTTCAATCATCTGATGCTTTAGTGGTTAAAGGCAGCTTTCATCAAACCACTGCGGTTAATGCTAATATCAGCTAGTAGCGGAAAAGAATCAGCAACTAAGAAATGGCAAAGCAAGATAAAGTAACTAAATAATGTAACTTAAGTTCCCACTTCAGATAACTATCTAGTAACTCCCACAGGAAACCATGTGCATCAGGTCAATTCTGGATGGGGTCGGGCTGCAACGTCAGTCATGATAAAATAGTCCTGCAACACTCATCATTTAGACTCATGTATGAAGAATGGCTGCAGCAAGAGCTAGTACCCCCAAAAGAGAAAACTGATTGGGTGGTAGTGGGCTAGCGGAGGTGCGGGGAGCATTGAAAGTAAAAAACTAAAAGCATGCACTGAAATCACATTCCCCCAAATCCTCGCCATGAAAATTATAATACAGTTCCACAATTAAAGCTTTACACACTTTGGATTTCTGAATGTGTTACAGCCAACTATTTTCAAACAGTTTTTTGGGGGGATGGGGTAGTTGAAACAATTTATAAAGCTAACAAAATAAAGTGAACCATTTTAAACAAACAAAAATGGCTGGAAAAACTCAGCAGGTCTGACAGCATCTACAGAGAGGAATACAGGTAACGTTTTGAGTTCGTACGACTCTTCATCAGAACTCCATTTTAACATTGTATGAATAGTGACAGAATTTGTACTTCCTTCACTAAAACAGAAGGACTAGTTTCATCAGACATCACAGAAAGCAACATTGGGAAGTTAAACATTTTATTTCAAAACAAAATCCTGAACAAAAAAATGCAATGACCGCAAAGTAATATATCCACAGTCAAAAACTTTTCTAAATCCTATTTCTTGCCATTTAAGTTTCAAATAAAATATTGAAATCATAGAATAACTGCATTGGTAAATACTTACTTTAAAGTAATTTAAAATATTTATAACTTACTTACAGAAACACTAAAGTAAAGTTATTTGAAAAGAAATGAAAACAGAAATACTGGAAATGCTTAGTCAGCATCCATAGCAAAATCAGACAAGTTAACATTTTGGATGTAGACGCTTCTTTCGAACAGTTCTGAACAATGGTTTGCAACCTACATATAAATTTGTCTGTTCTTTCCATGGATGCTGACGTCGTCGTACGTTTCCAGCATTTTCCGTTTCATTGATGGCGAGGCGATGCCGTAGTTGTATTGTCACTGGACTAGTAATCCAGAGGCCCAGGGAAATGCTCTGAGGACTTGGAAATATATCACCGTTCCTTCACTGTCGCTGGGTCAAAATCCTGGAACTCTCTTCCAAACAGCACTGTAGGTGTACCTACACCACATGGACTGCAGCGGTTCAAGAAGACAGCTCACCACCGCCTTCTCAAGGTCAACTAGGGATGGGCAATAAATGCTGGCCCAGCCAGCGAAGCCCGCATCCTCTGCATAATAAAAAAAACTTGGGTTCAAATCCCAACATGGCAGATGGTGGAATTTTGAATTCAATAAAAATCTGGAATTAAAAGTTTAATGATGATCATGAAACTATTGTTGATTGTTGTAAAAACCCACCTGGTTCACCAATGTCCTTTAGGGAAGGAAATATGCCGTCCTTTCCTGGTCTGGCCTACATGTGACT
This sequence comes from Carcharodon carcharias, assembly GCF_017639515.1. Classification (NCBI taxonomy): domain Eukaryota; kingdom Metazoa; phylum Chordata; class Chondrichthyes; order Lamniformes; family Lamnidae; genus Carcharodon; species Carcharodon carcharias. Next base: position 170,541,952 of record NC_054470.1, read on the forward strand.
CCAGACCCACAGCAATGTGGTGAATTCTTAAATGCCCTCTGATATGGCTTGGCATTGACCTAGGCACTGGAAACGACAATGGCAGTCGCAGCCCTGCCGACCCTGCAAAGTCCTCCTTACTAACATCTGGGGGCTTGTGCCAAAATTGGGAGAGCTGTCTCACAGACTAGTCAAGCAACAGCCTGACATAGTCATCCTCACGGAATCATACCTTACAGATAATGTCCCAGACACCACCATCACCATCCCTGGGTATGTCCTGTCCCACCAGCAGGACAGATATGGTGGCACGGTGGTATACAGTCGGGAGGGAGTTGCCCTGGGAGTCCTCAACATCGGCTCCAGCTCCCATGAAGTCTCATGACATCAGGTCAAACATGGGCAAGGAAAACTCCTGCTGGTTACCACGTACCACCCTCCCTCAGCTGATGAATCAGTGCCTCTCCTTGTTGAACACCACTTGGAGGAAGCACTGAGGGTGGAAAGGGTGCAGAATGTGCTCTGGGAGGGGGACTTCAACATCCATCACCAAGAGTGGCTCAGTGGCACCACTACAGACCGAGCTGGCCGAGTCCTAAACGACATAGCTGCTAGACTGGGTCCGTGGCAGGTGGTGAGGGAACCAAGAGGGAAAACATACTTGACCTCGTCCTCACCAACCAACCTGCCGTAGATTCATCTGTCTATGACAATATCGGTAGGAATGACCACCACACAGTAGTTGTGGAGACAAAGTTGTGCCTTCACATTGAGGATTGCCTCCATCGTGTTGTGTGGCACTACCAGCGTGCTAAATAGGATTGATTTCGAACAGATCTGGCACCTCAAGACTGGGCATCCATGAGGCACTGTGGGCCATCAGCAGCAGCAGAAGAATTGTACTCTAACACGATCTGTAACCTCATGGCCCAGTATAACCCCCACTCTACCGTTACCATCAAGCCAGGGATCAACCCTTATTTCATTGAAGAGTGCAGGAGGGCATGCCAGGAGCAGCATCGGGCATACCTAAAAATGAGGTGTCAGCCTGATGAAGCTATACATAAGACTACTTGCATGTCAAACAGCATTAGCAGCAAGTGATAGACAGAGCTAAGTGATCCCACAACCAAAGGCTCAGATCTGAGCTCTGCAGTCCTGCCACATGCAGTCATGAATGGTGGAAGACAATTAAACAACTCACTGGTGGAGGCTCCACAAATATCCCCATCCTCAATGATGGAGGAGCCCATCACACCAGTGCAAAAGATAAGGCTGAAGCATTCGCAACAATCTTCAGCGAGAAGTGCAGAGTGGATGATCCATCCCAGCCTCTTCCGAAGGTCCCCAGCATCACAGTGCCAGTCTTCAGCCAATTTGATTCACTACATGTAAATCAAGAAACGACTGAAGGCACTGGATACTGCAAAGGCTATGCGCCCTGACAATACTCCAGCTATAGTACTAAAGGCTTGTGCTCCAGGATTTTCCGCACCCCTAGCCAAGCTGTTTCAGTACAGCTACAACACTGGCATCTACCCAACTATGTGGAAAATTGCCCAGGTATGCCCGGTACACAAAAAACAGGACAAATCCAACCCGGCCAATTACCGCCCCATCAGTCTACTCTCGATCACCAGTAAAGTAATGGTTGGGGTCATCAACTGTGCTATCATGCTGCACTTGTTTAGCAATAGCCTGCTCACTGACACCCAGTTTGGGGTCCGCCAGGGGCCACTCAGCTCCTGACCTCATTGCAGCCTTGGTTCAACCATGGACAAAAAAGCTGAACTCCCGAGGTGAGGTAAGAGTGACTGCCCTTGACAGAGTTTGGCATCAAGGAGCCTTAGCAAAACTGGAGTCAATGGGAATCAGGGGGAAAACTCTCCACTGGTTCAAGTCATACCTAGCACAAAGGAAGATGGTTATGGTTGTTGGAGATCAATCATCTCAGCTCCAGGACATCACTGCAGGAGTGCCTCAGGATAGTGTCCTCGGCCCAACCATCTACAGCTGTTTCATCAAAGACCTTCCTTCCATAAGGTCAGAAGTGGGTATGTTCACTGATGATTGCACAATGTTCAGCAATGTTACGACTCCTCAGACACTGAAGCAGTCCATGTCCAAATGCAGCAAGACCCAGACAATATCCAGCCTTGGGCTGACAAGTGGCAAGTAACATTCGCGCCACTCAAGTGTCAGGCAATGACCATCTCCAGCAAGAGAAATCCAACCATCGCCCCTTGATGTTCAATGGCATTAACATCACTGAATACTCCACTATCAACATCCCGGGGGTTACCGCTGACCACAAACTGAACTGGTCTAGCCATATAAATACTGTAGTTCAAGAGCAGGTCAGGGGCTAGGAATTGTGCAATGGGTAACCCACCTCCAAACTCCCCAAAGCCTGTCCACCATCTACCAGGCACAAGTCAGGAGTATGATGGAATATTCCCCACTTGCCTGGATGAGTGCAGCTCCCACAACACTCAAGAAGCTCAACACCGCCCAGGACAAAGCAGCTCACTTGATTGGCACCACATCCACAAAACTTCACTCCCTCCACCACCGATTCACAGTGGCAGCAGTGTACACCATCTACAAGAGGCACTGCAGGAATTCACCACTTCCTTCGACAGCACCTTCCAAACTCACAACTACTGCCATCTAGTAGGGCAAGGGCAGCAGACACATGAGAACACCACCACCTGGAAGGTCCCCTCCAAGCCACTCATGATCCTGACTTGGAAATATATCGCCGTTCCTTCGCTGTCACTGGCTCGAAATCCTGGAACTCCTTCCCTAGCAGCATTGTGGGTGTACCTACACCACATGGACTGCAACGGTTCAAGGAAGCAGCTCACCACCACCTTCTCAAGGGCAACTAGAGATGGGCAATAAATGCTGGCCCAGCCTGTGACACCCACATCCCATGAATGAATTTTTTAAAAATTGTTTTTTCCTTTTAAAAGACCTTGCAATGAAAGTACCTGGAGGTAAGGGAGTTTTCTTCTGTATCAGTACAACAGCAACCTTTGTGTTTCTTCCCTGTAAACTTTGCCTGCAATGATAAAACAATTCAGAGCAGGATAGAAAAAAGTACAAAAGAAAGAAATCAAGCAACCTGATAGAATTGTGCACATAAGGTAAAGAGTCTGATTTAGGTCCTTTACTCTGGACAAAAGAAGAATGCCTTATTTTCCTAAGGTTTAGGATGAAAATACTGTCTGTGTATCCCATAGCACAGAAGTTTGCAAATTATAAATTATAGTACAGCAAAATACAAGAGCAGAAAAGTCTGCATTCCAACAAACCAACCTCAACAAATCACCCACTCTCCCCAATATCTCCCTTCAGAAAAGGAAGATGCTAAAAGTATCATCTTTACAACAAAGCAATACAACAAATTTATTTCACAAATAGGCCTCAGCATAAAATCTCATTTCAATTTCTGGATTTTTTTTTAAATATATCGTCATATTTTCAAGGAACAGTTCAATTTTACAACCTTTTAGAATAAAGAGCTTGCGAGTGAAAACTAACATTAGACTAAGAAATACATTTGGATATAACACAGCAGGAAATGAAATGAATTATATATTCGGTTGAATTACACTACACAACTGTGTTTGGGTTATAAATCTAATTGAATTAAATTCCTACGACTCTTCGGCACAAGGGTTGCTTCAAGGATTGTTTCTTAGAGCAATACATTGCAGAACCTACCCAGGAACAGGCTATTTTAGAACTAATAGTGTGTAATGAGGTAAGATTAAGAGATATCGTGGTTAGGGATCCTCTCAAGGGTAGCGACCACAACATTGTAGAATTTCAAATTCAGTTTAAGGGCTAGCAACTCCAGTCTCAAACCAGTGTCCTCAACTTAAATAAGGGCAATTACAGGAGGTATGAAGAAAGAGCTGTCTAAGGTGGGCTGGGAAAATAGATTAAGGGGAAGGTCAGTGGATGAGCATTTGTCAGACATTTAAGCAGATATTTCAAAACACTCAGCTAAAATTTATCCCGATCAAAAAGAAGAACTCAATGAGAAAGATGAACCACCCATGTTTAACAAAGGTGGTCAAGGAGGGTATCCAATCAAAAACTAAGACATCCTAAGCAGCAAAAACTAATGTTGGGCCAGGGGATTGGGAATTTTTTTTTAAGGAACCAACAGCAGATGACTAAAAAGCTAATAAAGAGGGAGAAACTGGTTATGAAAGTAAATTGGCAAGAAATATAAAAACAAACAGCAAGAGCTTCTGTCGATATATAAAAAGAAAAAGTAGCCAAAGTGAGCATGGGACCCTTGGAGGATGCAACTGGAGAATTGATAACAGGGAACAGGGAAATGGCAGATAATTTAAGCCGATATTTTGCATCGTCTTCACGGTGGAAGACACTAAACATCCCAAAGATATCAAATAAGCAAGGAGCTAATGGAAGGAAAAATCTTGTAACAGTCTCTATCACGAGGGGCACTGTATTTGACAAACTAATGGGACTTAAGGCAGGTAAGTTGCTAGCCTGCATCCAAGGATGTTATAGGAAATGCCTGCAGAGATAATCGAGGCATTGGTCAAAATATTCCAGAACTCACTAGATTCCTGAGGGCCCCGGCGAATTGGAAAACCACTAATGTGATGAACGTGTTCAAGAAAAGAGGGAGATAAAAAACAGGAAACTATAGGCCTGTCAGCCTAGCATCTGTCATTGGGAAAATGCTAGAGTCCATTATCAAGGAAGAAATAACAGGACATTTAGAAAAGCTTAACGCAATCAAACAGAGTCAACATGGTTTTGTGAAAGGGAAATCATGTTTGTCAAATTTGCTGAAGTTCTTTGAGGATATAACAAGCAGAGTTGATAAAGGGGAACCGGTAGATGTAGTGTATTTGGATTTTCAGAAGGCATTCGATAAGGTGCCACATAAAAGGTTAGTGCACAAGATAGGAGCCCACGGTATTGGGGGGTAATGTATTAGCATGGGTTGAGGATTGGTTAACACACAGAAGACAGAGTCAGGTTAATGGGTCTTTTTCAGGCTGGAAAGATGTTGGAATGAGTGCCACAAGGATCAGTCCTAGGGCCTCATTTATTTACTATCTATATTAATGACTTGGAGGAGGGGGCAGAGTGTAATGTATCCAAATTTGCTGAGTATAGAAATATAGGTGGGAGCACATGTTGTGACAATGACACAAGGAATATCGATAAGTTGAGTGAGTGGGTAAAAACTTGGAGTTTAATGTAGGAAAGTGTAAGGTCATGCACTTTGATAGGAAGAATCAAATGGCATACTATTATTTAAATGGAAAGAAACTCCAAAAAAGTGCGGCAGAGGAGGATCTTGGGCGTTCTTATGTATGAAACACAAAAAATTTGCATGCAGGTGCAGCAAGTAATTAAGGCAGCAAATGGAACTTTGGCCTGTATTGCTAGGGACTTGGAGTTTAAAAACAACGAAGTCTTGTTACAACTGTACAGGGTGTTGGTGAGGCCGCACCTGGAGTACTGTGACAGTTTATATCCCCGTATTTAAGAAAGGATATACTTATTGGAGGCAGTTCGACAGAGATTCAGTAGGCTGATTCCTGGGATGAAGGGCTTGACTTATCAAGAACAGCTAAACAGGTTAAGCCTTTATTCATTAGAGTTTAGAAGGATGAGAAGTGATCTTATTGAAACATACAAAATGCTGAGAGGTCTTGACAGGCTAGATGTTGAGAAGGTGTTTCCACAAGTGGTGGAATCTCAAACTAGGGGACGTAGTTACTGAATAAAGAGACACTCAATTAAAACTGAGATGCGAAGGAATTTCTTCTCTCAGAGGATAGTGAATGTCTGGAATTCTCTACCCCAGAGAGTCGTGGAGGCTAGATCACTGAAAGTATTTAAAAGGGAGGTAGGTAGATTTTTGAAATATCAGGGAGTTGAGAGCTATGAGGGGCTGGCACGAAAGAGGAGTTGAGGCTTGGGGCAGACCAGCCATGATCTTACTGAATGGTGGGGTAGGGTTGAGGTGCCGAATGGCCTACTCCTGCTCCTATTTCTTATGTTCTTTTTTAGATTATGGTGATTTGGTAGTTCTTAGATACTTAGAAGTAGATCTGTAGCATTTCCTGGTCAAGACATTATAATTCACAGGTTAGATTCTCTTTCAAATCATCCGAAGAGATGTTAAACACCCAAGGAGTTATTTATGTAGGCACATTCCTTACAGATTTTTTCTTAAACAGATTCTTAAAAGAATATTCAATTACAAACCTGACAATTTCTACTCTGGTAGCACACTCTGACTGTTTCTCCTTCCACTGAGCTTCATCCCAGTCCAGTTCATAGAATACTACTACCAGTGCAGGAACAAGGTTTAGATGTTTGTTCATCCAGCCAGTTTTAAGGATTCCTTTTGGAATGTACCACTCATAAGAAGTCCTCTATAAAAGGGAAAATTCAATAATTTGAGAAAAGTACACCGTTACAGTGCAGTACATCCAATGTGATTGTGACAACAATAAACGATTCCTCCAGGTCCAGCTTATTCCGTCTGCAGCCTCTAACACAGTGGACCTTCCTCCAATGCCTCACCACTGTCATCCAGCTGGGTGGAACTGCTCTCACGTGGTTCCATTCTTATCCGATCATAAGCAGGTTATCACTTGCATTGATTTCTCTTCCTGCTCCCTTTGGTATCTCCCAAAGATCTATCCCTGGTCTTGTACTATTTATCATCTACATGCTGCCTCTCAGAGACACCATCCGAAAGTGCAGCATAGTTTTCACTTGCAAGTTGCGACACCCAGCTATACCTCGCCACCACCTCTCTTGACTTCTCCACTGTTGCTAAATTATCAGACTGCTTATTCAAATCCAGTACTGCAACAGCAGAAATTTCTTCCAATTAAATATTGAGAAGACTGAAAACCATTGCTTTTGGCCCGCACTCCAAACTCTTTTCCCTAGCTGTTGACTCCAACCGTCTGATGTCTGTTTGCAAACTTGGTGTTTTATTTGACCTCAAGATGAGCTTCAGGCCACATGATCATGCCATCTCTGAAATTACATATTTCCACCTCTGGAACATCACCCGACTTCACCCCATCTCAGCTCATCTGCTGCTGAAACCCCCATTCTTGCTTTTGTTGCCTCTAGACTCGACTATCTCAACATACACCTGGCTAGTCTTTCACATTCTACCCTCCGTAATCTTGAGGTCATTCAAAGCTCTGCTGCCCAAGTCTTAACTCACACTAAGTCCTGTTCCCCCATCATCCTGTGCTCGCTGACTTACGCTGGATCACGGCCAAGCAACATCTCAATTTTAAAATTCTCATCCTGGTTTTCAAATCGCTCCTCGGCCTCACCATCTCTAATCTCCTCCAGCCCTACAATCCTCCTTGATATCTCTAGTCCTCTAAGTCTGGCCTCTTGAGCATCCCCGATTTTAAACACTCTACCATTGGTGGCCATGCTTTTAGTTTCCTAGGTCTTAAACTCTGGAATTCTTTTCCTACACCACTCTGCCTCTCTTCCTTGCTTTCCTCCTTTAAGACAGTCTTTAAAGCCTACTTCTTTGACCAAGCTTTCCGTCATCTGACCTGATAGCTCCTTATTTGGCTCGGTATGATAATCTGTTTTATAATGCTCCTGTGAAGCATCTTGGGGCGATTCTTTAAGTTAAAGGTGATATATAAATACAAGTTCTTGTTGTTGAAGTAGAGGGCAACCTTTGCTGTTCATCTTGCTAAAAGGAACTACTTCCATTTATATGGTGCATTTAATCAAGTCCTAGGGAGCTTCAGAGTCAGACCCAAACTAATGTAGGAAATGGAGCTGGCCAAAAGTACAGCAGAGAGTAGATTTTAAGGAAGCTTCTGAAGGGGGTGAGGGGGCAAGAGATGCAGCAAAGTAAAGAACGCAAGATCTAGGAGCTGGAATAAAAATTGATAGTGCTGGAAATACTCATCAGGTTTGGCAGCATCTGTGGACCTGCTGAGTATTTCCAGCACTTTCTGTTTTTATTTCAGAGTTTCAACATCCTCAGTACTTTGCTTTTATCTATAAACTGCAGTAGACCATTTAGCCCTTTGAGCCTACTCCGCCATTCAAAAGATCATGGCTTATCTTCTACCTCAACTCCAACTTCCTACAAGATCCTTATGTCCCTTAATTCCCTCAGTATCCAGAAAAAAAATCAACCTCTGCCTTGAATGTGTTCAACAACTGAGCATCCACAGCTCTGAGGTAGAGAATTCCAAAGAATCTGACCCATTGTTGAAGAAATTTCTCATCTCAGTCCTAAACAGTTGAACCCTTGTTCTAGATTCCCAGCCAGAGGAAACAATTTCTCAGCATCCACCCTGTCAACTCTGAGAATTCTATGACCCAGATCTTCCAGTCTCCAGATGGTCAGAGACCGTATGTAACACGGAAGATGCACTAGGACTCCTCAGAAGTCCAAACGGACTGACTCCACAGTAATTGGTCAGTAAGTTTCAACTTCCGATGGGCAATTCCCCTGCTCCATGGGAGCCTCCGAAAAAGTCTCCAACTCTTTTGGAGGATTCTGACTTACTTAATTGCATAATATTAATAGTAACTGCACAGGAAACTTTAGACAGAAAAACCAGGGCAAGCTCCTGGGTAACTATATAACTGACATCACCGACTCTCTCCTCCACGGCCCTCTGACCCTCTAACCTCACCCAACACCTCTCATTTTTCTAAACTCCAGAGAATATGGCCAAGTCTATTCGATCCCAAGCAATTAGGAAGGCAAATGGTATGGTATGTTGGCCTTCATTGCAAGAGGATTTGAGTTCAAAAGAAGGGTTGTCTTACTGCAGTTATACAAGGTCTTGGTGAGACCACATCTGGAGTATTGCATGCAGTTTTGGTCTCCCTACCTAAGAAAGGATACACTTGCCATAGAGGGAATGCAGCGAAGGTTCACTAGGCTGATACTGGGGATGGCAGAACTGTTGTATGAGGAGAGATTGGTTCGACTGGGCCTGTATTCACTAGAGTTCAGAAGAATGAGGGGATCTGATTGAAACGTATAAAATTCTAGCAGGGCTGGACAGACTAGATGCAGGGAGGATGTTTCTCCTGGTTGGAGAGTCTAGAACCAGGGGCCACAGTCTCAGGCTACGAGGCAGGCCATTTAGGACTGAGATGAGGAAAAATTTCTTCAATCAGACAATGGTCAAACTGTGGAATTCTCTACCACAGAAGGCTGTGGAGGCTGAATATACTGAGTATATTCAAGAGACAAATTGATAGGTTTTTTTTTGGTTATTGTGGGTATTAAAGGGTATGGAGATAAGACGGGAATATGGCATTTAGATAGAGGATCAGCCATGATCATATTGAATGGCGGCTCAAAGGGCCGAATGGCCTACTTCTGCTCTTACATCTTATGGCCTTATCTTATTGAAATATACAAAATTTTGAGGGGCTTGACAGGGTAGATATTGAGAGGATGTTTCCCCTCTTGGGGGAATTTAGAACTAGGCACCACAGTTTCAGAATAGGGGGTCTCCAGTTAAGACAGAGATACGGAGGAATTTCTTCTCTCAGAGGGTGGTTAATCTTTTGAATGTCAGAGCAGGCTCAAACGGCCAAATGTTCCACTTCTATTTCATACATTCTTAAATCTTGCTGTTAATCAGATCCATCCCAATTGGCGAAGTTAAAAGACACACTACTTTCTTTGCTGGAGAGAGTTTATTGACATAGTTCACAATCAACACTATTCCAACCACCACCATCCCGGCCCCATGTCCCAGCTATCCCCATTTATTGGCGAACAAATACCCATCACCTGTTTAAAAATGTAATTGCCATTAAACCTTAATGTAATTAATAATACATTGACACATGCCAATCCCGTGTGTCAGATTGGGGACAAGACTGTTGAAGTCTCTGCCAGTGATGTCACAGAGAGAGAGAGAGTAAAAATGCAGTAATGGGTGCAGGTCAGCATGCAAGGCTGAAGGTGGCTGTAGAAATAAGAAGGGCCAAGACAACAAAGGAATTTGAGAACAAAGCCAGCAGACAGATGGGCAGGATTTTGTGCAGTATAACATCCAGGTGCTGGAGTTCCAGACAAGCTAAAGCCCTGTAATATGCAATTTTGGAGGTCAACAAGGGGAGTATTGGAAAGACATGTCCTGAAGTGAAGTTATGTATGAGGATTTAAGCAGAAGCTGGGTGCCACAGTGGATACAGACAATACTTCAGTGACAAAGCAGGCAATTTTGGCAATGGACTAGGTATAGAGTTTGAGGTACAGCTTAGTGGGATGGAACTTAAGTGAAAATTCAAAAATGGCAATGGCATCAGGAGCTAGGACGATGAATTTATGGTGGGGAACTTAACAGGGTAAAGTTTTGGTTTTGTTGCAAGAAATTTGGCTCATTTATAAATTGATGTCAAATAGACTACACAGCAACAGTCCTGGAACAAAGGGTGGAGGTAGAGATTCATAAGAAAGCTTGGGAACATGTCACTGCAGAGCAACATATAGAAGGGGAATACAAGGATAGAACTTGCAAGCAATGGAACAGCTACAAATGGAATCAAATGAGCGTGTTGTCATGGAAGTAAACTGTGGAGGGGAATTCCACCTGATCAAAGACCACAGAGGTCAAGGAGGATCAAGCGTCATGATTACATTCATCCCAAGAAACCATTAATGACTTACAGCCTACATGTCATGGGCAGGGCAGAAATCAGACTGAATGATTTAACTGAGAATTGTTGGGAGGGTGACAACAGTTACAAGAACTTGAGTGGATGGGGAAAACAGGCATCAGAAGGCTGAGAGTTGTATGAACATTCAATCTGGAGAGACACTCGTGTGCTATACTGGGAAAGTAACTGTATTATTAGGGCCTGCTCATTCACAAGAAGCCCTATCTGCCTGTCGCAATGGTTTCAGCAGATGTTAAGTAACAAGTTCTTGGTGTCCAGGTCAACATTCTTCCCCCAACCAACAATATGAAAACAGACTAACTAGTAATTCTTCCTGGTGCTGTTTCTTTTGCTGTTTGCTAGAGTATTTGCCATGCTTCCCTCTGGAACTAATTCATTGATTCTGACATACTTTGGGACTTCTTCACTGCTGTTGGAGAAATTTGTAATGAGAAAAACAAACAGTCAAATTTACCTACCCAATAGTAATTTAATTCTAAAATGACTCATTGAAGCACTTTTGAGAAATTCAGGATTTCTTAAGGCTCTGTAAAATGCAAGTTTTTTTTTATATATTGAAACAGGAGTAGGCCATTCAACATGAAGCCTATTCTATCATTTAATTAGATCATGGCTGATCTGCATTCTAATTCCATTAACCCATTTTGCTCCAAATCCCTTAATGTCCTTGCCAGCAAAAATCTATCAATCTTGGATTTAAGATTACTGTTGACTGCAGGAACCAGAAGTATAGTAAGACTGGAAAACAAAACTTAGAGCTTTTCTTCCCTTTATAACAACTTGTGGCAATGCTGTCAACATGCATATATGTAGCATGAAGGTATTTCAGAAAAGGCCTGTTACCACCATACCCCTTTTCCGTCCCTTCTACTTTGCCAACACAATTTTCTCCTTCTAGCCATTATGCCTTGGATACATCATGCTGGGAGCATGTTTCCACAATATTAGTACACCAGCAGCCCAAGTAGTCTTTACCGGCCAATTTTACCTATGGCTGTCTATTTAACAATGGAGATCTCAGACTCAGATGTCTACAGCACAGAAGGAGGCCATTCAGCCCATCACATCAACAAAGATCTGACTACACTAATCCCGTTTTCCAGCGCTTGAAGGCTACTGCAATGCAAGTGAATATCTAAACATTTTTTAAATGTTAAGAGAGTATTTGACTCAACCACTCTTTCAGGCAGTGAGTTCTAGATTCCCACCACCCTCTGAGTGAAAAAAATTCTGCTCATCTCCCCTCTTAGCCTTCTGCCTCTTACCTTAAGTTTATGACCGCTGGTTATTGACCCTCTACTAATGGAAAAAGTGCCTTCCTATCCACCCTATCCATGCCCCTCAATCTTATACACCTCTTTCAGGTCCCCTCTCAACCTTCACTACTCTAAGGAAAACAACCCCACCCTATCCAATCTTTCCTCATAGCTCATATCCTCCAGCCCAGACAGCATCCTAGTAAATCTCCTCTGCACTCTCTCCAGGGCAGTCACATCCCTCCTAAAATGTGGTGACCAGAACTGCACGCAGTACTCCAGTTGCGGCCTGACCAACATTTTATTCAGTTCCAGTATAACCTCCCTGCTCTTGTACACTGTACCTCAGCTAATAAAGGCAAGTATCCCATATGCCTTCTTAACCACCTTATCTACCTGCCCTGCTACCTTCAGGGATCTGTGGATATGCACACCAAGGTCCCTCTGATCTTCAGTACTCGCCAGGGTCCTACCATTCATAGTGTAATCCCTTGCCTTGTTAGCCCTCCCCAAATGCATTACCTCATACTTTTCCGGGTTGAATTCCATTTGCCACTGCTCTGCCCACCTGACCAATTCATTGATATCCTCCTGCAGTTTACAGCTATCCTCCTCACTAGTTAAAACCCTACCAATTTTCGTGTCATCCGTAAACTTCTTGATCATATCCCCCACATTTAAGTCCAAATCATTTAAGTACACCACAAACAGCATAGGCTCCAGCACCAAGCCCTGCAGAACCCCACTAGAAACAGACTTCCAGTCAGAAACATCCCTCTACCATTGACCTCTGCTTCCTGCCTCAGCCAACTTTGGATCCAACATGCCACTTTGCCTTGGATCTCATGGGCTCTTACTGTCTTGATCAGTCTGCCATGAGGAACCATATCAAAAGCCTTGTTGAAATCCATGTAGACCACATCAAATGCATTACCCTATCACACCTGGTTACCTCCTCAAGAAATTCAATCAAATTTGTCAAACACTACCTTCCCTTAACAAATCCATGCTGACTATCCTTGATTAATCTGTGTTTCTCCAAGTGCAGATATATTCTGTCCCTTAATTCTTTCTAGTAATTTCCCTACCACTGAGGTTAGACTGACTGGTCTGTGATTTCCTGGACTATCTCTTCCTCCATTTTTTTTAAATAATGGGACAACGTTAGCAGTCCTCCAGTCCTCTGCACCTCACCTGTGGCCATAGTGTATTTGAAATTTACTGCCAGGGCCCCTAATATCTCTTCCCTTGCCTCCCTCAACAGCCTGGGATACATCTCATCCGGGGCTGTGGATTTATCCACTTTTAAGGTCGCTAAACCCTCTAGTACCTCCTCTCTCTCTCTCTCTACGTTAATTTCCTCTTAATATTTCATAGTCCTGATGTCTATGCCTGCGCCGTCCTTTTCCATTGTGAAGACCAACGCAAAGTATTCATTGAGGACTGTACCCACATCTTCCGGGTCCGCACAGATTACCACCATGGTCCCTAACTGGGCCTACTCTTTCCCTAGTTATTCTCTTGCTCTTCATATATTTAAAAAACCTTTGGGATTTCCTTTATTCTACCCACCAATGCTTTCTCATGCGCTCTTTTAGTTTTCCTAATTTCCCCCCTGCTCCTTTTAATACTCCTCTAGGGACTCTGCTGTATTGAGCCATTGGTATCTGCCATAAGCTTCACTTCTTTCCTTAATCCTAACCTCTATGTCCCTTGACATCCAGGGTTCTCCAGACTTGGTGCCCACTTTTGCCCCTTTGTCTTTATGGGAAGATATTGTCCCTGTACTCTTGCTATTTCGTCCTTAATTGCCTCCCACTGCTCTGACAGTTTTACCTGCAAGTAGCTGCTCCCAGTCTACTCGGTCCAAACCGTATCACATCCTAGTAAATTTAGCCTTTCCCCAGTTTAGAACTTTTATTCCTGGCCCAACCTTATCCTTTTCCATAACTATTCCTAAAGCTAGCTGAGTTATGGTCACTACCTCCAAAATGCTCCCCTGCTGATAGGCCTTCCACCACCCAGGCTCATTTCTGAATATTAGGTCCAGTACTGCCTTCTCCTTTGTTGGGCTTTCTAGTACTGGCTACAAAAGTTCTCCTGGATGCCAGCTAATAATTTTGCTCCCTCCCTACATTGCACACTAAAACTATCCCAGTTAATATTTGGGCAGTTAAAATCACCTACTATTACTGCCTCATTATTATCCCAAGCTAGAATTATTATCCCAAGTAGAATGATGTACATGCCCACTTAGGACAAGGACACTAGAAAATAATCAGGAGTAGGGATTCTCCACTTCCAAGCTTGGGGGCATGGAGTCCAAGTTAAATCCCCCTTGGCACACTAGTTGACATTGGTTAAACTGTGGTTCTGTGTAATGGATTAACCCGATGACCGATCAAGGGATCCAACGGTTTAGGTTTTGTATATAAAAGAAGAGAGTTAAACTTAAATACACTATTCCCTTAATGTCAGGAAAAAAATCACAGCTATATATTTTTTGTTTTAACAAGTGTACCTTTTCAGCACAATATTGCATTCATGGTATATAGATTCAACCTCACTTCATAATACTCAGTCTCATCAATGACGTCCGCATACCTCTATACCAAACTTCCCATTTTGCAACTTACAAACTAAAGATAATCCTACTGCTAAAGTTGCTTACCTTTTGTCTGCATTTCGGGTATTCATGATCTCCAGGAAGTACTTTAAACGATATAGGGACTCTGTCAGCCCGTCTGTTAGCACAAAATGCATCCCAAATAGCTCGATGTACGGCATTATAAGTCACATCAAGGCCTGTGAGAGCTACAAAGGCCATAGGCCGGCAACAAAGCTCCAAAGGAAAATCCCATTGCATTGAGTTCATTGTGCAGACTAATGAAACATAAGCTGAAATAAAAGACAGAGTGACACTGTTAGCAGAGCGGAGGCTAGGCAGCATCACTGATCAGCCATAAAGTTTTTTCTGCACTGTAAGAGTTTTAAACAAATCTACATTTCCTGATTCGATCATTTCTGGATTAGGGCAGCTAAATGGGCAGTGAATACATTTTATATTCCATGAAATAAAGCTTTCTGATATTTATGCCCCATGACTCAGTTGGTGAAGAAAGCATGCAAATGAGCCATACAAACAAGGTTTCCGATTCTATTCAACAATCATTCCTGAATTAGACAGCTGCGATGGTCAAAAGACCAAGGTGCCTTAAAATCCAATCAAGCTTCGATGAGCAGGTTTGAATCCTGCTTGAAGCTTACTTATGAGTATCGAGCTGTCAGCACGTATCTGACTCAAAGCCTCAATGATATACCAGCGAAGCAGGCACTCTTAACTGGGAACCAAAGGCTCACCTGCACGATTTCAGGAAATGAGAAGGAATCTCCCTCTGCATGCAACTTACATGTGAGCAATGTGCTCACTGCTCTTGTCAATGAATTTGAGTTACTGGATTAACTCTTAATCAGGGTAGCTGAAAGGATATCGCTATTGACTTCCCCTCTAATTCCCCTTTGCTGTGTATGGCTCATCTGTTGCACTGTGCGTTCCCTTTAAGGTTTCCATGCGGCCACACATCTGAACAACAACAACTTATATTTATATAGCATCTTTAACATAATGAAACACCCATTCTGTGCTTCACAGGAACACTATAAAACAAAGTACAACACCGAGCCACATAATGAGGTATTAGGTCAGATAAACAAAAGCTTGATCAAAGAGGTAGGCTTTAGGGAGCGTCTTAAAAGATAAAAAAGTGAGGTAGAGAGGAAATTCCAGAGCTTGGGACCTAAGCAAGCAAAGGAATGATGGAGAATTAGAGAAGTGCAAATATCTCAGAAGTTTATGGAGCTGTGGAGCTTACAGCGATAGGGGTGGGTGAGGCCATGGAGATTTGAAAAACAGGAATGAGAATTTAAAAATTAACACATTGCTTGACCTACGTAGGTCAGGGGTGATAGGGGAATGGAACCCTGCAAGTTTAGGCACAAGGCAACAGAGTTTTGGTTGACCTCAAGTTTACAAAGGGTAGAATGAGAGAGACCAGCCAGGAGTGCACTGGAATAGCCAAGTCCAAAGGTAAGAAAAGCACAAATTAGGGTTACAGCAGCAGATCAGCTGAGACATGGGCGCAGTTGGGCCATGTTACAATGATGGAAATAGGGACTGCTGTTTGTTGTGGCTTGATTGTGTCATGCAGGGGACATTCCCGATGCATGGGAACATTTTTGCACTTAAGGGTGCAAAAAAAAGTCAAGGTGACCACTCCTGATTGCTATCTAGTGATGCATGCTGGAAAGGTCATGTATTCGAATGTCAGGTGAGAATGCAGTAGGTTTGACCATGCTGCAGCTACTGGCTGGATGGCATTCCAACAACCAGTCTTGGAACGCTTCCTATTTTGTCATGTTAATTTCCAGTAGCATTGCACATGGATAAAAATAATGAGGTTGTCCCTTTCTAGAACTCCATGTGCATGTAGACACTTCGCTCTGGCTGTTAGTCTCTCACTGTCCTCTAGATCTTTGTGTACTTGTCTCCTTTCCTGCCTCCTCTTTCCTCTGCTTGTCTCCCCCTCTTTATCTTTAGTTTTCCTCCATTTTTTCCCCGTCGTTTTCATTTTTAATGTTGCTCCTACACTTTCTTTTCTGTTCTTTTTGTTTGCCCGAGTCCTCAGGAGCCTGGAGGCAGAGTTAAGGCTCCAATACCTGAAGCCAAAGCTCTAGGTATTGGTACAATTGTGATAACCCTTCAGAAGAGTCTAATCACCACTTCAACACTGAGTTATTGGCTAGGTACAGTTATCATCCTAGATGGCATCACATGGCTGTTTTTTTTTGAAGTTTTCTTTTGGCTGAGAAAGAAGTTTGACAGACACTGAAGATGACCCCAGTTAAACCTGTTGTCAATCCCAATGCTTTCTTGAAACAGTTCTGTGAAGGATGGAACAACAAATGCCTTCAAATGCAAGCAACAGTTAGGGTGCATTATTCACCCACTCACTGCCACACTGCAGGCAATTGAAACTGAGGGCCAGGGACTGGAAGGGAAGCTGCAAGTATAGCCTCAAATAAATTGCTGAGCTTAAACATAGGACATAAGAGCAGGAATAGGCTATTAGGCCCTTCAAGCCTACTCCACCATTCAATAAGATCATCGCTGACTTGGTTATGGCGTCAACTCCACTTTCCAGTCTTGCCCATAACCCTTGACTCTCTTGTCTATCAAAAATCTGTCTATCTCTGCCTTGAATAAAAATTCAATGACCCAGCCTGCAATGCTTTTTGGATAGAGAATTCTACATACAAACTACCCTCAGAAAATTAATTTTCCTCATCACCATATGAAACATCTTCCCAGTATCTATCCTATCAAGTCCCCTCTAGATCTTCTATGTTTCATTAGGATCACCTCTCATTCTTCTAAACGCCAATTGACTTAACCTGTTCAACCTTTTTTCATAAAGCAAGCCCTTGATCCCAGCAAATGTTGAGTGTAAATTCTTTGAACTGCAATTATATCCTTTTTTTTTAAAAAAGGAGACCAAAACTGTACACAGTACTCCAGATGTGGTCCCACCAAGGCTCCGTGCAACTGCAGAAAAACCTTCCTACTTTTATATCCCATTCCCCTTGCAAAAAAAAACAACACTCCATTTACCTTTCTAATCAAGTGCTGTACCTGCATACTAACTTTTTGTGATTCATGTACCAGAACTCCCAAGTTCTGCAATCTTTCTCCATTTAAATAGTATACTGCTTTTCTATTCTTCCTACTAAAGTGGACAAGTTCACATTTTCCTACATTATATTCCATCTGCCAAATTTTTGCTTACTCACTGAACCTATCTTATGTCCCTTTGCAGACACTACCTCCTCATGACAACTTACTTTCCTACCTATCTTGGTGTCATCAGTACATTTAACTACCATACAGTTAGTTCCTACATCCAAATCATTGATATATGTTGCAAATAGTTGAGGCCCCAGCAGTAATCCCTTTGGTACTCCCAATAGTTAAAGCTTGCCAATCTGAAAAAGACCCAATTATCCTTACTCTCTGCTTCCTATTAGCTAACCAATCCTTTATCCATGCTAATATGTTACCCCTTACAGTATGTTCTCTTATCTTGTGTAGTAACCTTTGATGTGCCAACTTATCAAATGTCTTTTGGAAATCCAAGTACACCACATCCACAGGTTCCCCTTTATCCACCTTGCATGTTACTCCTTTAGAAAAACTCTAATAATTTAGTTAAGCACTATTTCCCTTTCACAAACCATTTGACTCTGCCTGATCACATTACGATTTCCTCCTAAGCATCCTGCTATAACCTCCTTAATAATGGATTACAGCAATTTTCCCATGACAAATGCTAGGCTAACAGACCTTTCTTGAAGGGAAGTCTTACATTTGCTATTTCTCAAACCCCTGGGACCCTTGCAGAATCTAAGGAATTTCGGAAGATGAGAATTGAGAGGTGGTGGTGAGGTAGAGCTGTTGTCAGCATACATGTTGAATCCAACAAATTTTCTGATGTCCCCAGAGGGAACAAGTAGATAAGAAATAGGTGGGGGCAAGGGTAGATCCTTGGAGTACATCTGAGGCAAATGTGGGAACAGGAAGAGAAGCCATTGCAGCTGATTCTCTGACTGCAATTTGACAGATATGAATGGAACTAAGTGAGGGAAGCCTCATCCACCTGGGCACCAGTAGGGAGGCACTAGTGGAGATGGTGTTGTCAACTGTGTTGAAGGCTGCAGACAAGTCAAGAATGAGGAGGAGGATGGATATCTTACCACAGTCACATCAAATGTAATGTAACTTTGATAAGGGCCACTTCAGTGCTATGGCAGGGAGGGGAACCTGATTGGAGGGATTCAAACATGGAATTGGAGGCTAACTGGATATGCAGTTTGAGAGGCAACACGTTCAAGGATTTGAGAGGAATGGGAGTTGGACATGGGGTAATACTTCAAAAAGAGGGAGGAGTCAAGGGTGTTTAGGGGGTGGGAGAAAGAGATAACCAGTTTGCAGGGAGCGATGGCCATACTTGCTAACTTGGGGATCAAGAAGGAAGTTGGACAGTCAGTAGTTTGGTGGCAATGAGAGAAACTAGAGCAACTTGAATTCAGAGCTAGGGCGGTGCTTTATAGAGGAAGCTGCTGATCAGACGCATTAAGTTCTTACTATTATCTGACAGCTGGTGTCATGGCCTGTGTTGTGGTAACTAAACTGACTATGGTTATAGAAGACAACAGTCTAACTCCCCCAACCCACAGGAACAGTCACCGGCACTGAGGCCCAATCCAACCCGCCCTGCAGCCCGGATACTTTACCCAGACGGACCAAGTCACCGCTTCTCACTTCCCCAGGCTCGAACTGCAATCCCCTCAAAACACTGCGTCATGACGCAATTATGCATAGCTGTCCTTCTTTGATTGACTGCAGAACTAACCAATCAGCGCGTAGGCCTTCACGGCCGCGCCTTGGCAGATTTGTCCAATCAGCAGCCAGAAGGCTCTGCCACTCGCTCACTGTACACTGGGGATTAGGTGATTTAAAACGCTGTGACGTCGCAAATCATGATGCAATCCTTTGAACAGGCTTTCTCACCTTCGCCATCTGGTGCTGGGAGGTCGTCGGTGGGGCACTGTCAATACAGGCTGACAAAACTAATGCATTGTGCAGGGTCTTTTTCCTGGCTTTTCCTTTCTATGAAACGAAGCTGTCATAAACAGAATGTGTAACAGCAAGACAAAAACAAAAATACGTGGAAAAACTCAGCAGGTCTGGCAGCATCTGCGGAGAGGAACACAGTTAATGTTTCAAGACCGAATGACCCTTCAACAGAACTAAGTAAAATAAAAGAAAGGTGAAATATAAGCTAGTTTAAGGGGGGGGGGGGGGCAAGTAGAGGTGGATAGAGGGTCAGTGATCGGTGGAGATAACCAAAAGATGTCACAGACAAAAGGACAAAGAGGTGTTGAAGGTGGTGATATTATCTAAGGAATGTGCTAATTAAGGGTAGAAAGCAGGACAAGCAAGGTACAGATAGCCCTAGTGGGGGTGGGGTGGGGTGAAGGAATCGAAAAAGGCTAAAAGGTAGAGATAAAACAATGGATGGAAATACATTTAAAAATAATGGAAATAGGTGGGAAAAGAAAAATCTATATAAATTATTGGGAAAAAAGGGCGGATCGGAAAGGGGGTAGGGATGGAGGAGACAGTTTATGATCTAAAATTGTTGAGCTCAATATTCAGTCCAGAAGGCTGTAAAGTGCCTAGTCGGAAGATGAGATGCTGTTCCTCCAGTTTGCATTGAGCTTCACTGGAACTATGCAGCAGGCCAAGGACGGACATGTGGGCATGAGAGCAGGGTGGAGTGTTGAAATGGCAAGCGACAGGGAGGTCTGGGTAATGCTTGCCAGACCGAAGGTGTTCTGCAAAGCGGTCACCCAGTCTGCGTTTGGTCTCTCCAATGTAGAGGAAACCGCATTGGGAGCAACAAATGCAGTAGACTCTGAAGTAAGTTAACTTAATGAGTTAACTCAGGAGTGAAAATTACTTTACATGAGTTAAGGGCCTCACGAATTAGGTCAGATTTGACCTATTCACTTGTATCATTTAAAAGGAAGTCAAGGAGGAGATAGCAGATGCTCTGAGGATGATTTTCCAATCTTCACTAGATATAGGGGAGGTAACGGAGGACTGAAGAAATGCATATGTTCCATTGTTTAAAAAGGGATCAAAGGAAATTCCAAACAATTATAGGCCAGTTAGTCTTACGTCGGTGTTGAGCAAATTAGTAGAATCAATCCTGAGAGATAGGACTAACTGTCATGTGGAAAAGCATGGACTTAGTCAGGGATGGTCAGCATGGATTTGTTAAAGGAATGTCTTGCCTCACAAATTTGATTGAATTCTTTGAGGAAGTGACAAGAAGGGTTGATGAAGGTAGTGCAGTGGATGTTGTGTACATGGATTTTAGCAAGGCGTTTGACAAGGTCCCACATGGCAGATTGGTCAGGAAAGTAAAAGCCCATGGGATTGAGGGTAATGTGGCAAACTGGATAAATGGTTGGCTTTGTAACAGGAAACAAAGGGTAATAGTCGATGGATGCCCTTGCAAATGGAAAGTTGTCTCAAGTGGTGTTCCACAGGGCTCAGTGTTGGGACCCTTGCTGTTTGTGTTATGTATTAACGATTTGGACATGAATGTGGGGGGCACGATTGGGAAATGGCAGATGACACAAAGATTGGCCGACTAGTGGATGGTGTAGAGGATAGCCATAATCTCCGAAATGATATAGATGGGTTGGTGGAGTGGGCAGTAAAGTGGCAGATGGATTTTAACATAGAGAAGTGTGAGGTAATTCATTTAGGGAGGTCAAACAGTTACAGGGATTACACAATAAATAGCAATATAATGAGAGATCTTGGCGTACAAGTATGCAGGTCCCTAAAGGCAGCAATTCAAGTAGACAAGGTTGTAAAGAAGGCATATGGAATGTTCTCCTTCATTGGTAGAGGTATAGAATATAAAAGTAAGGATATAATGTTAGAACCAGGGGACATAGATTCAAGGTAAATGGCAGAAGGTGTAGCGGGACATGAGGAAGAATTTTTTTACGCAGAGGGTAGTGGGTGTCTGGAATTTGCTGACTAAGTTGGTGGTAGAGGCAAAAATTTTAAATCTTAAAAAATACCTGGATCTGCACCTAAAGTGCTGTAAGCTGCAGGGCTATGGGCCGGGTGCAGGAAGGTTGGATTAGAAAGGGCACCTGGGTGTCCTCAGGCTGGCATGGACAAGATGGGCCGAATGGCCTCCTTCTGTGCTGTAACTTTTCTATGGTTCTATTATTTTAAAAACGAAAAAGAATAGAAAACTGCAAATATGAAACTAGAATGTCCTGGAAATACACATAAGTAAGAAGAAAAGATAAGTTCTGAAGTCCTGCTGTGAGGAAGGGTCATACAGGCTCGAAATGTTGACTCTGTTTCTCTCTCAACAGATGCTGCTGAGTTTTTCCAACAGTTTGTATTTCTGCTTCAGATTTCCAGCTTCCGCAATATTTTGCTTTGATCTATAGAAAAGAGAAGTTAATGTTTTGGGCATATCCTTTCCATCATCATTTTCAGTTTGTGTGTGATTATTTAATTTTGTTTTTGTTATTCTTTCATGGAATTTTATTTATTCAGTTGCAGGATGTTGGCTAGGTTAGCATTTATTTTCCACCCCTAGTTGCCCTTGAGAAGGTGGTGGTGAACTGCCTTCTTGAACCACTGTAGTCCATGTGATGTAGGCACACCCAGTGCTGTTAGGGAGGGAGTTCCAGGATTTTAACGCAGCGACAGGAACAACAATATAGTTCCAAGTCAGGATGGTGAGAATACTGTGAACAGTTTTGGTCCCCTTATCTAAGGAAAGATATACTGGTATTGAAGGCAGTCCAGAAAAGGTTCACTAGGTTGATCCCAGGTATGGGGAGATTTTCTTATGAGGAGAGGTTGAGTAGGTTGGGCCTGTACTCATTGGAGTTTAGAAGAATGAGAGATGACCTTATTGAAACATATAAGATTCTTAGGGGAGCTTGACAGGGTAGATGCTGAGAGGTGGTTTCCCCTTATGGGAGAGTCTAGGACCAAAAGGCATAATCTCAGAGTAAGGGGTCGCCCATTTAAGACCGAGATGAGAAAGAATTTCTTCTCTAAGTAGGTAGTGAATCTGCGGTTTTCTTCACCAAAGAGGGCGGGTCTTTATATTGAAGGCTGAGCTAGACAGATTTTTCATCAGTAAGGGAATCAATGGTTATGGGGAAAAGGCAGGAAAGTGGAGAGTGGAGTTGAGGATTATCAGATCAACAATTATCTCATTGAATGGCAGAGCAGACTCAATGGGCCAAATGGCCTACTTCTGCTCCCACGTCTTATCGTCTTATGGGTGAGTGACTTGGAGGGGAACTTCCAGGTGGTGATATTCCATTTATCTGCTGCCCTTG
Source organism: Carcharodon carcharias (assembly GCF_017639515.1). NCBI lineage: Eukaryota > Metazoa > Chordata > Chondrichthyes > Lamniformes > Lamnidae > Carcharodon > Carcharodon carcharias. The sequence continues at coordinate 170,564,916 of NC_054470.1, forward strand.
TCCCTCTCGATGGTAGTGGTCCTAGGTTTGGAAGGTGCTGCCTAAGGAGCCTTGGTGAGTTTCTGCAGTGTATCTCGTAGATGGTACACACTGCTGCCACTGTTCGTTGATGATGGAGGGAGTGAATGTTTGTGGAACGGTTGCTAATCAAGCAGGCTGCTTTGTCCTGGATGATGCCCACCTTTTTGAGTGTGGGGGCTGTACTCATTCAAGCAAGTGGAGAGTATTCCTTCGCACTGCTGACTTGTGCCTTAATTGTCGATGGTGGACAGGCTTTGGGGCGTCAGGAGATGAGTTACTCATTGCAGGATTCCTAGCTTCTGACTTGCTCTTGTAGCCACAGTATTTATGTAGCTAGTCCAGTTCAGTCTCTGGTCAATGGTAACTCCCAGGATGTTGATAGTGGGGGATTCAGCGATGGTAATGCCATTAGAATGGCATAGAATATGGATTCTTGCCCTTGAAATGAGTGGCTTGCTCAGCCATTTCAGGGGGCAGTTAAGAGTCAACCACATTGCTGTAGGCCAGACCGGGTAAGGATGGTAATTTCCTTTCCTAAAGGACATGAGTAAGCTGGATGAATTTTCGCAACACATATTCTAGATTTATTAATTGAATTTAAATTCCACCAGCTGCCATGGTGGAATTTGAACTTATGTCCCCAGGGCCTGGGACTCTGGATTACTAGTTCAGTGTCATTACTACTATGCCACCTTCTCCACTGAATATGATTTCATGCATGACCATTACATATTTAGTATCTTTTTTTCATTTATTCATTCATTGGATGTGGCCATCACTGGCTAGGCCAGCGCTCATTGCTCATCTCTAATTGCCCTTGAGGGATTGGTGAGCCATATGGGCATAGGTCATCATCTTGACTACCTTAATGTAGAACCCTGGATTTAGGATATCAATACCATCTAATATCTTGTATGTTTCAAAAGGATCCCAATTGTCTACTTTCAAGACTAAAGGAAAGAGGTTTTTAAACAGGTGATTGCGCCTGCAAATCCTAAAGCAACAGAGCTTGGATAGTCTTAATCAATTTTCTACTGATCATAAATCCACAGCACCAAATTGATCAGTGATTTTGCACTTATCATATTTGATTGCCGGTCTTGCTTATGCCACATAAATAAGTTTTGTGGGCTATAATTGGCAGGCTTGCTTAGGTCACAGGGAATGATTGAGATGATATTTTGGGGAAAGTTTTATCCTGCATTGAATCAAGAAGCACTCAATAGTGACAAAGGGTGAAAAAAATTGAAAAACAATGTAATTTTGCTTAGCACAGATATCCCTCTCCTTCATACCTTTAAAATAGGGTTAACAAAAACACTAAAGGCAAAGAGGAACAGACATTATGATTGAACAATATTCCTTCCTTTCATGGCCCACCATGTATTCAGGAAGTCTTGCATCATCATGAATTCTTACTGAACTATTGTATGCAGCTAACAAACATTCCTTCCATGTTCGCTGAACTTCAAAAAGAACTTTCAACCCATTTGGTTTAGGATTTGCCAAAAATTGGCAACCCTGTTACTAATTCAGATTTGAACTATATATGAAAAGGTGATTCTAGAAATGCTGAACAATAACTGAGGAAATACGTGAATTAATCAACATTTATGGCATTCATGTGCAAGAATACTGTACTCACAAAAACAAAGAGTGTTATAGATATTAATGCCATATGAAGGAAAGGGGGCAGGGACGCCAATAAAATCATTTCTACTTCAAAATGCTACTTAAAACAATAACTTGATATTTGAAAAATTGTCTGTTTCAACAAATAAACATAAATGATTTTACCCATTCCCCTCTTTTCTGAATGCAAAAATGCAGTACAATTAAATGGGGTGTGTCACCCTCCAGTACCTTACCCAAGTGGGCATTATTCATGTGTAAACCTTGGCAGTGTCAGCATAATATCCATCTATTGAAGGCATCAGTCAGTACTGATCCTGTCCTTATCCAGATATATTTACATAGGCACTCCTTCTACCTCTCCACTTTCCTATTGGCCCCATCCCTACTTGCAATCTCATTCTTTGCCATGTTTTCTCTGAGCTCTCTGACCTTCTGCTCTCTGAATCCAGGTGATCAGTCATCGGGAAAGGTCTCCACTTCATCCCCTTACAGCCCCGCCTCAATGAATTGTGATCTCGGCCCAGTGCTGAGCTTCCCCCATGATCATCGCCCCTACACCCTCTTTTGGCCAGAAGTTCCCCAACTGCACAGTGGACCCTTTCTTCCATCTTCAGAATTCCCATTCCATCTGTACCGCTTCCTCTAGCTACTTACCCTCTCTAGATCTTTTATTGGGAACTGCCAGGGTGTCATCAGCTCTATCAATTTTTCTACTCTGCACACACATTCTGGATTAACCGAACCCTTCAAACTTACAGCACTCTGTTCTCAGGTCCAACTCTAAGATTGTCATTAAACCTGCCAACAAGGGTGTTGTTGTTCAGCAGACCTACCTCTGCCTTTGAGAGGCTGAATGTTAACTCTGTGATGACACCTCCTGCCTCCCCCTGGAACATGGCCCCACCACCAAACATCCAGGCATAATTTCCTAGACAGGCACTAACCTCACCTCCTCTGGAGATCTCCACAACCTCCAATCTCAGTCTTCCAACTCAGCACAGCCCGCCTTTCCCTCCTTCCCAAGAGGGCTGCCCTGGTAGAGCCATCAGTTTAGTCTGTTCTTGCCTCATGGAACTAATTTCTTCTTATCTCCAGGGCTAGATACAGCTCCTGAAAACAGAGAAAAATCCCCTTCTGCCCAACTTCTTACATATGCCCATCAGTTGACGGGGCCATTCACTGCGGGGGAAAAATATCCACATTTGTATCAAAATGACAATTCCCAATACACTTTAATTTCAAAATTAATTTATTTTCTGTTACATCAAAGTTTAAATCCAACATTTCTTTCAAGTGTAAATGAAAAGGCATCAGCTACATTTCCCAGGTAGGCAGAAACTTCAGGGTGTACCTTGTGAATTCGCCCCACCCCACCAAGCTGATTCTTTTTCATGATTGTTCCTGAGGTCTTCGACCCCTTTAGGCATTCTTGCCAGTTGGCATACACCAGCCAAGAACCATGGAGCTTCAAAGACTTTGCATGGTTGTCTTGCGTTCCAGAGTTTGTGAAGAAGCTGGTGGTTGTCTGCAAGCAGCAATGCTTTCCTCCATCATTGTCCTTCAGCTGTCTGGCTCCCCGCAATGTGGCATGCTTTTGAGAAAAGGGCTGCTGTTGAGAAGTGGGCAGACATGGAGAGGAAAAGTCAGTGGAGACTGCTGATGATCACTGCACGCAGGCTACACTGATTTTTCCGCATCTTCTTCACAGCCTCATTGGTAAAATTTGCATCGAATGCCTGTAGACCTGCATGTGAGTCTTCAATGAGCTTGAAAGTAGTGCAGCCCACTGTGGGGTATCTGGAAAATAAATTGCAATCAGATATGGAGCTCAGCTTGAAAATCACAGAATGGTTACAGCACACAAGGAGGGCCTTCGGTCTGCTTACGCTGTGCCAGCTCCCTGGAAGGGAATTTCAGTTAGCTTCACTGACCTACCCTTTCCCTGTAGCCCTGCAATTCTTTTTCTCTTTTGAAAGGCACAATTGAATCCCGGGCAGTGTTTTCCAGACACTAACTACTCGTTGCATTAAAAAGGGTTCTCCTCAACTTGCTTTTAGTTCTTTTATCATCCACCTTAAATCAGTGTCCACTCATTCCCGACCCCTCCGTTAATGGGAAGTTTCTCCCTATTTACTCTGTCCAGACCCCTCATGATTTTGAACAGCTCTTTCAAATCTCCTCTCGATCTTTTCTACTCAAAGGAGAATAACCCAGCTTCTCTAATCTATCCTCATAACTGAAGTTCCTCATCACTGGAATTATTCTCAAGCATCTATTCTGCACACTTTCAAACCCTTCTCCAGTGTGATGCCTAGAATTGGACACAAGGCTCCAGTTGAGTCCAAACCAGTGGTTTTCTAAAGGTTCACCATAACTACCTTGTTTTTGTATTCAATTTATGCCCCTATTTATAAAGCCCAGTATCCCATGCACTTTATTCCTTGCTTTCTCAGCCTGCCATGCCTCCTTTAATGAACTGCACACATGTACACCCTGGTCTCGCTGCTCCCACATCCCTTTGGGAAATGTATCCTTTGTTTTGTATTGCCTTTAAGAGGAAAGTTCTCATGTTCTATAACCTCCCAGAATGGGCGGTGGTATCCTGAACTACTGCTGACCTCTAACTTTGATCTTGCCAGGAAGTTCACTGTCTTGAACAATGGGGGTGGGATCCGCATCAGCAAACAAATTGGTTAGCTGCATTCTGCGGTGGAGACAGGGACAAGGATGGGGGTGTTGCGGAGAGAGAATCTGCAGGGGACAGTGGTGGGGTGGGGGTGGGGTGGAAGAGCAGGAACAGGACAACCTCACGGATTGGGAGGTGAAGGAAAGGGGGCAAAGGAACTGGGTCTACGGGTGTGGGAGTGGGGTGGGTGGGAACAGGGAAGACGTCGAGGGGGTGGGGTCAGGAGGGGGAAGGAATCCGGGGGGGGGGCACGGGTAGGTGAACAAGAGAGGAGAGTGTCCAGGGGCAAATGAGAGAGGAAGAGAGTCCAGGGATTAGTGAGAGAGGGATGGGTTCCAGAGGGTATGGGGGAGTGAGGGAGGGAGGATTGAGGGACAGGTAGTGAGGTAGGGAAGCCAGATGCAGCAAGAGAGAGCCGGAACGGAGTGGGGGGGAGGGGTGGTGGATGATTGGGTGGAGGATGCTGGAGAAGGAGGAAGAGGTGGGGAGGAAGGGGGGATGAGGGGGTAGGGGGGGTGGCACGTGGGGAGAAGGTGAAGTGGAGAGGGGGAAGAAGGTGGGTGGAGAGGGAGCGGAGAGGGGGTGGAGAGGAGGAGAGAAGGGGAAGAAGTGGGGACAGGCACGGGAGAGAGGGAGGAGATAGAGGGAGGGGGCAGGAGAGGAAGGACAGGAGACTGAATAGGAGGGGGACAATAGCAGGGTGGGGAGGGCGGCAGGGTGGGAGAGGGAGAGAGGTGGGGCCGGGAGGTAGCGAAGGAGAGAGAGGGAAGGGAGGAGAGGGAGAGAGAGGGAGGGGGCGTGAGAGGGAGGGGGCTGTAGGGACCGAGAGAGGGAGGACAGGAGAGGGAGTAGGAGAGGGACAGCAGCAGGGTGAGGATGGTGGGAGAGGAAGGGTGAGGGAGTGGGAGAGGGAGGGAGTGGGGGAGGGAGGGAGGGTGAGGTAGTGGGAGAGGGAGGGAGGGTAAGGGAGTGGCAGAGGGAGGGTGAGTGAGTGGGAGAGAGGGGGGAGGGTGTGGGTCTGGGGAGGGATGGAGGGTTGGGACAGGCCAGTGGGAGGGAGGGAGAGGGAGGGGGATGGGAGGAGTGGGAAAGAGAGGGAGGAAAGGGAGAGGGACAGAGGGTGGGGAGGTGGGAGAGGGAATGAGGGAGCGTGGGGAGGCAAGAGAGGTAATGAGGGAAGGTGGGGGTCGGAGGAGGGAATGAGGGAAGGTGGGGGCGGAGGAGGGAATGAGGGAGGGTGGAGGAGGGAATGAGGGAGGGTGGGGGGTGGAGAAGGGAATGAGGGAGGGTGGGGGGTGAAGGAGGGAATGAGGGAGGGTGGGGGGAGGAGGGAGGGTGGCAGATCGGGAGAGGGAGGGAGGAAGGTTGTGGAAGTGGGGTGAAGGAGGGTGGAGTTTGTGGGACAAGGTGAGAGGGAGAGTGGGAAGTAGGGGGGATGGGAGAGACGGTGGGGAAATAGGGGAAGGTGTGAGGAAGCAGGGGGAGGTGGAGGGGTGGGAGATGGAGAGAGTGTGGGGGGGCAGGGATGGGTGGGACGGGGTGCAGTAGGGAAGGTGGAGTAGGGGGGATCAGGGGAGGTTGGGAGAGAGCTTGGGCGGAGTTGGAGGGAGGGTGGGGGGAGTGCGGGAGGGGCGGCTGGAGAGGGAAGGGAGGTGGGAGAGGGAGGGAGAGAGGAACGCGGGCAAGGGAGAGAGGGGGATGGGGAGGGAGGTTGGGTGGCAGTGCGGGAGAGGGAGTTGAGATGGCAGAGCTGGTGTGGGAGGGGGTGGAGCCGGAGGGAGAGGGTGGTTGGCAAAGCTGGGACAGGGGTGGGGGTTGGGTGGTGGAGCTGGACCGAGGGGTGTGGAGGTGGAGCTGCAGGGGGAGGGAAGCTGGAGGAAGAGGGGTCGGAGATGAGGGAGTGGTGGCTGCAGCCAGTAGGTGTGGGGGGAGGTGAAGCCAGAGGGAGAGGGTGGACAGAGCCGGTGGGACAGGACAGCAGAGCCTGATAGAGGGGTGGCAGATGGAGCCAAAGGGAGAGAAGGCGCAGAGCCAGATGGAGTGGTGTGGGTGGGGCCGGAGGGAGGGGGAGGAGCTGAGGGAGGGGGTTGGAGCCAGTGAGAGGGGGCGGAGCCAGATGGAGAGTGGAAGCCAAGCCGGAGAGAGTTGGGGGGGACATCACAGAGGGGGGCAGGGGTGTCCAGGATTGCGGGGGGGGGGGGGGGGGGGGGCACATAATGCATCCCAGAGGGGATGGTGGGGATGGTAGAGAGGGATGAGAAGAGGGAGACAGAGAGAGAGGAACGAAGACAGGTAGAGGAAATGAGGGGTTGGAGAAGAAAGGATGGATCAAGGGCGATGGGGAAAGGAGGGAGAGGGAGGGGCAGTTTGGGGTGGGGAAGGAGGGAGGAAGGGGTGGTGCCGATTTGCTTTGTTTTCTAGACCATTGTAGCCATTGTGGAATAAAAGTAAAATACTAAAGTTGCTGGAAATCTGAAATAAAAACAGAAAATGTTGGAAATACTCAGCAGGTCTGGCAGCATCTGTGGTGAGAAAGAGTTAACTTTTCAAGTCTACATTGACTCTTCAGAACTGAAGGAAGGTAGAAATGGGATGAGATTTATGCCATTGATGGGGGAGGAAGAACAAAAGGTATGGTGTCGAAGGGTCATGAGGACTCGAAACGTCAACTCTTTTCTTCTCCGCCGATGCTGTCAGACATGCTGAGTTTTTCCAGGTAATTCTGTTTAGGTATGGTGTGGGATTGGGTAGAAGGCAGGAGAGGTTAAAAAACAAAGTTGTCATGAACAAAAGGCAAAGGGAATGGTAATGGTTGCGGTAGAGAAACAAAGCATTTGTCCAGAGTGTGTGAATGCCAGAATAATGAATAGTCTGTCTAAAAGCAAAAAGATGAAGAACAAGATTCAGATCAGCACATAGCAAAAAAATCAGAATCAAAACCGGGGACAGAGTTAATTGGTCTGAAATTGTTGAATTCAATTTGAGTTGAGTCCAGAAGGCTGTAAAATGCCTTACTGGAAGACGAGATGCTGTCCCTTAAACTACACTGGGGGTGGCTAGATTCTGAAAACAAAAGCAAAGAATGCTGGAAAAACTCAGCAGGTCTGGCAGCATCTGTGGAGAGAAAGACAGTCAACCTTTCAAGTCCGTATGACTCTTCAAATGGATTCTTGTTAGGCAAGGGAATCAAAGGTTATCGAGGTTAGATGGGAATGGGGAAATCGAAACGCAAGAAGATCTTATTGAATAGCGGAGCAGGGTCAAAGGGCCGAATGGTCTACTCCTGTTCCTATTGCTTAGGTTCTAAGAGGTCAGAACTCCGAACCCAAGTTCTGTCGAAGGGTCATGAGGACTCGAAACGTCAACTCTTTTCTTCTCCGCCGATGCTGCCAGACCTGCTGAGTTTTTCCAGGTAATTCTGTTTTTCTTTCAATATCCCACCTACCCCACCTCTCCCCAGGGCTGCTGAGGAAGGACACGGTGCGTGTGGGGGTGACGTCACCCCGCAAGAGTCCGTATGCGGTGGTCAACGTGGAGTTCCTTGCTGCGTGATGGCGTCACGGCAGGCTACGCAACGGCCATTTCGGAAACGCCCTGGCAAAGGCAATCCCGGAGACGTCGCTGAACAAAATGCGCCTGCGCAGACCCTTCCCCCCGTCGCCTGGTCGGGAGGTGGGTTTGGGGGCGGCGCGTGTCACGTGGCTTGAGGCAACGGATTGATCGTGCGGCCCGACCAATGGCCTGGGAGGTCGTAGGGGAAGGGTGAGAGTTGAACGCGGGGCTGGAGGAGGAGGAGGAGGAAGAGGAGGGGGGGGGGGGTGGTTGGTTGGTTGGTGTTAACGGCAGCGGAGAGTTTGCCCTCCCTCGGGGGTTGGAGCCTGGATGGAGGCCGCTTGGTTTTAAGGCTGGCCGCGTGAATTTTTCGCTCCTCAAAAGCCGGGGTAACCGCGATGGCGGCCAACGAGGAGCAGACGGTGAGCAGGGCCGGGGGCCGTGTTTAACAGGCTGTGCCGGAGAGCGAGGGACCTGTGGATCGGGGGGCGCGGAAAGTGGGTGGCTCTGTCCAGCCTTGTGGCGGCTTTAAGGGGAGGGGGGGTTCCTGAGGGAGGCAGGAATTTGACACCTGGGCAAACATCATGCCCGAGCCCATGACTAAAGCTGTTGAAGGTTGAGTCCTTGTAAACTAATGGCCCCGGTCATTGGAAATGATGAAGCTACCCGGCATGAGCCAGGAATGTGAATGTTGAGGCTTTCTTATTTCTTACCAAATAGTGGCGGGGTAGCATTGACAACTGTGACGGTATGGAGCAGGAGAAGCATTGGAGTAGGTGTGTTGTAGATTTTCACGCTTGTCTCAGTACAAATGCTGTTCCTGAGACTGGTGCATTGACGCATAGGACATTTGAAATGCAATAAATTTGGCCTATGGAATGCCCAATGCTCACAGAGTACGTCGGTGATTATTATCCCACCAACGGAAATAGATTGCTGATCCACTTTTATTGTTGAGTCAAAATCCTGAAATTCCCAACCTGATACCACTGTAGAAATATCTTTACCACATAGGCGGGAGCAGTACAAGAAGAAAGTTCTATGATGACCGCCTTCTAGGAGACAGTTCGGAATGGGTAATAAATGTTGGCCTAGCCAATGCAAGAAGGCGACTCTGATCACCATCTTCTAGAAGACAATTTAGGATGGGTAATAAATGTTGGCCTAGCCAATGGTGCCCAAACCCTGTGAGTGAATAAATGAAAATACATAATGGGCATATATAGTAAAAGTCTCCGTGTGCGTGTGTGTCTCTGACTTTTTGAAACCTATTTGGATCACATGGAAATTGAGTTAATATGGCTCTTTCATTTTCTGCATTATCCTTTACTATTCCTGAAGTGAAGGACCCATGAAACTACATTCTGTATTTGAGGGTCCAGAAAAAAATCCACTCTATTCATAAAAGCAAAAAACTGCGGATGCTGGAAATCCAAAACAAATGAAAATACCTGGAGAAACTCAGCAGGTCTGGCAGCATCTGCGGAGAGGAACACAGTTAACGTTTCGAGTCCATAAGACTCTTCGATAGAACTAAGTAAAAATAGAAGAGGCGAAATATAAGCAGGTTTAAGGGGTGGGGGGGACAGGTACAGCTGGATAGAGGGTCAGTGATAGATGGAGATAACCAAAAGTTGTCATTGACAAAAGGACAAAGAGGTGTTGAAGGTGATGATATCATCGAAGGAATGTGCTAATTAAGCGTAGAAAGCAGGACAAGCAAGGTACAGGTAGCCCTAGTGGGGGTGGGGTGAAGGAATTGAAATAGGCTAAAAGGCAGAGATAAAACGATGGAAATACATTTAAAAATAATGCAATAGGTGGGATATTGGAAAGAAAAGTTGGGGGGGGGGTCGGAAATGGGTTGGGGATGGAGGAGAGAGTTCATGATCCGAAATTGTTGAACTCAGTATTCAGGCCGGAAGGCTGTAAAGTGCCTAGTCGGAAGATGAGGTGCTGTTCCTCCGGTTTGTGTTGAGCTTCACAGGAACAATGCAGCAGGCCAAGGATGGACATGTGGGCATGAGAGCAGGGTGGAGTGTTGAAATGGCAAGCGACAGGGAGGTCTGGGTCATGCTTGCAGACAGACCGAAGGTGTTCTGCAAAGCGGTCACCCAGTCTGCGTTTGGTCTCTCCAATGTAGAGGAAACTGCATTAGGGGCAGCGAATGCAGTAGACTAAGTTGAGGGAAGTGCAAGTGAAATGCTGCTTCACTTGAAAGGAGTGTTTGGGCCCTTGGATGGTGAGGAGAGGGGAAGTAAAGGGGCAGGTGTTGCATCTTCTGCGGTTGGTGGGAAGGGGTTGAGGTGTAGGGGGTGATGGAGGAGTGGACCAGGGTGTCCCGGAGGGAACAATCCCTGTGGAATGCCAGTGGGGCGGGGGGGGGGGGGGTGGTGAAGGGATGATGTGTTTGGTGGTGACATCATGCTGGAGTTGGCAGAAATGGCGGAGGATGATCCTTTGATTGCGGAGGCTGGTGGGGTGATAAATGAGGATAAGGGGGACCCTATCATGTTTCTGGGAGGGAGAGGAAGGTGTGAGGGCGGATGTGCGGGAGTTGGGCCGGACATGGCTGAGGAAGAAGGAAGACATGTCAGAGGAACTATTTTTGAAAGTGGCATCATCAGAACAGATGTGACGGAGGCGAAGGAACTGAGAGAATGGGATGGAGTACTTACAGGAAGCGGGGTGTGCGGAGCTGTGGGAGTCGGTAGGCTTGTAAGGGATATTGGTGGACAGTCTATCACCAGAAATTGAGTCAGAGAGGTCAAGAAAGGGAAGGGAAGTGTCAGAGATGGACCATGTGAAAATGATGGGGGGTGTGGGGGCTGGAAATTGGAAGCGAAATTAATAAATTTTTCCAGGTCCAGGCGAGAGCATGAAGCAGCACCCAAGCAATCATCGATGTACCGGAGAAAGAGTTGTGGGAGGGGGCCTGAGTAGGACTGGAACAAGGAATGTTCCACATACCCCATAAAGAGACAGGCATAACTGGGGCCCATGCGAGTGCCCATAGCCACACCTTTTATTTGGAGGAAGTGAGAGGAGTTTAAGGAGAAATTGTTCAGTATGAGAACAAGTTCGGGCAGATGGAGGAGAGTAGTGGTGGATGGGGATTGTTCGGGCCTCTGTTCGAGGAAGAAGCGGAGAGCCCTCAGACCATCCCGGTGGGGGATGGAGGTGTAGAGGGATTGGACGTCCATGGTGAAGAGGAGGTGGTTGTGGCCAGGGAACTGGAAATTGTTGTTATGATGTAGGGAGTCAGAGGAATCACTGATGTAGGTGGGAAGGGGCTGGACAAGGGGAGAGAGAATGGAGTCAAGATAGCAAGAAATGAGTTCCGTAGGGCAGGAACAGGCTGACACGATCAGTCTGCCGGGACAGTCCTCTTTGTGGATTTTGGGTAGGAATTACAAGCGGGCCATCCGAGATTGGGAGACTATCAGGTTGGAAGCGGTGGAAGGAAGATCTCCAGAGGAGATGAGGTCAGTAACAGCCCTGGGAACATGGCTTGATGTTCAGTGGTGGGGTCATGGTCCAGGGGGAGGTAGGAGGAAGTGTCTGCGAGTTCGAGGTCAGTGCGCCAGACAACAACAGCACCACTCTTGTCAGCAGGTTTGATGACAATGTCAGGGTTGGACCTGAGAGAATGGAGTGCAGCAGGTTCAGTGAGGGACAGGTTAGAGTGGGTGAGAGGAGCAGAGAAATTGAGTTGACTAATGTCACGCCGACAGTTCTCAATGAAAAGATCAAAAGATAAGAATCCAGAGGGAGGGGTCCAGGTGGAGAGGGAATATTGAAGGTGGGTAAAAGGATCCGTTGAACGGGGAAAGGACACCTGCCCAGAGAAGTGAGCACGGAGACGAAGGCAGCGGAAGAAGAGTTCAGCATTGTGCCGAGCCCGAAATTCATTGAGATGAGGGCATAAAGGTATGAAACTAAGTCCTTTGCTGAGCACTGAACGTTCAGCATCAAAGAGGGGAAGGTCAGGGGTTATGGTGAATACACGGCCAGGGCTGGGATTGGAAGAGGGGATGGGGACAGAGGGACAGGCAGGGGTGGAGGCTCCTGGATGGGTGTTGGTGTCGATGAGTTGTTGGAGCTTGCGTTCCTTTGCACCTGAAAGGAAGAGACAAAGTTTCTTGTTGAGGCATTGGATGAGACGAAGAATAAAATGAAACTGGGGGCATGCGCAGCTTAGAAAAAGGGTGCGGCGGTGCTGCTGGAGGAAGAGGTCGAGTGCGTTCATATGGAGCGCATGGCACTGAGTGTGGATTTCAGAGTCCGAGGAGTGTTGTATGTCCAGGAGATACCTGCAATCCTGGGTGGGTTCAAAACATGAGGGATGGAACTTCAATTGAAATCCACATCGGGTAAGTCAGTGATGGAGACAGTCACTGAGGAAAGAAATATGGCTGTGAAAGCGGGTTTTGGTAAACACCTTGTCAAACACCAGGAGAGAAATGGAAAGCAATGAAAATGAACAAGGCAAAAGAGAGATACAGAAATCCTGTCAGAGAGAAGAGCAATACTTCTTTAAGGTAGGCATTCCTTGAAGAGAAGTGGCAGTCAGTTAAACACTAAGATAAAAGCAAAAAACTGTGGATGTTGGAAATCCAAAACAAGAATAGAAATACCTGGAAAAACTCAGCAGGTCTAGCAGCATCTGTGGAGAGGAACACAGTTAACGTTTCGAGTCTGTATGACTCTTCAACCGAACTAAGTAAAAATAGAAGAGAAGTGAAATATAAGCTAGTTTAAGGGGGGGGTTGGGTGGTGGTGGGACAGGTAGAGCTGGATAGAGGGCCAGTGATAGGTGGAGATAACGAAAAGATGTCATAGACAAAAGGACAAAGATGTGTTGAAGGTGATGATATTATCTAAGGAAGGTGCTAATTAAGCGTAGAAAGCAGGACAAGCAATTTACAATAGCCCTAGTGGGGGTGGGGTGAAGGAAATGAAATAAGCTAAAAGGCAGAGATAAAACAATGGATGGAAATACATTTAAAAATAATGGAAATAGGTGGGATATTGAAAAAAAAAAGGGAGGGGTATCGGAAAGCGGATGGGGTTGGAGGAGAGAGTTCATGTTCTAAATTGTTGAACTTAATATTCAGTCTGGAAGGCTGTAAAGTGCCTAGTTGGAAGATGAGGTGCTGTTCCTCCAGTTTGCATTGAGCTTCACTGGAACAATGCAGCAGGCCAAGGATGGACATGTGGGCATGAGAGCAGGGTGGAGTGTTGAAATGGCAAGCGACAGGGAGGTCTGGGTCATGCTTGCAGACAGACCAAAGGTGTTCTGCAAAGCAGTCACCCAGTCTGCGTTTGGTCTCTCCAATGTAGAGGAAACCACATTGGGAGCAACGAATGCAGTAGACTGAATTGAGGTAATTGCAAGTGAAATGCTGCTTCACTTGAAAGGAGTCTATTCATGACTCCTCAGTTACTGAAGAAGTCCATGTCCGCAAGCAGTAAGGCCAAGACAGCCGTCAGGCTTGGTCTGATAAGTTGCAAGACTGATGGGGCAGTAATTGACTGGGTTGGATTTGTCCTGTTTTGTAGACAGGACATACCTGAGCAATTTTCTACATTTCTGGGTAGATGTCAGTTTTGTTGCTGTACTGAAACAGCTTGGCTATGGGTGCAGCTCAATCTGGAGCACAAATCTTCATTACTATTGCTGGAGTGTTGTCAGCACCCATAACATTTGCAGTATCCAGAACCTTCGGTTGTTTCATGATATCATTGCTTATGCACATACTGCTGCACATCCAGGAAACTTGCAACAAAAGCAAAATGCAACAGTTGGTGATAAAAACAGAAAATGCTGGGAATACTTAGCTGGCCTGGCAGTAACTGTTTAGAGAGGAACAGTTAATGCTTCAGGTTATTGACCTCTGGTCAGAACTTATGATCTCGCTTGCTCTAGCATTCTTTCAGATGAAATTAGATTTGCATTTAATCATCTAACCTGAGTAGGGTATCAGGAGATCATATTGAAATATAAAGTGTTTTCCTCTCTGCTTTAATGACCTTATAACTGGCTTTGGACTTTTTTTTTTAGATGGAGCTTGAAGCTCTTCGCTCCATTTATGAAGGAGATGAATGTTTTAAGGAACTTAGTCCAGCATCTTTTCAATACAGGGTGAGTTATAGTAAGCCATTTGGTGCACTTGAGTTTGCATTGATTAGCATTGAAGTTAATGTTTTTGCACTTTGGAGTATTATACCTGGATTCTACGTGAGTGATGTAGGAGCATTAGGGATTAACTCATTTGCAGAGCAGACTTTCTGTGTGGTATCCACATGTGCAATGGTGTTCTGAATTATAGGAAGCTAAAATGCACAATATACACAATGTATTTGTCAGCAGATTGATCTTGAAGCCAGGTTGTGATTGATAGGCTCAGAGGCATCTTCTTCCTCTAAGACGTTTCTGGTGCAGTTTTATTACAGTTATTGACTCTTTCTCAAAACATGTAATTTTTTCCCCCAAAACTTGCCATGGAAATTTGGCACAGCCGTTTGAGACACTGGGGATAAATTTGAGCATTGTCGCCAGGGCAATAAACTTAGTGAAGCAATTTGCTCAGATGTTGGAGGGGATCAGCTCCACCGTGTTGTCACTCAGATGACGAGGTTGAAATTCTACCTACCCCTTGTGCCCCTTGTTTTCTGAAAAAAGGAAGCCAGATGTAACTTTTGACTTAGAGTAATGATAGTTGCAAAACAAATGACTAGAGGCGATTGTTGAATGTTTGAAGGAGTTATATCCAATGTATTCAGTAGTCAACTATAAAGTATGTTGAATTTAGATTGTCTTCCCTTCTCTGCCAATACTGAATCACAGAATCACAGTGCAGAAGAGGCCCTTCGGCCCATCGAGTCTGCACCGACACGTGAGAAACACCTGACCTACCTACCTAATCCCATTTACCAGCACTTGGCCCATAGCCTTGAATGTTGACTGTTTTTAATCTTTTTTTTGTTTTTCTATTTTATTTTAGGTAGGTAACCTTGGTGACCCTAAAGCCTTCTTGCTAGAAATTTCATGGCCTGAAATGTATCCAGAACTGCCCCCAAACATATCATTGAATGCATTCTTCAACAATAGCATGTAAGAGTTCCAATTCTATTTATCAGAAAATGCTGGATAATTATTTTATCCTCCTTGCAACTTTAAAGAGATCTGTAATTAATTGATTTGTAAATTAAAATCCAACTTTATTCTTTGAATACAAGTGCTCTGTATTTAAGATTTCTGTAATTTTAAAAAAAATCACATAACACACACCTTTTGGTACAAGATCTCTTTCAGTTTGATTCTGCCTAAAATCATATTGGTACAGCAAATTGTGTTTAACTAACTTGCTGGAGTTTTTTAATGAAGTAACAGAAGGCTGATGAGGGTAATGCTGTTGATGTGGTGTACATGAACTTCCAGAAGGCATTTGATAAAGTGCTGCACACAGACTTGTGGGCAAAATTTTAGCTCATAGAATAAAAAGGACAGTAGCAACCTGGGTATGGAATTGACTGAGTGACAAGACACAGAGAGTAGTGGTTAATGATTGTTTCTCGGGCTGGAGGAAGGTTTGTAGTGGAGTTCCCCAGGGGTCAGTGTTGGGACCTTTGCTCTTCCTGATGTATATTAATGACTTAAACCTTAGTGTAAAGGGCACAAATTTTAAAATTTGTGCATGATATGAAACTTGGAAGCATTGTGAACTGTGAGGAGGATAACGTAGAATTTCAAAAGGACATAGACACATTGTTGGGATGGGCAGACAGGTGGCAGATGAAATGTAATGCAGAAAAGTGTGAAGTGATTCATTTTGATAAGAATTCAGAGAGAGACACAATATAAAATAAAGGGTACAACTCTAAAGGGGTTGTAGGAGCTGGGAGACCTGGGTGTATATGTACATCATTAAAAGTGTCAGAACCGGTTGAGAGAGTCGTTAAAAAAACACACAGCATCCTAGATTTTATTAATAGGGCATAGAGTATAAAAGCAAGGAAGTTATGTTAAACTGGTTTGACCTCAATTGGTGTATTGCATACAGTTCTAGGCACCACACTTTAGGAAGGATGTGAAGGCATTAAAGAGAGTGCAGAAAAGATTCATGAGAATGGTGCCAGGGATGAGGAACTATGCTATATAGATTGGAGAAGTTGGCACTGTTTTCCTTGCAGAAGAGAAGGTTGAGAAGAGATTTGATAGCGGTGTTCAAAATCATGAGGATTCTGGACAGAGTAGATAGGGAGGAACTATTCCCATTGATGGAAGGATCAAGGACAAGAGGCCTCAGATTTAAGTTAATTGGCAAAGCAAACAATGGCCTCATGAGGAAAAATGTTTTCACACAGCGAATGGTTAGGATCTGGAACCCACTGCCTGAGAGTATGGTGGAGGGAGATTCAATCAAGGCATTCGAGAGGGAATTGATTTCTTATCTGAAAAGAAAGAATGTGCAGGATTATGGAGAGAAGGCAGGAGAGTAGCAGCAGGTAAATTGCTCCCATGGACAGCTGGCGCAGACATGATAGGCTGAAGGTCCGTTCCCTGTGCTGTAAGTGTTCTGTGATTCTATATTGCCAGATTTTGTTGAGCTATTTTTGATGTGCCATAGGACTGTCCCAGAAAGGTGCCTCATAGCCAACCTATAAAAGAAAGCCTAAACAGAGAAGTTAATGCAAACTTAGCTAAGACAGCTAATAAACTAACACTAATTCCCATACTTTTACCCTATGTACATTGTGGCAAAAACAAACAGTTGACCATGAAGCTTTAATTAAAAGTCTTATTTTTTTCTCTCCCCCCACCCCCTCACCAGCCAATGAAAGCAAGACCTTGCTTTGCTAGCTGGTTCCATTATTAATGACCTATGTCTCACCTAATACTTTTAGTTGAAAAGTTCCAATTAGA
Source organism: Carcharodon carcharias (assembly GCF_017639515.1). Classification (NCBI taxonomy): domain Eukaryota; kingdom Metazoa; phylum Chordata; class Chondrichthyes; order Lamniformes; family Lamnidae; genus Carcharodon; species Carcharodon carcharias. The sequence continues at coordinate 170,581,739 of NC_054470.1, forward strand.
TAGGTAAAGAACTGGTACAATGTATTGGATCATATTTTTCAGTAAAACTGATAACTAAAGTTTTAACCACACTCAATTCTTCGTTTTGGTAAACAATCTGGTTACATCTTTTTTGTTGTGTTTGTGTGCTCTTCAGTTCTTCATCAGTAAAACAGAATATATCAGCCAAGCTGCATGAACAGGTTGAAGCAAACCTGGGGACGGCCATGGTGTACACACTCTTTGAATGGGCTAAAGAGAACCAAGAGCAGCTCATGGAAAATCACCACCCAAAAGTTAATGCAGTGGTAAGTCTGATATTAAAGAATGTTCTAACTTTGAGATGCTTAATTCCTAAGTGTTCCGTTTCTACTAAAATGCTGCATTTTGAATTTAATCTTTTGAATTGTGACTATGCAGCTGCAATATAAGGAAGCTATTGTGCATTCATGTTCATAGTTGAATTAATATTAAAATTTAATTTGTTTTAAAATACCTTCAAGATTTTTAAACCTTTTTGAATCTTGAATGTTGTCTTCTGTTAGTCACCTCTTCAGGCAGTCACACCAATTAGGATAGGGTCCCCTGATTTGGACAGTGGTCAGGGACAGGAGGGTGTGACTGCAAGTGAGGAAGGTAAGGGGACACAGAGGGCAGGAGCCTCGGCCTTTGCAATTGTCCATTAGGTTTGAGGTGTTTTCAGCTTGTTTGGATGAGAGTGGGGGCTACAGGATGGATGAGCAAACCGACTATGGCACCATGGTACAGGGAGCCATTCAACTAGGGGAGCAAAAAGGTAGTAGTAGTAGTAGTAATTGTAGTAGACAGTATAGTGAGGGGGATTGACACTCTTCTCTGTAGCAAAAAACAAGAGTCCAGATGGCTATGTTGCCTGCCCAGAGCCAGGGTTCAGGACATCTCCTTAGGACTGAAGAGGAACTTGCAGTGGTAGGGGGAGGATCCAGTTGTCATGGTCCATGTAGGTACCAATGGCATAGGTAGAACTAAGAAACAGGTTCTGTATAGTGTATGAGGAGCTAGGCACTAAATTAAAAAGCAGAGCATCAAAACCACGTGCAAATTAGCATAGGGTACATAAAATTAGAGAGGTGAGTACATGGCTCAAACACTGGTGTGGGAGAAATGGGTTCTGGTTTATGGGCACTGGCACCAGTATTGAGGAAAGTGGGGGCTGCACTGCTGGGACATTCTATACCTTAACTGTGCTGGGACTGGTGTTCTAGCAAGCTATATAGATTTCTAGACTCTAAAGGCGTCAAGGGGTATGGGGACAGAGCGGGAGCATGGAGTTGAGATAGAGGATCAGCTTCCATTTTCTAGTTTTAAACTAAATAGTGGGGGCAAAGGATCAAATTTGGAACATTTGGTAAATCAAAAAGTTGAGAAAAGACAAGAGAGACAGGTATGAATGTGGGAAATGATAAACAGACCATGGCAGGGAGTACAAATCTATGACTAAATCAGAGATAAGGCTAGAGGTTACAAAAATAATAAAAGGACAAAAAAACCGAAGGCTCTGTATCTAATTGCACGTAGCATTCAAAACAAAACAGATGAACTGAGAGCACAAATAAAAATAAATATGTACGATCTGATAGCCATTACAGAGAGATGGCTGCAGGTTGACATAAAGTGAGACCTGAATATGGAAGGGTACATGATATTTAGGATGGACAGGAAGTCAGGAAAAGGTGGAGGGGGTAGCTGCAGGTTGTAACCAAGTTAGCTGGCATTTTAACATGAACAAACAAACTTGCATTTACATAGTGTCTTTCATGACCTTGGGATGTTCCAAAACACTTCATAGCCAGTGATATCCTTTTGAAGTGGGGTCACTGTTGTAGTTTGGGAAACTGCGCCCAATCTGAATGCAGCAGAGTCCCGTAAACAGTATTGATATAAATTATGAGATCTGTTTTCAGATGTGTTGGTCGAGGGATAAATGTTAAGCAGGAACAGAATGCCTCTACTCTTTTTGAAAAGTGCCACAGGATCTTTTATGAATCATTTAACCAAATGATTGATATTCAGTCAGCTGTTTCCAGACATAAGATGCTTATAGCTACAAGAATAGTTCCTCTGTACTATATGTTCTGTTACAGAAGAGGTTAAAATAATTAGCATAAAAATATTGAATTTAAGCCAATGTATATTTTTGGGGTTCCCTACAGACCATATCAGTAACTGAAAATACTGTAACATCTAATACTTCTGTGGCTAAGAAAAAGGAGAAAAAAGAACAGCTGTCAAAATCCCAAAAGAAGAAATTGGCTGATAAGACAGGTTTGGAATGTTGTTTTGAAGGCTTAAAATTAGTAACTGCTGTGTGCATACAAATGAATGAAGCTAAGGCTGTGCAGCCTTTTTCGCTTCCCCTGCAATGCAAAAGGATGGGGCCAAGATGTTTTGATGTACGGTATTCTGGTTATCTGTTGGGGAGGTGATGACCGCATGGTATTGTTGATGGACTAGTAATCGAGAGACCCAGGGTAATGCTCTGGGGACCTGGGTTTGAATCCCGCCACGGGATGGTGGAATTTAAATTCAATAAAAACCTGGCTAAATGAGATAGATTTCAAACAGATCTAGCAACTCAAGATCATGCGGCACTGTGGTCCATCAGCAGCAGAATTGTACTCGAACACAATCTGTAACCTCATGGCCTGGCATATCCCCCACCCTACCATTACCGTCAAGCCAGGTGATCAGCCCTGGTTCAATGAAGAATGCAGGAGGGCATGCCAGAAGCAGCGTCAGGCATACCTAAAAATGAGGTGCCAACCTGGTGAAGCTGTAACACAGGATTACTTGCATGCTAAACAGCATAAACAGCAAGTGACAGAGCTAAACAACCCCACAACCAATGGATCAGATCTAAGAACAAAGAACAAGAACAAAGAAAAGTACAGCACAGGAACAGGCCTTTCGGCTTCCAAGCCTGCACCGATTATGTTGCCTTTTCAAACTAAAACATTTCAGGGTCCGTATCCCTCTCTTCCCATCCTATTCATGTATTTGTCAAGCTGCCCCTTAAACACCACTATTGTACCTGCTTCCACCACCTCCTCTGGCAGCGCATTCCAAATACACTCTACCCTCTGCGTAAAAAAACTTGCCCCGTACATCTCCTATAAAGTTTCCTCCTCTCACCTTAAATCTATGTCCCCTAGTAATTGACTCTTCCACCATGGGAAAAAGCTTCTGACTATCTACTCTGTCCATGCCACCCATAATTTTGTAAACTTCTATCAGGTCGCCCCTCAATCTCCGTCGCTCTAGTGAGAACAATCCGAGTTTCTCCAACCTCTCCTCATAGCTAATAACCTCCAGACCAGGCAGCATCCTGGTCAACCTCCTCTGCAGCCTCTCCAGTGCCTCCATATCCTTCTGGTAATGTGGCGACCAGAATTGGATGCAATATTCCAAGTGTGGCCTAGGTTCTATACAGCCGCAGCATGACTTCCCAGCTTTTATACTCAATACCCCTGCCGATGAAGGCAAGCGTGCCATATGCCTCCCTGACTATCTTATCCATCTGCGTTGCCATTTTCAGTGTCCTGTGGACCTGTACACTCAGATCACTCTGCCCGTCGATGCACTTAAGGGTTCTGCCATTTACTATATAATTCCTACCTGTATTAGACCATCCAAAATGCATTACCTCGCATTTGTCCGGATTAAATTCCATCTGCCATTTTTCCGCCCAACTCTCCAACCGATCTATATCCCGTTATATCTTTAGACAATCCTCTTCACTATCTGCAACTCCTCCAACTTTAGTGTCGTCTACAAACTTACTAATTAGCCCAGTTACATTTTCCTCCAAATCATTTACTACAAATACTACAAACAGCAAAGGTCCCAGCACTGATCCCTGTGGAACACCACTAGTCACAGCTCTCCATTCAGAAAAGCACCCTTCCACTGCTACCCTCTGTCTTCTATGACCAAGCCAATTCTGTATCCATTTGGCCAGCTCACCTCTGATCCCATGCGACTTTACCTTCTGTACCAGTCTGCCATGAGGGACTTTGACAAAGGCCTTACTAAAATCGATGTAGATAACATCCACTGCCCTTCCATCGTCGATCATCTTTGTCACTTCCTTGAAAAACTCAATCAAGTTAGTGAGACACGACCTCCCCTTCACAAAACCATGCTGCCTCTCACTAATACACCCATTTGCTTCCAAATGGTAGTAAGTCCTGTCACGAAGAATCTTCTCCAATAATTTCCGTACCACTGATGTAAGGCTCACCGGCCTGTAATTTCCTGGATTATCCCTGCTACCCTCAATGGAACAACATTGGCCATTCTGCAGTCCCCTGGGACCTCACCTATAGCCAATGAGGATACAAAGATTTCTGTCAAGGCCCCAGCAATCTCCTCCCTTGCCTCCCTCAGTACTCTGGGGTAGATCCCATCTGGCCCTGTGGACTTATCCACCTTAATATTCTTCAAGACGCCCAACACCTCTTTTTTGATCTCAACATGATCCAGGCTATCCACACACTCTTCTCTAGACAAATCGACCGCTAAGTCCTTCTCTTTGGTGAATACTGATGAGAAGTACTCATTTAGTATCTCTCCCATTTCTTCTGGCTCCACACACACATTCCCACCTCTGTTCCTGAGTGGGCCCACCCTTTCCCTGGCTACCCTCTTGCTTTTTACATATGTATAAAAGGCCTTGGGATTTTCCTTAATCCTGGTTGCTAATGACTTTAAGCTCTGCAGTCCTGCCACATCCAGTCGTGAATGGTGGTGGACAATTAAACAACTCACTGGAGGAGCACCGCACATCAGTGCAAAAGATAAGGCCCGGCATATTCCCCAACCTACCTTCAGCCAGAAGTACTGAGTGGATGATCCATCTTGGTCTCCTCCGGAGGTCCCCAGCATCATAGATGCCAGTCTTCAGCTAATTTGATTCACTCCACGTGATATCAGGAAACAGCTGAAGGCACCGGATACTGCAAAGGCTATGGGCCCTGACAATATTCTGGCAATAGTACTGAAGACTTCAGCTCCAGAACTGCGCCCCCAGCCAAGTTCTTCCAGTACAGCTACAACACTGGCATCTACCCGGCTATGTGGAAAATTGCCCATATATGTCCTGTACACACAAAGCAGGACAAATCCAACACGGCCAATTACCACCCCATCAGCCTACTCTCGATTATCAGTGAAGTAATGGAAAGGATCATCAACAGTGCAATCAAGGTGCATGTGCTTAACAATAACCTGCTTGCTGACGCCCAGTTTGGGTTCTGCCAGGGCAACTCAGCTTCTGACCTCATCACAGCTTTGGTTCAAACATGGACAAAAGAGCTGAACTCCTGAGGTGAGGTGAGAGTGACTGCCCTTGGCATCAAGGCAGCATTTGACCGAGTGTGGCTTCAAGGAATCTTAGCTAAACTGGAGCCAATGGGAATCGGGGAAAACTCTCCGCTGGTTGGAGTCATACGTAGCACAAAGGAAGATGGTTGTGGTTGTTGGAGGTCGGTCACTTCAGCTCCAGGACTCACTGCAGGTGTTCCTCAGCCTAACCATCTTCAGCTGCTTGATCAATGACCTTCCTTCCATCATGAGGTCAGAAGTGGGGATGTTTGCTAATGACTGCACAATGTTCAGCACCATTCGTGACTCCTCGGACACTGAAGCAGTCTATGTCCAAATACAGCAAGACCTGGACAATATCCAGGCTTGGGCGACAAATGGCAAGAAACATTGGCACCACACAAGTGTCAGGCAATTACCATCTCCAATAAGAGAGAATCCAACCATCGCCCCTTGATGTCCAATGGTATTACCATCGATGAATCCCCCATGATCAACATCCTGGGGGTTACCATTGACCAGAAACTGAACTGGACTAGCCATATACATACTGTGGCTACAAGTGCAGATCAGAGGCTAGCAATCATATGACAAATAACCCACCTCCTGACTCCCCAAAGCCTGTCCACAATCTACAAGGAATAAGTCAGGAGTGTGATGGAATACTCCCCACTTGCCTGGATGAGTGCAGCTCCCGCAACACTGAAGAAGCTTGAAGCCATCCAGGACAAAGCAGCCCGCTTGAATGGCACCACATCCACAAACATTCACTCCCTCCATCACCAACGCACAGCAACAGCAGTGTGTACCATCTACAAGATGCACTGCAGGAATTCATCAAGGCTTCTTCGACAGCACCTTCCAAACCCACGACCACTACCATCTAGAAGGGCAAGGGCAGCAGATAGATGGGAACACCATCACCTGGAAGTTCCCCTCCAAGTCACTCACCATCCTGACTTGGAAATATATCACTGTTCCTTCACTGTCACAGGGTCAAAATCCTGGAACTCTCTTCCTCACAGCACTATGGGTGTGCCTACACCTCATGGACTGCAGCAGTTCAAGAAGGCAGCTCACTACCACCTTCTCAGGGGCAACTAGGAATGGGCAGTAAATGCTGGCCCAGCCACCGTAGCTGGCATCCCATGAATGAATTATTCAAAATGCAGCATTTCTCCACAGTTATTATCTTATCATTATCTTATGTCAAGTAACACAATTCACCCTTTCCTTCTCTAAAGGACACAATGAAGCAGGTGGGTTTTTACCACAAATCTGTAGCTTCAAGGTCACTTTTTTCCTTCTTGATTTATTTAAATAATGGAATTTAAATTCCATAGCTGCCATGGTTGGATTTAACTCATGTCTTCAGATCACTGGTCCGGTAGCAAAGCCATCGCGGCCTCATAGTTTTTCAAGCAACTTGTTGCTCCTTAATTTCCCTCTTGGTTTGTTTTTTTTAAATAGCCTCTCTCTCAGTCCTCACAGAGATAGAAAAGGTTTCCAACACCAAGGTATGAAATGTCCCTCTCAATAGCTTGACATGATTTAAAGATTTGGATCTCTGGGAAATCCTTCTTACCTATTGCACCAAGCTTTCCAGTTAAATTCGCCTGGCAGTGTTCGGGAAGGAGAATTGGGCCCTGGTCTCCACTCATCATTGTTGATCCCTGCTAACAGAGTGGTTGGGTGAAACCAGGATTGGTCTTGGTTTTGATGCTTCCAAAGTCAAATAGCTGACTGCTTGCTGTTGAAGGCTCACGCACAAATCATAGCCAAAAGTTGACTGGAATCCATGGTCAGTAGCCCAGGAAAGAGCGGTGGGAGGAAATTGTTGTGGAAGAAACAAATGCTCCTCTTTGAATCTAATGCTAAGGAATTTTTAAAAATTTTTCTACTAGATAACCGAGGGGAATTGCCACGTGGATGGAATTGGGTGGATGTCATTAAGGTAAACTTTGATTTTTTTTTTGTAAAGCTCAATGATTTGAGGCACATAATACCTGGTAACAGTCTGACTGTATTTTAGTGCACAGAAGCTTCATCAGATATGATCACAGTTGTAATTATTTTGAAAGATTTAAAGGAAATCATCTTGCCCTAAAAGGATTTGCAAATTGATATCACGCATTTCGATTGCTAACAAGCTTTTCCATTTTCTCTCAAATAAAATCTACTGATGCTTGATGGATGACTTTGTTCTGGCAAATACAGCATGTAAGTATTTTTTTTTAATTTTAAAAACTCCCCCATCACCCACCCATACAGAGTATTTTGTGCAAGGCAGATTTCATTAACTGAGCCAACTGTTGGACATACCCAGTTAACTGTGAATAAGTGATACTGTATCCAGTAAAATTTGACTTTGTAGTGAGGGGTGGATAAATTGTCAGTTTGTATATTTCTTATTTGGAATGAAGCTGTCAAACATGTGATTTAATGTACCTGATTGAATGTACCTCACCCCATGGATTACGGGTGGAAATTCCTCCCCACCTTGCCAAAGTTTCCCTTTTTGGTTGCTTGCCTTACCCAAATTTTTTTCCACTACTGATCACTTCCCATATTTTCTTTTTTATGTCCTCCCGCAATTTGCCTTCGACTCCATGTCAAATGACTCCTTATCTTCAGTTACTTTATCCTTCACCAAAATACCTAGTCCCATGCTACAACTTCTCTGTACTTTTATCTTAATTCATTTCATGAAGCTGCACTTCTGCCTTAGAATTAGTGCTGCTATTTTTCGGGAATGCAAAAGAGGGCATTGCTGCGTTCTTTTTAAAAAAGGCAGTCTGAAAGTCAATGAAGAAAGTTCAGGGTTAGCAATAATTTCAAGTCGAAAGGAGGTTGTGTCTAGCAAATTCAGTGGCTTACTATTAAGATCATGAGAAATGGGAGCAGGAATATGCCGTTCGGCTCATCGAACCTGTTCAGCCATTTGATAAGATCATGACTGTTCTGATTGTGGTCTTGACTCTATTTTCCTGCCCATACCCCATAACCCTTAACTCCCTTGCCGTTCACAAATCTGTAACTCGGCTTTGATTATATTCAATGACCCAGCCTCCACTGCTCTCTGTGGAAGAGAATTCTGAAGACTAACGGCCCTCCCTTGAGAAGAAATTCCTCTTCATCTTACTCTTAAATGGGAGACCCCTTAGTTCTAAACTGTGACTCCTAGTTCTAGATTCCCCCATGAGAGGAAACATCTTTCCAACATCTACCTTTTCTGCCCCCTCAGAATCTTATATGTTTCAATAAGATCACCTCTCATTCTTCTGAACTCCAATGAATATAGGCCCAACCTGCTCAACGTTTTCTCATAAGACAACACTTTCACACCAGGAATCAGCCGAGTGAACCTTATCTGAATTTCTTCCAACGCAAGTATATCTCTCCTTAAGAAGCCCAAAACTGTATGCTGAGATGAGGTCTTGCTTTTATACTCCATCCCCCTTGCAATAACGGGCAACATTCCATTTGCCTTCCTAATTACTTGTTGTACCTGCATGCTAATTTTTTTGTGATTCATATACGGGGACACCCAGATCCTTTGTACTGAAGCATTTAGCAGTGTCTCTCCATTTAAATAATAATCTGCCATTCTATTCTTCCTGACAAAGTGGACAAGCTCACATTTTCCTGCATTGCACTGCATCTGCCAATTTTTTGCCCACTCACTTAACCTATCTATATCCCTTTGTATCCTCCTCACAGCTTGCTTTCCTGCCTATCTTTGTGTGGTCAGCAAATTTGGCTACAATACAGTATGCCCCTTCATCCAAGTCATTAGTATAGATCATAAATAGTTGAGGTCCCAGCACTGATCCCTATAACTCCACTAGGTATAGTTTGCCAACCTTCAACAGCACCTTCCAAACTCCTGACCTCTACCACCTAGAAGGACAAGAGCAGCAGATGCATGCAAACATCACCACCTGCAAGTTCCCCTCCCAGTCTCACACCATCCTGACTTGGAACTATATCGCTGTTCCTTCAATGTCACTGGGTCAAAATTCTGGAACTCTCTCCCAAACACCATATGGACTGCAGCGGTTCAAGAAGACAGCTCACCTTCTCAAGGGAAATTAGGGATGGGCGATATAAATGCTGGTCTAGTCAGTGACACCCACATCCTGTGAAAGAATTTTTAAAAATCCCGACTCTGTTTCCTGTCAGTTAGCCAATCCTCTATCCTTGCTATTATATCAGCCACAACACCATGAGCCTCTTATCTTGTGCAGTAACCTTTGATGTGGCATCTTATCGAATACGTTTTGGAAATCCAAGTACACCACATCTACAGGTTCCCCTTTATTCACCCTGCATGTTACATCCTCAAAGAACTCTAATAAATTATCAAACACAATTTATGCCTAATTATATTATGATTTTCTAAATGTCCTGTCGCTACCTCCTGAGAGATGGATTCTAGCACTTTCCCAATGACAGATTTTATACTATAAAGCCTGTAGTTTCCTGCTTTCTGTCTCCCTCCTTTCTTGAATAGTGGTGTTACATTTATAAGTAAAATTTAGGTAAATTCAGATTTTTATAACCTGAAAATTGAGTTACATGTTAAAAGCAGTTTTGGAAACTGATTCACAAGCCTCTATAATATTCTGGTTTCATTTCCTATTTTAGGAATAGAATAATTTATATTGTACTATTTATTTTATTCTTTCTTCCCCAGTTGAGCAAAACTGGCAGCAAGGATGATGAGTAACCCAAATTTATGGATTGGTGTGAACCTAGAATGTCAGATTTATTTTGCTGGAGCACATTCATTTCCCGTGTTTGTGTGGAAAACCTCTTTGGAAAAATTACAGCATCTGTTTGGTATGAAATCATTGTGGGTTTTGTTTTTACTCGACAGACTATCTGCACATTTCAATGGCAATTGATGCACTAAATCTGACAGTCAACTGGGTCTGTCTACTTACAAAGCAAAATTAAAAATATAGAATAACTGAGGTCCTACTAAGTTGGACACACGGTAACAGATTGCTTTATTGCACATATTTCTTGTGGAGTATACCTCTGTTAAAGGCATGTTTTGAATTATAAAGCCATGGTTTAATATTTTCCCGAGCAGCATGGTTAAGATGGTGACCTATCTGCAATCATGCTAATTGTTTTGCTATTTTAACGAGGGTATTATGGACTGTACCTCTTTTCCTCACTCTCCCTTTTGATATCCTGAAATATCATCATGAGGAAATCAACCGGAAATATTTAGGATTTTAATAAAGCTTTTAATATTTGTTATCGCATGGACTCTTATTATAAAGCATATGTGATCTGTGCAGTAAGGGAGAGACCATGGATGTTACCTACCGAGATTTCAGGATCATATTTGACATAGTCCATAGCCAATCAGTTAGCCAGGAAAATTGTTAAAATGGATTGGCGAATGGTTGGCAGGCAACAATGAAAAGTAGTGCATGCCTACATGTCTGGATGCAGGGTACTTACTAGTGGAGTGAAGCACGTTTCAGTACGGGATCTTGTAAATGATTTTCAGAAAGGATTTGCGGCTGGGGTGTCAAATTTTAAATCCAGGCCAAATTGGCAGCGATCATAAATGATGAATATCCAATGTTCAAAAGGATTTTTAAAAGCTTGATGAATGGCCAGAGAAATATCAGATGCAATTCCACGGATTCATTTGCAAAGTTGAGATTTAGCAGGGGGAAAGTTGACGTGGATTATGAGGAAAGTTATGAAGACAGGCCTTTGACTAGGAGTTTTAGTGACCAGATCATTAAAATCTATTAGCATAATGTTCCCAGGCTGAAAGCAAACCAAGATTGTTAGGAAGCATAGCATGGGTAGAAGTATAAATCCAGAAAAGCCAATTTAAAACTCTATTTGGCCCTGATGAGATACAAATTGTATATAATACAGCCGATCATGATCTGAAAAATGGCAGTCAGACCCACTTAATCATGGGCGTGGCCTCACATCAGTCTCCCAAGAGCAGGAAAACTGCCTGCAATTAATTTGGAGGCGGGAATGGACCCATGAGAGAAACTTGCCCTCTTCCAGCAGGTTGTCAATTAGGCTTATTATTGACACCACTTATCCATGAGGCCAGCAGAATTTAGTGGTGGCTTGGGGTTTACATGCAAGTGGCACGGTTTTCCTGTGCCTCCAGAATGCTGCCAGGCAAACCCTGTCAAAGGCACTCAATGTCTGATCAAGGGAACCGGCATTGGAAAGGGGATAGCCATTGAAAGTCATCCCGCTCCTATCCTTGCCTCCCACCCCTTCTCATTGGCCAGCAGCTATGGGACGTTGGGTGGGGGGGTGTGTGAATTCTAAATTCAGAAGAATGTCCAGCTCTGACCTGTTAATTTGGTCAGGTTTCCCTTTTAGAAGCCACACGGTCTCTCTCTGGTTCTCCAGCCGGTGAACTGGACCCACTTCACTTATGTTAAATTCCACCCCACATCCAGAGTATTGTGTGCCGTTTTGGACTTCCTGCTATTCAGTTATTGTGGGCATCGTTGTACAGAGAGGCTATGCAACTAATCCCAAAAGATTAAGGGAATGCCATATGAGGAAAGATTTGACTGCCTTGGGTCTTTTCTCTCTTAAAACAATACTGAGTGAGAATTTGATGGAAGTGGTATCAATAGACCGATCAGGGACTCTGACACTTGAGCTTTGTTTGCTAGTCATCATCCCACTCTTGGCCCGAAGTGCCCAATTCTTTTTCTTTTACAAAGAATGACATTTTACTCCCCCATGCTGCAAAAGTTAAACTTCTACTTCCCTTGTCTTTGAATTCACCAAAGCAGCAAAGCTTGGATCACCTCTGAGTTGAAGTTTTTCATCCATGAACATCAAAGGCACCTTCACACCGGAGACTCCCAGGAGTGGAAGGAGAACTGTTATAACGTACAGCATGCCACTTCAAATGCAAAAACTGCTTCTATCTTGACCAGATTATGCAGTTGAAGAAGGATAATCATCTGTCATTGTGGTATCACACTGATGACGTCATCTTCCCAGTCCTCTCAGCCTATTGCAGTTCCTACTGGAGATCATCCCAGCCGCTCTTCAACACCAATATCATTCATAAATACTTCACCGGGGTTGCTGGTGATATGACATCTCTGAACTTTTCCCAGTTACTGACAATTTTACTGGTGAGAGAGCTTTCTGTTATCCAACTGTGGGAAGTCTACTGAGAGCTCTTGAGAGTTAAACCTGGAAAGTTAGCTAGTCCAAATGGAATTCCAGCCAAATGGAAGTTTATCCAAGTCTTTGCCTGGGAGTTTAGTGTTCCGTTATGCAATGTCTTGAATGCTTCTTTTATCCTTGAATGCTTACCACAGAAAGTAATTGAGGCCAAAACATTGTATGTTTTCAAGAAGGTGTTAGATATAGCTCTTGGGACAAAAGGAATCAAAGGATATGGGGAGAAGGCTATTGAGTTGGATGATCAGCCATGATCAAGATGAATGGCAGAGCAGGCTCGAAGGGCCGAATGGCCTACTCCTATTTTCTAAGTTTAGCCGAGGGAATAATTCAACGTCAGTGGAAGCGAGCAATTCTTGTTTCAGTGCTGAAACAACAACAGTGCAGCATTGGACAAACTACATCTGTAGTTTACAGCCACAAAACCCCGCAAAGATTTACTTCTGTCTCAACATCAAGGTTTCTTGCTTGGGTTTTCTTCTGGTGGACTGCTGAGGATTCACTAAATGTTTTTCTTCAGCTGGTATCTCTTCCTCAGACACCCAAAAAACACAATCTTAACTCACTATTACTTCCAACTTCAGCGCAAACACATGATTCCCTGAACTTAGTTCCCCAGCAGGTTTGCAGGATTTCTTATGAGTGAGATTATATCTTCAGCCTGCAATCTCTGGTATACACACACTAACTGACTGCCCTTCCGTGTTTCCGCCTGTGTGTGTCTCTGGACCACTGTGGCTAGGCAACAGCACTTTTTCTACTTTTTTTAACTTCCTGAACTACTAACCCCTTGGTAATCCATCTCTTCACTTCAAAAGTTGTAAAACCTCAATAAAAATGCACGTGTACCAACAGGGCCCCAGACTTGCCGGCACCCAGCTCACAAACACCTCTAGTTGAAACTAAAACCAGGTTTCACCTTTCTTCACACCAAAATACGAAATGTAAATTAAACTTAAAGCTATATATTGTTCCTAACACTGGGTAAATGTAGATGGGATGTTTCCCTTCACTGGTGCACCAGAACTAAGGCACACAGTCTCAGAATAAGGAGCAGGCCATTTAAGACTGAGATGAGAAGGAATTTCTTCCCTCAGAGGGTGGTGACTCTTTGGAATTCTCTACCCCAGAGGGCTATGGAAGCTCAATTATTAAGCACATTCAAACCAGAAATCGATAGATTTCTGAATACTAATGACATCAAGGGAAAGGGGGAGGGGGGGGTGCGGGTAGTGGGGAAAAATGACAGGTAGATGATCAGCCATGATCTGTTTGAATGGCAGAGCAGGCTCGATGGGCTGACGGGCCTACTCTCCTATGTTCCTCAGATGATGGAAAAACTGGGTTTCCCACTCATTTGCCTTCCACTGCCTAGCATATTAGGGCAATGGAGGAGGAATGAGGCCCCTAATTGCCACTTAATTGGGCAGCTGAATTTGCTCTTAAGATTTATGCATTTTAAAGAGGGAACTAAAGTACAGTAAAGTCCCATTGTTCGTGGATGGGGAATGTTTTTAAAACAGGATTCAATTAGATCGGTTCCAGACATGCGAGGGCAGTACTGGACTCTCCAGCAAAAAGGTGTGGTGCAGTACCTGCAAAGGACAGACAGGGGAGCCTCTGAGCAAGACATCAGTGAAGCTTTAACATTGAACCAAGCCGTTATTGTAGCTTTGGACCTAGAAATTCTGACGTTTCCGAGTTGGTCCCTTCGCCTGAGCTGCACTTCAGCTGAAACCATTTCAGTCTCTGCTTCGTCATGGCTGCCGCCTCCCCGGGAAAAGGAGGGAGAGAAGGAACCATGGATAAGTGAGAATTTCTCTCACAATGGGCGATGTTGTCTACAAAGTAAAAGGTAAATGAATTCACGAATAAGGAAGTTTCAGGCTGCGGGACCTTACTGTATCAGATTCTCCTATTATCAGCTATCATGAGCCAGATGGCTTTGGACTGGTGCACTAGATTTAGAACCCACACCTAAATGGGTTACCCTGAAAGATCAATGCACTGAGCAAGTCTCCCTGGAATCCCAATGCCTGTCAAAACTTTTATTCAAACTTTGAATGTTTGCTGACCAGAACTTTTCTAACACCTGACTTTTCTGCTTACAATATCTTAAGTTAACTTCTCATAGCAAATGAAACAGGACATGGAAAATATGATAAATTTGATTTGAGAAGGCATTGCTTTTTGGGTGAATTTTGAACCACCCGTTCGCTTCAAGAATTTTCTCCGCAGGCAATAAAGTTTGTATTTGCTAGACTTTGAAGCTGTCCTCTAGTTTACTTGTTGTCTACCAATGAAAATAAAAAAAAAATATTTTTAGACCCTGGAATTCGTGGGAGCTGTACCAGTCTTCAGGGTTTCCGCTGTTCTTCTGGAGTTGCCAGAAACCTGGAAAATTCCTTATAATTTCAGCGCCATATTATCTATTCCATTGTAGCTATGCCCCAATGTGTGGCGTGGATAGTTGTGAAGTCATCCACTTTGGTTGGAAAAACAGAATGGCAGAGTATTATTTAAATGGTGATAGATTGGGAAATGTTGCTGTACAAAGGGACCCAGATGTCCTTGTACACCAATCACTGAAAGCAAGCAAAAACAGAATTACCTGGAAAAACTCAGCAGGTCTGGCAGCATCGGCAGAGAAGAACAAAGTTAACTTTGTTCTTCTCCGCCGATGCTGCCAGACCTGCTGAGTTTTTCCAGGTAATTCTGTTTTTGTTTTGGATTTCCAGCATCCGCAGTTTTCTGTTTTTATCACTGAAAGCAAGCATGCAGGTGCAGTAAGCAGTTAGGATGGCAAATAGTATGTTGGCCTTCATTACGAGAGGACTTGAGTACAGGGCCTTGGTGAGACCACACCTGGAGTGTTGTGTGCATTTTGGTCATCTTACCTAAGAAAGGATATACTTGTCAAAGGGAGAGGGCAGCGAAGGATCACCAGACTGATTCCTGGGATGACAGGATTGTCATATGCGGAGAGATTGGGCCAACTATGCCTATATTCACTGGAGTTTAGCAGAATGAGAGGAGGTCTCATTGAAACATAAAATTCTGACAGCGATGGACAGACTGGATGCAGGGATGATGTTCCCTCTGGCTAGGAGGTATAGAACAAGGAGTCACAGTCTCAGGATATGGGGTAGACCACTTAGCACCGAGATGAAGAGAAACTTCTTCATTCAGAGGGTGGTGAACGTGTGGAATTCTCTACCGCAAAAGGCTGAGTCACTGAATATATTTAAGGAGGAAATAGATTTCTGGACTCTAAAGGTGTCAAGGGCCCATGGGGAGAGTGCAGAAGTACGGTGTTGAGATAGAGGACCAGCCATGATCACGAATGGCGGAGCAGGCTCGAAAGGCTGAATGACCTACTCCTGCTTCTATTTTCTATGTGAATTGCAAATATAAGTTCACTGTTTCCTGCACCATTTTATTTCTCTTTTAAACTGTTGTTATCAGCTGGAGTTCATCTTCCATTTCTATCCAAATTATCACACAACATGTTAGCCATCACTTGCTGAAGTAAGGTTGTTGGAGTATGCACTTGGGGTTAAGAAATCTGAGTGTCACTTCCAGGCAATGTAGTAACTTTAGGTTAATTAGTGATTGCCCAAAGTGTGACATTTTGGCTTTTCAAACATGGGAGCTGCCCCAATTGCTGCTTCACAGTATTACCTTACAAATTACAACTTCAGTGCTGACACCATCCCTTAGAATCGTGTTGAGAAGGAGCAAAGGACACTTCATGTCTTTCTTCAATGATTGCAAAGTCCCATTCAGATTAAACATTTGCTGCGCAAGACCTGTCCAGTTTGTCTTCGTGGTTAAAAACTCCTGTAAATACAATGGCTGGGTAGTTTCCCGGTTCGTTTGAGATTCAGAATAGAACAGGTTTAAAGGGGGAATCTGTTCAAAGGAGGAGGGCTGTATTAAAGTCCCCTTGCAATGAAAGCCAACATACCATTTGCCACCTTAACTGCTTGCTGCACCAGCATGCTCGCCCTCAGTGATTGGTGTACAAGGACAACCAGGTCCCTTTGTATGTCAACATTTCTCAATCTATCACCATTTAAATAATACTCTGCCATTCTGCTTTTCCTACCAAAGTGGATAACTTCGATTTCCCATAGAGGGATCACTTCTCTCATAATAGGTATTGTTTTTCCAAAGTTCCTTACAAGAACCTGGATTAAGTATCTCAGAATTGGTATGGTGCAAAAGGAGGCCATATGGCCCATTCTTTCTGCACCATCTCTCCGAATAAGCATCTCACCTACAGCCATTCTGCCTTTTCTCCATAACCCTACACATTTTTCCTTTTCAGATAACAGTCTAATTTCCTTCTGAATGCTTTAATTAAACCTGCCTCCACCACAGTCTCAGGCAGGGCATTTCAGACCATAACCACTCACTGCACGAGAATGTTTTTCCTCATATCAGTATTGCTTCTTTCACTAATTACTTTAAGTCTGTGCCCTCTCTTTCTCAATCCTTTCATGAATGGGAACATTTTCCCCTATCTACTCTGTCCAGAACCCTCATGATCTTGATTACCTCTATCAAATCCCCTCTTGGCCTTCTTTTCTCTAAGGAAAGCAGTCCTAACTTCTCCAATCTATCTTCATAGCTGAAGTTTCTCATTCTAGGAACCATTCTCATGAATCTTTTCTGCAGTAGCAGTTAAGTAGTAAGTGAATGAATGAACCAAGTAAATAGCACTGAAATTATAACATCACGATGACTGGGGCATCATAAACTGCATTGTTTCTTTTGCAATGCTAATCACCAATTCCATTCTTCCTTTAAGATATATCAAGCACAAGCACTTACAACATGCCCCATGTTACTCAAAACCAGAATAATTTTATGTGCAGCTTGACAAGCATCAATGTTTAGGAGAAGTAGTATCACAAAGCATTGCTAAGGTGTCTTGCCCAGTTGGCTCCAGATAAACAATAGTTGATCCTACAGTTTACCTGGAGTCAGGTGAGAAGTCAAGTTATCATTAGGATAGCTTTCTAGGTTGGAAGTTAATCCACAACAGCAGTGTCCTAAGCTACTGTGGATCTCACTCAGCCGGTTTTCGATTGCCTATTGTTATGTTCTACTGTGGGTTTGCTTTGCTTGCAAACCGGATGCACGCTTATCTGTCGGCGGGTGAGTTTTTAACAATATACTGCAGACGGAGGGACCAATATGAGGTGAAGCACATGCTATTTATTTACACAGGCATCAGAGCACTAACATGATGTGTCCTTCTCCAACCAGACCCTACTGTAGGCTAACATTAACATTGTAGCCCGTGCTACACAGCTATTGGGTCATACAGTCACTGTACGGGTCAATCTGCTCACATTCTCTTAAAGGTGTATTGCACCTCAGATTACCACACCTATTATGCCATAGCCTTGCATCAACTCTCCTTACCAAGAAAATCATCTTCGAGCAAAATACATACCAAAATTACTGCAGATGCCAGACCATAGGTGAATTTTTAAAATATTGATTGACCACCAGATGGCGCCATTGATCAATCCAATCCATTATTTCTGATGAGTGAGGAAATTTCTTAAGGAATTTTCTTTTGTAATTAGGGGGTTTCACAGAAACATTTGCAGCAGTTACGTTGGCCCCTATTGCCTGGATCTGTAGCCTGGAATACTGATGCATCAACATGTTTGTCCACTAAGCAGCTAAGTGATTATAGAGCCGGAAGGCCTTATGTTAACTAAAGGAAAAACTTGCATATATATATATATATATATAGAACAAAAACAAAAATACCTGGAAAAGCTCAGCAGGTCTGACAGTATCTGCGGAGAGGGATACAGTTGATGTTTCAAGTCCGTATGACCCTTCATCAGAACCAATATATAGTATATATATATATAGTACTGTTTGCAACCACAAGACATCTCAAAGCTCTCTACAGCTTATAAAATACTTTTGAAATAACTGTTGTAGGAAACAGCAACCAAGTTGCACACAGCAAACTCCTGCAAACCACAATGGAATAATGACTAACTAATTTGTTTTTTCTGGTGTATGATGTTGATTGAGAGATGAATATTGGCCAGGACACTGGGCATAACTTCCCAGCTGTTCTTTGAAATAGCAACATGGGATTTTTTTGCACCCAACCCAAGCAGGCAGTTGGGACCTTGGTTTAACATCACATCTAAAAGAAAGCATCTCTAACAGCCGGCACCCAGGGGCTTGTTGCAGGATGGCTGAGGGACAGAGGGAGAGCGTGCACAGATTCTCAGGTGACCCAGGAGGTCCTAGTGAAGGTCCAGATGACAACGTGTCCTGTACCCTGCCAAGGAGAGATCGATACCTTGCCCTCTTGGCTCCCAACTACCCCTATTCCCCTCTCCTCTCCCCCAGTAGCTGATGCTGTTGTGCCTAGCCTTGTGGCTTCCCCCATTCCTCATCCAGACTAAGGGAAACCTCTAGCATCACGTCCATGACCAAATGTTCCATTTCTCATGGTGATAAGGACTAGCACAGCTTTTTTCAGGTGAAGTCTTCAGAGAATTACGAACATATATGTGCATTCAAACATATAAATTAGGAGCAGGAGGAGGCCATTGGCCCCTCAAGTCTGCTCTGCCATTTGATAAGATCATGGCTGATCTGACTGTGGCCTCAACTCCACTTTCCTGCCCACCCATTATACCCTTTGACTTCCTTGACAATCAAGAATCTACCTAACTCAACCTTAGAAGTACTTAATGACCCTGTCTCTACTGGAGTGAGAATTCTACAGACTAATCATCATCTGTGAGAAAATAATTCTCATCTCCATCTTAAATGGGAGACCCTTTATTTTTAAACTGTGTCACCTAGTTCTAGTCTCTCTCATGAGGAGAAACATTCTCTCAGCATCCACCCTGTCAAGTCTCCTCAGGATCTTACATGTTTCAATAAGATCACCTCATTCTTCTAAACTCCAATGCATACAGGCCCAAACTCCAACATTTCCTCATAGAGTAACCCCTTCATTACAGGAATCAGTCAGGTGAAACTTCTCCAAACTGCTTCTATTGCAATTATATTCTTAAGTAAAGAGGCCAAATCTGTACAAGTACAGTACTCCAGATGTGGACTCACCAACAATGACACGCTTAGTCCTGTTGACTCTGCAAAGTCCTCCTTACCAACATCTGGGGGCTTGTGCCAAAATTGGGAGAGCTGTCTCACAGACTAGGCAAGCAACAGCCTGACATAGTCTTACTCACTGAATCATACCTTACAGACAATGTCTCAGACACCACCATCACCATCCCTGGGTATGTCCTGTCCCATTGACAGGACAGACCCAGCAGAGGTGGCGCACAGTGGTATACAAGCAGGAGGGAGTTGCCCTGGGAGTCCTCAACACCAATTCTGGACCCCGTGAAGTCTAATGGCATCAGGTCAAACATGGGCAATAAAACCAAAACAAAAACAGAATTACCTGGAAAAACTCAGCAGGTCTGGCAGCATCGGCGGGGAAGAAAAGAGTTGACGTTTCGAGTCCTCATGACCCTTCCGACCTGCTGAGTTTTTCCAGGTAATTCTGTTTTTGTTTTGGATTTCCAGCATCCGCAGTTTTTTTGTTTTTATATATGGGCAAGAAAACCTCCTGCTGATTACCACCTACCCTCCCACCTTCAGCTGATGAATCAGCATTCCTCCATGTTGAACATCACTTGGAAGAAACACTGAGGGTGGCAAGGGTTCAGAATGTACTTTGGGTGGGGGACTTCAATGTCCATGTCCAAGAGTGACTCGGAAGCATCTTTGAGTTAATGACCTGGTTTTTAAAAGCACTAGTTGAAGTCTAAATAACATTGCTCATCTTGGAATACTACAAAGGGATCTTTCATCTCCACCGGAGTGACAGGCCAGCTTGTGTACTCAAGGCTCAAGTGGGGCCAGAACCTATGACCTTCTGCTCAGAGGTCAATTCTACCATTGACCTTCCGCTCAAAAGTCAGTACCACCATTGAGACAAGACTGACACTTGTACAATACATTAATTATACACTAATAGCCACCTTGTGCTAAGTGTTCATTATCCAGAAGGCATACAAAATGATCAACAAAACATGTGGTGATAACTATACATTGTGGAAAGTAGCAATAAATGTTGTCAAACACATTGTAAAATAGGCGATGAGCATTTCAACAAATTCAAAGGCTATTGGTTTGGCTTAAAGTAATAACCAGGTGCAGATCTTGACTATACATCACTACCATTACTATCACTACATACACATTGCCATGATTACTATCACTACCGTTCTTAATTATTCCTGTATCAAGGTGCAATGCACTTTTCACACTTTGCACCATCGAGCTGGCCGAGTCCTAAGTGACAGCTGCTGGACAGGGTCCACGGCAAGTGATGAGGGAACCGACAAGAGGCGAAAACATACTTGACGTCATCCTCACCAACCTGCCTGCCACAGATGCCTCTGTCCATGACAATATTGGTAGGAGTGACGACCGCACAGTCGTTGTGGAGACAAAGTCCCATCTTCACATTGAGGATACCCTCCTTCGTGTTGTGTGGCAATACTGCTATGCTAAGCGGGATAGGTTTCAAACAGATCTAGCAACTCAAAAGTCTGGGCATCCATGAGGTGCTGTGGGTCATCCGCAGCAGAATTGTACTCGAACACAATCTGTAACCTCATGGCCTGGCATATCCCCCACCCTACCATTACCGTCAAGCCAGGTAATCAGCCCTGGTTCAATGAAGAGTGCAGGTGGGCATGCCAGGAGCAGCACCAGACACACTTAAAAATGAGGTGTCAACCTGGTGAAGCTACAACACAGGACTAGTTGCATGCCAAACAGCATAAGCAACAAGTGATAGAGCTAAACGATTCCACAACCAGCCTATCAGATCGAAGCTCTGCAGTCCTGCCACATCCAGTCTTGAATGGTGGTGGACAATTAAACAATTCACTGGGGGAGGAGGCTCCACAAATATCCCCATCCTCAATGAGTGTGAAAGATAAGGCTGATGCATTTACTACAATCTTCAGCCAGTGCTGAGTGGATGATCCATCTTGGCCTCCTCAGGAGGTCCCCAGCATCACACATGCCAGTCGTCAACCAATTCGATTCACTCCACGTAATGTCAAG
Organism: Carcharodon carcharias; assembly: GCF_017639515.1. Classification (NCBI taxonomy): domain Eukaryota; kingdom Metazoa; phylum Chordata; class Chondrichthyes; order Lamniformes; family Lamnidae; genus Carcharodon; species Carcharodon carcharias. The sequence continues at coordinate 170,603,432 of NC_054470.1, forward strand.
AAAAGGCTAAAGACATTTGATACCACAAAGGCTATGGGCCCTTACAATATTCCAGCAATAGTACTGAAAACTCCAGAAGCTCCAGAACTTGCCATGCCCCTAGCCAAACTGTTTCAATACAGCTACAACACTGGCATCTACCTAGCAATGTGGAAAATTGCCCAGGTAGGTTCTGTACACTAAAAGCAGAACAAATCCAACCAGACCAATTACCACCCCATCAGTAAAATGATGGAAGGGGTCATCAACAGTGCTATCAAGCAGCACTTGCTTAGCAATAACCTGCTCACTGGTGCTCAGTTTGGACACTCATTTTGGGTTCTGCCTGAGCCACTTAGCTCTGACCTCATTACAGCCTTGGTTCAAACGTGGACAAAAGAGCTGAACTCCAGAGGTGAGGTGAAAGTGACTGCCCTTGACATCAAGGAGGCATTTGACCAAGTATAACATCAAGGAGCCCTAGTAAAACTGCAATCAATGGGAATCAGTGGGAAAACTCTCTGCTGGTTGGAATCACACCTAGCACAAAGGAAGGTGGTTATGGTTATTGGAAGTCAATCATCTCAGTTCCAGGACATCACTGCAGCTGTTCCTTAGGGTAGTGTCCTAGGTCCAACCATCTTCAGTGGCTTCATCAATGACCTCCCTTCCATCATAAGGTCAGAAGTGGGGATGTTCGCTGATGATTGCACAATGTTCAGACCATTCGTGACTCCTCAGATACTGAAGCAGTCCATGTCCAAATGCAGCAAGACTTGGACAATATCCAGGCTTGGGCTGACAAGTGGCAAGTAACATTTTTTTTTATAAATTCATTCAAGGGATGTGGGCTTCGCTGGCTAGGCCAGCAATTATTGCCTATCCCTAAATGCCCTTGAGAAGGTGGCAGCGAGCTGCCAATAAAGTGCCAGGCAATGACCATCTCCAACATGAGAGAATCTAACCATCGCTCCTTGTCATTCAATGGCCTTACTATCGCTGAATTCCCCACAATAAACATCTTGGGGATTACCATTGACCAGAAACTGAACTGGACCAGCCATATAAATACTGTGGCTACAAGAGCAAGTCAGAGGTTAGGAATCTTGCAGTGAGTAACTCACCTCCTGATTCCCCAAAGCATGTCCACCATCTGCAAGGCACAAGTCTGGAGTGTGATGGAATACTCTCCACTTGCCTGGATGAGTGCAGCTCCCACAACAGCCAAGAAGTTTGACATCATCCAGGACAAAGCAGCCACTTGATTGTCACCCCATCCACAAACATTCACTCCTCCACCACAGACGCATGGTGGCAGCAGTGTGTACCATCGACAAGATGCACTTCAGCAACTCACCAAGGCTCCTTTGACAGCACCTGCCAAACCCACAGCCACTACCATCTAGAAGGACAAAAGCAGCAGACACATGGGAACACCACCACCTGGAAATTCCCTTCTAAGCCACTCACCATCCTGGCCTGGAAATATGTCGCTGTTACTTCATTGTCACTGGGTCAAAATCCTGGAACTCCCTCCCTAACAGCACTGTGGGTGTACCTACAGCACAGGGATTGCAGCTCGTCACCACCTTCTCAAGGGCAATTAGGGATTGGCAATAAATGCTGGCCCAGCCAGTGACACCCACATCCCATAAATGAATTTTAAAGAGTCACATGCCATCTTGTCTTGGAAATATATCGTCATTCCTTCACCGTGTCAAAATCCTGGAACTCCCTCCCTAACAGCACCGTGGTGTACCTACATGGACTGGAGCAGTCCAGGAAGGCAGCTCATCACCATCTTCTGAAGGGCAATTAGGGAAGAGCAATAAAAATGCTGGCCAGACAGTGACGCCCACATCCCATGAATGAATAAGAAAAAAACTTGTGGAATCCATTTCTTTCGCCCTTTCATCCCAATCCATCCCTCAAGTATACAAGGTAATCACTCTATGTAGAACAAAATGAAAATATGGTGGATGATGAAAACCTGAAATAAGAACAGAAGACAACAAGTTGTAGTTCATGAACACCTTTAGCAGAGTAAAACATCTCAATGTACTGCAGACGAGCCTTAGAAAGTAAACACTGAGTCACATAAAGTATCAGAGCAGATGAGCACAAAGCTTGGGTTTGAGAGCTAGGTTTCAAGGAGCATCTTAAAGGAGGAAAGAGAGGCAGAGAGGGTTAGGAAGGGAATTCCAGAGCTTAGGGCCTTGGCAGCTGAAGGGACAACCACCAGTGATGGGGGGATTAAAATCAGGAATGCTCAAGAGACCAGAATTGAAGGATTAGAATTATAATTAGCAAATGCTGGAAAATACTCAGCAGGTCTGGCAGCATCTGTGGAAAGAGAAATAGAGTTAATGCTTGAGGTCGGTGACCAGCTCTTTCATCAGAACCAGGAAATGTTGGAGAGTAACAGATTTTAATTAAGTGCAAACTCAGCGGGAAGGGAGGAAAGGACAAAGGGAAGAGTCTGTGATAGAGTTGGGGGGGGGGTGGGGGGTGATGGTGGTGTGATTAAATGCAAAGGGCTGGTAATGGGACAAATAAAAGAACAAAGATGGGCCTAGGGGGCGTTTCAGTGGTTACAACAGAATAAGAGAGTGCAGGGAGGCATGGAAAAAGTGGCAAAAAAAAAACCTCCCAGGGCTTGGAAATGAGGCAGAACAAAGGTAGGTAGGCACAGGCATTGCAGACCGCCCCACTGAGGCCTTGTGTCAATAGGAGTTTCCACCCCAAGCACTATTCCACTCCCAATGGCTCAGGTGCAGCCGCCCTTCATCACCTGATGTCTTGAAAAGTTGGGAACGGTGATTAGAATCTAAAGTTTTTAAATGTTAAGGCCGCAAGAATGCCCAACAGAAAGCTGTGGTGTTGTTCCTTGAGCTTATGTTGTTGAGCTTCTTTGGAACAGAAGGTCAAGGACAGAATAGTCACTGTACATATCCAGGCTCATTAATGCCAATGACTGCTCCTTTTGATTGCCAGTTGCAGGGGGTCTTTCATCCTGGGCCATTTCCTTGGTGTGTAAATTTGGTTTCCATGGTAATCTATCTGAATGGATCATAGTTTTCCAGGAGGGGACTGGCTTGCCCCTGAGCAGAGCCCTCTTTCCATCAGATTGTCCCCAGTGTTACCTGGTGTCGATGGCTGCGGATGGGAGCAGGATTCGGACGTGAAGCTGATGGTAGGGGTGGGGGACGGGTACCGGCTCGGACACCACACAGCCCGGGATGTTTCCCGAGGAATCGCTGCCTGATTTGCAGTGTACAGTACACTCCATGTTGCTCAGGCGCTGTTGACACTTTCCTTCGGTTATACTGTCGGCAGAAATCGTTTGCCTCTCTCTCATCCGCTCTGAATGTTTAAAAATGAACCCCAGCTACTTTGGAACTTGACCAGGTATTGGTAGTGAACTCTGTTCAACATCCCCAAGATTAACTGACCCCTAAAATGGACTGTTACCAAACGTAGTTCGACTTTATTCTGCATTTTCGAGCTCTCTCCATATATGTGCCAGTTCTGTTTGCTGAAATTGAATTCAAAGTGCGCTGCCTTTGTGTTCTTGTTTGTAATTACAGGCAACAAAAGGAAGCAACAGCTCTCTGGAGAGTTAAATCACCCACAAAAACGAGGCGTCGCTCTTCTCCCTCTCTCCCGCCCCCCCCACCCCCCCACAAAAAGCTATTTTTTTCTTTCCTTCATGGAATGTGGCAATGCCAGTATTTGTTGCCCATCTGTCCATTGCCCTCCAGAAGGTGGTGGTGAGCTGCCTTCCTGAACTGCTGCTGTTCACCTGGTGAATGTTCTATTATAGGCAGTTCCAGTATTTGACCCGTTCACAATGAAGAAATGGCAGGCAAGATATTTCCAAGTCAGGATGGTGAGTGACTTGGAGGGGAACTTCCAGGTGGTGGTGTTCCCATGCACCTGCTGTCCTTGCCGTTCTAGGTGGTAGAGGTCGCAGGTTTGGAAGGTGCTGTCGAAGGAGTCTTGGTGAGTTGCTGCACTGCATTCTTGTAGATGGTGCACACTGCTGCTACTGTGCGTCAGTATTGGACAGACTGAATGTTTGTGGTGATGACTGGGTGCAAATCAAGTGAGCTGCTTTGTCCTGGATGGTGTTGAGTTTCTAAAGTGTTGTGGGAGCTGCATTCATCCAGGCAAGTGGAGATAATTCCATCACACTCCTGACTTGTGCCTTGTAGATGGACAGGCTTTGGGAAGTCAGAAGGTTAGTTACTAGTGGCAGAATTCCCAGCAGTATTTATATGGCTAGTCCTTTAAGCTTCTGGTCAGTGCTGACCCCAGGATTTTGATGGTGAGCAATTCAGTGACGGTAATGCCATTGAATGTCGAGGTGGTTTGACTGCCTTTTGTTGGAAATGTTCATTGCCTGACACTTGTGAGCCTCAAATGTCACTTGCCAGCTATCAGCCCAAGAGGTGGGTGTAAGTGGAAGGCTGCTGGTGAATTAGTGGGGAGCTGTGTCAGGGAGCCCCCCAATGCAATCCGGCTGCTGGAAACTTTTACCAGTGGAGGGAACCAGTGCAGATTGCCTCCCCACTCCAAGGAGTTGGACCAGTGATCAGCATAATTAAAGGCTCAATTTGGGGCCATTTTACAGAGTCGCCACTGGCATTTTGCCAACAGTGGTCCTACCCTCCATTGCATGGGGAGGCCGCCAGCTAAATGGAGGCCATAGGAGATGGAGACTTGATGCCCCAAAGAGGAGATCACGATCAGGGAAGGCAGACCCCATGGCACCAACCATCTCCCCGTGAGGGGTTTCCCCTCTGCCCAGTGGCTCCCTGAATTTTTTTATTTAAAACTTGCCTGGCCCAGCTCCTGAGGTCTCCTGCATGCCTCAGTGGTGACCACCTCACCCTGTGGCGTTGCTGAGGCTTCAGGGCTACCATCCTTCAGATCGGGCCTGCAGCGTAAGGACGATGGGCCCACAGGCGGCCAATTACGTGACCAGCTTTAGTAAAATTGCTGAGCATGTCCCACTGCCGGTAAGTGGGCTTGGGACCTGCTTTTTGCTGCAATATCAAGGTCCCAACATCTGTGGTAAAATTCAGGCCTAACCCCATTTCTCTTTCCACAGATGCTGCCTGACCTGCAAAGTATTTCTTGCATTTTCCATTTTTATTTTAGATTTCCTGCATCTGCAGAATTTTGCTTTTGTTTCAAAAAGGTCACTTGCCTTGTAAATTGAATCTAATACAGTGACGTGTGCTGTTCACCATTTTCATTCTCTTGTTACAGAGCCATGAATTTCTAAAGCAGATTTCACGCACAAAATAAGCATGAAGAGTGATTTTTTGTTGCTGGGAGTGGGAAGCACATGATCTTTATAACAGTATAGAGAAAACTTACATTTATATAGCGCCTTTACTCACCAGCTCACCACCACCTCCTAAAGAGCAATTAGGGATGGGCAATAAATGCTGGCCTAGCCAGCAGCGCCCACACCCTGTGAATGAATAATAATTAAAAAAAATTGTCCTGGGTGTGATTTAAAATGCTTCATATGCATTTTGACACCAAAACAAAATACTGGTGATGCTGGAAATTTGAAATAAAAACCAAAAATACAACCAGCCAGGCAATACCTTTGCAATGTGCTTTCTGCTGTTAGCTGGCTAAAGCGGTAGCCAATTTGCACACAGCAACAACTCACAAACCTGTTTTTGATCTTGGGCTGTTGGCCAGGGCACCAGGGGTACATTTTGGAATAAATCCATGGCATCTTTTATATCGACCTGAGAGGGCAGACACAGCCATCTGAAAGGCACAGCGACAGTGCTGCACTCCCTCAGCAGTGCACCAGAGAATCAGCCTAGATTATATGCTGGAAGCTCTGGAGTTGAACTCAACCTCCTGTATCAAAGACAAGAGTTCGCTATCGCTAATGGAGACAGAGTGTTTGTATAACATGGTGATTTGGGAACAGCTTATGGATGGCTAATGCAATGGTTTACAAGTCAGGTGAACTTGTTACAAGTTTGGTTTGCAAGGCTCTTGATTCTCTCCTCAGAACAGGATTACCACCAAGATCGTCATATTTGTACCTATGTTTTATTTGTAAGTATGGTTATTTACGCCAGTCTGAGACAGGTAGCAGTTTAAAGCCCTTTGTTTAAAGTAAAGTTCTGTACAGTACATGTCTGGTTCCAATCCTGTACTGTGCCTTTTATTTTAGCAGTTGGCAATTTAAACACCAAGAGAACACAGTGGTGGGATTCTGGGCTCTCAAAAGTCTTTACAGAATCAAAATTACAGAATTGTTGCAGCACAGAAAGAGGCCATTTGGTCCATCATGCCTGGACTGGCTCTCCGAATGAGCAATTCACCTAGCACCATGCCCCCACCTTCTCCCCATAACCCTGCAGATTGTTCCTTTTCACATAACAGCCTAATTCTCTTTCCAAAGCTTCCATTGATCCTGACTCTGCCTCACATTCAGGCACAGCATTCCAAATCCTAACCACTCGCTTGGTGAAAAAGGTTTTCCTTATGTCCCTGTTTCTTCTTTTTGCCAATTATTGCCCTCTCCTTCGGATCCTTTCAGTAATGGGAACAGTTTCTCCCTATCTACTCTGTCCTGACCCCTCGTGATTTTGAATACGTCGATCAAGTCTCCTCTCAGCCTTCTTTTCTCCAAGGAAAACAGACGTTCCTCATCCCTGGAACCACTTTGGTGAGTCTTTGAGGTAAAGTAGGTTTTAAAACTCCCAGAGAGCCCCTGAGTACTTTATATATGAAGTTTGGTACCACACTGGAATTATACTTCATACAATGTCAAACTGAAGCGTTGCGAGTCTACCCCTTCAACCGTTCCTCAATCCGAGTCACCCTGGAGAAAGATCCGGCTCTCACTCCAGATTTACCCTGGGATTTATTTTGTGATCTGGTAAGCGCTGCTCAGGCTGTTGCAGGGAGGAGCCTCGATATTCTAGGGTGACAACAGCGCATGTTAAAGTTTGGAGCATAACCCATTTCTGTCAGCTTGCCACTCCTTTCTGGCCCCACTCACAAATCTAGACAAGAGGCGAGAGATTCTGCTTTCACTTTTCAGGTCGAGGGGACCATGTGGGAATTCCCAGTGCTTCGAAAATGGCAAACTTTCTAAATACATCAAACTTTTATTGTATTTATCAGGTGAACAAGCCGAGGTGGCTAAAAGTTGCCGCCCCTTTTCGGGACAGCGGTCTCTCAGGGCTTTGGATAGATGGCTGTGCTATAAGGGATAGCTTTAGAATGAACAGAAATGAACAGCTAGCATCGCGCCTCAGCACATAGTGGAAACTGCACTTGTCTATGTTCCCGGCCTCATCGGGCGCCCCTGGGAGATTTAAATGCAGTCTGCTAATCTTATTCTACCGGTGTCGTTCGTCGTTTACGGACAGCGAAATAATGAAAATGTGACAGAAAATGTTTTTGTGTCAACTCCCCGGTAGTCCTGCGCCTATTTTTTTTAAGAGGGAAGGAGCCATTTAAAATGTTCCCACTTATTTGCGTGCAAGTGTCAGGCATTCCCAGCAAAATCTAATACAGATATTCCCTAAGACCCGGGGAGGAGGCGGCATCAGTTGTCGCCCTTCAGGAGCTTTCTATACAGGAATATACCCATAATTTAGTTGGATTGTTAAAGGCTTTGTGAATGATCTAATGTCACAATATAACAGGCAGATGCTCATATCGGATTTGTGTTGTCTCGTTATCTGATTATAAAACTGCTCATTGAGACTATAAGAGCGTGGGCGATTTAATTATTACATTGGAAAACTGCTCAAACCCTGGAAGCATCTACCTGAAAGATACGTCCGTCTAGTGCCATATGTAGGACCTAAAGAATAGTCAAAATGTTTACAAGACTTCCCTTGCACCAATCGTGCTAAGTTTTAAAAGTATGAATCGAAGGGAAGTTTCTGAAATCCATGTTGATGCTGTTGTTAGCATATTTATTATATCCTTCAGATAGCTTCCAGCTGTCCTATGATTACTACACTGTGTACAGCACGTTGGAATAAAAAAAAGCACCAAAGAATTGGAGGGCGGGAAAGTGGGGCAGATAGAAATGTGAGGTAGGTGTTGGTTGCTATGACTAGAATTACTGTTTGGCGTTGTAGGTAACGATCTGAGCTTTATTGAACTGGTTGGACGTTTGTGTCGGCTCTGTTTCTGGAACAGGGATCCACCTCTCAAAACGTATTGCTAAGCACCTCCAAACCCATCCCACATTCCCCGTGAAACACGCTAACTCTGGATCCAGTTGCCTATGAGCTGAGATAGTGTGAAGACGCAAACATGCCCGGAAGAGGCTGAATTTTAAAAGGCAACTCCACTTTCCGTGCCCAAGTGCTAACTTTCATTCAACCTCCCCTTGCGAATCCGCCTAACCGTTTTTGAAGTTGATCGGACTTGAGCAGCGACGGAAAGTCCCTCTTCAACCAATTCTGTGTTTTCTTTGTTCACAAGAGCCCGACCTGAGTTTAGATTACAGTTACCGAGCGAAAAACACAGCAAGCGCCTTGAGAACAAGCAAGACGCTGATTAGAACCGGAGTTCTCAACATCAGACCATGTGGACCTCTTACATGAACGGGATTCTACCGCAGAAGAGATTGCGTAAAGTGAGTAAACCTTTTCAGTTTATTTAACCTATTTTTATTTTTCTCAAACGAGACGACTATTTGGAATTTTGACTTTTCTAAAATTATATTGCCAAGTGTGTGGGAGCTTGCTGTGCGCAAATTGGCTGCAGTGTTTCCCATCTTACAACAGGGAATACATTTCAAAAGTGCCTCGTTGTCTGTAAAATGTTTTGAGTGGTCCTGAGGTCATGATATGTGCTATATAAATGGAATTATTTCTTTAGTGCCTTTAGAAAGGGGATTCTGTGATTTTGGTTCCTGGCCAATGAAAACTAATTGTCAATATGTCCAATTATATGCTGGAGACAGGAGGGTGTGTGATGTGTGGGGATTTTTCAGGTAGTGATGTTCCTGTGCATCTGCTACCCTTGTCCTCCCAGGACTCTGTTTGGCTCTGTCAGGCTCTGTTTGGCTCTGCTTGACTCTGCCAGACTCTGTTTGTTTCTGTTTGGCTCGGCCAGGCTCTGTATGGCTCTGCTTGGCTCTGCCAGGCTTTGTATGGCACTGTTTGGCTCTGTCAGGCTCGTATGTCTCTGCTTGGCTCTGCCAGGCTCTGTTTGGCTCGGTCAGGTTCTGTTTGGCTGTGCCAGGCTCTGTTTGGCTCTGATTGGGTCTGTTTGGTGCTGTTTGGCTCTGCCAGGCTTTGTTTGGCTCTGTTTCATCTGCCAGGCTCTGCTTGGCTTTGTTTGGCTCTGTTTGGCTCTGTTTGGAGCTCTTTGGCTCTGCCAGTCTCTGTTTGGCTGTTTGGCTCTGCCAGGCTCTGTTTGGCCCTGTTTGGCTCTGCCAGGATCTGTTTGGCTCTGCCAGGATCTATTTGGCTCTGCTAGGCTCTGTTTGGCTCTGCGAGGATCTGTGTGGCTCTGCCAGACTCCATTTGATTCTGTTTGGTACTGTTAGGCTCTGTCTGGCACTGTTTGGTCCTGTTTGGCTCTGCTTGGCTCTGTTAGGCCCTGTTTGTCTCTGTCAGGCTCTTTTTGGCTATGTTCGGCTCTGTTTGGCTCCATTTGGCTCATATTGGCTCTGTTCGGCACTGTTTGTCCCTGCCAGATGCTGCTTGGCTCTGTTTGGCCCTGTTTGGCTCTGTTTGGCCCTGCCAGGCTCTGTTTCGCTCTGTTTCATTCTGTTTGGCTCTGCTTTGCTCTTTTTGGCTTTGTTAAGCTCTGTTTGGATCTGCCAGGCCCTGTTTGGCACTGATTGGCTCTGTTTGGCTCCATTTGGCTATGATTGGCTCTGTTTGGCTCTGTTCAGCTCTGTTTGGCTCTGCCAGGCTCTGTTTGGCACTGATTGGCTCTGTTTGGCTTTGTTTGGTTCTGTTTGGCTCTACCAGGCTCTGTTTGGATCTGTTTGGCTCTGCTGGGCTCTGTTTGGTTCTGCCAGGTTCTGTTTGGCACTATTTGGTTCTGTTTGGCTCTGTTTGGATCTGTTTGGCTCTGTTTGGTTTAGTTTGGCTCTGTTTGGCTCTGTTTGGTTCTGCCAGGATCTTTTTGGCTCTGTTTGGTTCTGCCAGGATCTTTTTGGCTCTGTTTGGTTCTGTTTGGCTCTGCCAGTCTCTGTTTGGCTCTGCTTGGCTCCGTTTGGCTCTGTATTGGCTCTGTTTGTCTCTGCCAGACTCTGCTTGGCTCTGCTTCACTCTGTTTGGCTATGCTTGGCTCTGTTAAGCTCCGTTTGGATCTGCCAGGCCCAGTTTGGCTCCGTTTGGCTCTGTTTGGCTCTGCCGGGCTCTGTTTGGCTCTGCCAGGCTCTGTTTGGTACTATTTGGTTCTGTTTGGCTCTGTTTGGTTCTGCCAGGCCCTTTTTGGCACTATTTGGTTGTGCTTGGCTTTGTTTGGCTCTGCCAGGCTCCTTTGGCTCTGTTTGGCTCAACCAGGCTCTGTTTGGCTCAGCCAGGCTATGTTTAGCTCTGTTTGGCTTTGTTAGGCTTTGTTTGTTTCTGCTTGGTTCTGCCAGGCTCTGTTTGGCTGAGTCAGAATAAGTTAGGCTGTGCCAGGCTCTGTTTGGCTCTGTTTGGCTCAAACAGGCTCTGTTTGGCTCTGCCAGGCACTATTTGCCTCTACCAGTCTCTGTTTGGCTCTGTTTTTCTCTTTTTGGCCCTGTTTGGCTTTGTTTGGCTCTCTTCATCTCTGTTTGGTTCTGCCAGGCTCTGTTTGGCACTGCTTGGCTCTGTTTGGCTATGTTTGGCTCTGATTGGCTCTGGCAGGCTCTGTTTGGCTCTGCCAGGCTCTGCATGGCTCTGCCAGGATGTGTTTGGCTCAGTTTGGCTCTGCCAGGCTCTTTTTGGCTTTGCCAGACTCTGTTTAGCTCCATTTGGCTCTGTTTGGCTCTGCTTCACATCTGAATCCTGCTCCCATTCCCAGCCATCAACAGCATGTAACACTGGGGATAATCTGATGGAAAGAGGGCTCTGTTCAGGGGCAAGCCAGTTCCCTCCTGGAAAACTGTGATCCATTCTGATAGATTACCATGGAAACCAAATTTACACACCAAGGAAATGGCCCAGGATGAAAGACCCCCTGCAACTGGCAATCAAAAGGAGCAGTCATTGGCATTAATGAGCCTGGATATGTACAGTGACCATTCTGTCCTTGACCTTCTGTTCCAAAGAAGCTCAACAACATAAGCTCAAGGAACAACACCACAGCTTTCTGTTGGGCATTCTTGCGGCCTTAACATTTAAAAACTTTAGATTCTAATCACCGTTCCCAACTTTTCAAGACATCAGGTGATGTAGGGCGGCTGCACCTGAGCCATTGGGAGTGGAATAGTGCTTGGGGTGGAAACTCCTATTGACACAAGGCCTCAGTGGGGCGGTCTGCAATGCCTGTAGCCTATCTACCTTTGTTCTGCCTCATTTCCAGGCCATGGGAGGTTTTTTTTGCCTTTTTTTCCATGCCTCCCTGCACTCTCTTATTCTGTTGTAACCACTGAAACCTCCTCTAGGCCCATCTTTGTTCTTTTATTTAACCCATTACCAGCCCTTTGCATTTAATCACACCACCACCCCTCCCCCCAACTCTATCACAGACTCTTCCCTTTGTCCTTTCCTCCCTTCCCGCTGAGTCTGCACTTAATTAAAATCTGTTACTCTCCAACATTCCCTGGTTCTGCTGTTCCTTCAGCTGCCAAGGTCTTAAGCTCTGGAATTCCCTTTCTAACCCTCTCTGCCTCTCTTTCCTCCTTTAAGATGCTCCTTGAAACCTAGCTCTCAAACGCAAGCTTTGTGCTCATCTGCTCTAATACCTTCTTATGTGGCTCAGTTTTTACTTTCTAAGGCTTGTCTGCAATACATTGAGATGTTTTACTCTGCTAAAGGTGTTCATGAACTACAACTTGTTGTCTTCTGTTTTAATTTCAGGTTTTCATCATGTACCATATTTTCATTTTGTTCTATATAGAGTGATTACCTTGTATGCTTCAGAGGGATGGATTGGGATGAAAGGAGCGAAAGAAATGGATTCCACAAGTTTGGCTCGGTTTAGCTCTGTTTGGCTCTGTCAGGCCCTGTTTGGCACTGATTTGCTCTGTTTGGATCTGCCAGGCACTGTTTGGCTCTACCAGCCTCTGTTTGGCTCTTTTCATCTCTGCATGGCTCTGCCAGGATGTGTTTGGCTCAGTTTGGTTCTGCAAGGCTCTTTTTGGCTCTGTCAGACTTTGTTTGGCTCCATTTGGCTCTGTTTGGCTCTGTTCATCTCTGTTTGGTTCTTCCAGGCTCTTTTTGGCTCTGCCAGATTCTGTTTGGCTTCGCCAGGCTCTGTTTGGCTCTGCCAGACTTTGTTTGGCTCCATTTGGCTCTGTTTGGCTCTGCTTCACATCCAAATCCTGCTCCCATCCACAGCCATCAACTGCATGTAACACTGGGGAAATCAGATGGAAAGAGGGTACTGTTCAGGGGCAAGCCAGTTCCCTCCTGGAAAACTGTGATCCATTCTGATAGATTACCATGGAAACCAAATTTACACACCAAGGAAATGGCCCAGGATGAAAGACCCCTGGCAATCAAAAGGAGCAGTCATTGTTATTAATGAGCCTGGATATGTACAGTGAACGTTCTGTCCTTGACCTTCTGTTCCAAAGAAGCTCAACAACATAAGCTCAAGGAACAACACCACAGCTTTTTGTTGGGCATTCTTGCGGCCTTAACATTTAGAAACTTTAGATTCTAATCACCGTTCCCAACTTTTCAAGACATCAGGTGATGTAGGGCGGCTGCACCTGAGCCATTGAGAGTGGAATAGTGCTTGGGGTGGAGACTCCTATCGATAACAAGGCCTCAGTGGGGCGGTCTGCAATGCCTGTGGCCTACCTACCTTTGTTCTGCCTCATTTCCAGGCCATGGGAGGTTTTTTTTTGCCATTTTTTCCATGCCTCCCTGCACTCTCTTATTCTGTTGTAACCACTGAAACCTTCTCTAGGCCCATCTTTGTTCTTTTATTTGTCCCATTACCAGCCCTTTGCATTTAATCACACCAGCACCCCGCATCCCCCCCCAACTCTATCACAGACTCTTCCCTTTGTCCTTTCCTCCCTTCCCCCAGAGTCTGCACTTACTTAAAATCTGTTACTCTCCAACATTTCCTGGTTCTGATGAAAGAGCTGGTCACTGACCTCAAGCATGAACTCTATTTCTCTTTCAACAGATGCTGCCAGACCTGCTGAGTATTTTCCAGCATTTGCTAATTATAATTCTAATCCTTCAATTCTGGCCTCCTGTGCATTCCTGATTTTAATCCCTCCATCACTGGCGTCTGTCCCTTCAGCTGCCATGGCCTTAAGATCTGGATTCCCTTCCTAACCCTCTCTGCCTCTCTTTCCTCCTTTAAGATGCTACTTGAAACCTAGCTCACAAACCCAAGCTTTGTGCTCATCTGCTCTAATACCTTCTTATGTGGTTGAGTGTTTACTTTCTAAGGCTCGTCCGCAGTACATTAAGATGTTTTACTCTGCTAAAGGTGTTCATGAACAACAACTTGTTGTTTTCTGTTTTAATTTCAGGTTTTCATTATCTACCATATTTTCATTTTGTTCTATATAGAGTGATTACCTTGTATACTTCAGAGGGATGGATTGGGATGAAAGGGGTGAAAGAAATGGATTCCACAAGTTTGGCTCCATTTGGCTCTGTTTGGCTCTGCCAGGTTATGATTGGCTCTGTCAAGCTATGATTGGCTCTGCCAGGCTCTGTTTGGATCCTCCAGGCTCTGTTTGCCTCTGCTAGGCTCTGTTTAGCTCTGTTTGGCCCTGCCAAGCTCTCTTTGGCTCTGGCAGGCTCTGTTTGGCTCTGCCAGGCTCTGTCTTGCTCTTTGTGGCTCGACCAGGCTCTGTGTGGCTCTGTTAGGCTCTGATTGGCTCTGGAAGTCTCTGTTTAACCCTTTGTGGCTCTGTTTGGCTCTGTTTGGATCTGCCAGGCTCTGTTTGGCTCTGTTTGACAATGTTTGACAATGTTTGGCTCTGCCAGGCTATGATTGGCTCTGCCAGGCTCTGTTTGGATCTGCCAGACTCTATTTGGCATTCTTTGGCTCTGTTTGGCTCTACCAGGCTCAGTTTGGCGCTGATTGGCTCTGTTTGATTCTGTTTGGCTCTGATTGACTTTGTGTGGCCATGCCAGGCTCTGCTTGGCTCTGTTTAGCTCTGTTTGGCTCTGCCAGGCTCTGTTTGGCTCCTGGATGGATTTGGGCTTCCTGAATGTTGTAGCATCTACACGCATCCAGATAGATAGAGAGTAGCCATCAATGAGGACCACCAGAATGTCAATGTTGGGATTTTGACAACAGTGATACCATTGAATGGCAAAGAGATGTGGTTAGGAGTTCCCTTGTTGGAAATAGTCATTGCCTAGCAATTTGTGTAGCACAGATGTTTGTTGCTACTTATCAGCGTAAGCCCAGATGTTTTTTGGGTCCTGCTGTGTGTGGACATGGATTGGCTCATTATCTGAGGAACTACAATTAGGAGGTGAGCAATCATCAACAAACAGCCCCATTTTAGACCTAATGATGGAGAGAAAGTTATCAATGAAGATAGTTGGTTCTAGAATACTGCTGTGAGGATCTGCTAGTGATATCCTGGGAAAGACACCCACCACAACCTTTGTACTAGGTATCCTTTGTACAAGGTATCACGCCAGCAACTGGTGAGTTTCACCATAATCACCACTGTGTTCAGTTTTAATAGGGCTCATTGCATACTACCCTCAGTTGAACAATGCCTTTATGCCACTGTCATCTTACTTTTGGTGGCTTGACTTAATGAACTAAATTGATTATATATTTGCATTAGCTTAACCTGGGCATTAGAAGTATTCCCATTTAATACATTATTGGATTTATTTGTCAGGCTAGTCAAGTTTTCAAGAGAAATGAAAGGAACTGGAATGAATGGTAATTATTGTTACTGGAGCTTGTTTGTGATGAACAAGTGTTGCTTCAGGTTCTCTATGATTATAGGTTGGCAATGGATTCCTGGAAGATGGTGAACTTACTGGAAAAAGTCTCTCTGAACAGATTGTAGTCAACTCTATTGTTTGTAGTTTGGGGATAATCTCAAAAAACGATTTGACATGATTTTTCTTATCGTGATGATAAGGAACATATTTTGTGCAATGTTAAAAGCAACTGTAACTGTGCAACTGTAAGGCATTCACATAAAGGGAAAAATGTAGGCATCTCTAAACAGCCATTACTGACTTCATTTGGGTCCATATTCAAGATGTGCAAAGAATGCTTAATGTAACTTTAACCGGACTCCAGGTCAGCTTGCCTCTACTGTTAGTTGGATTCAAAATCTATCCATTTCTTGTTAAATGCTTTAAAGAAGTCTGCATTCACTGCTCTACGTATCATTTTACTTTATATGTTAACATCTCTGCACAAACTATGATGCAAGGTATTGGAACAAACTGATATGAATCATGATGGTCAAGAGCATCCAATTAACAAAACTTTGGCAATAAATAATGAACATAACACAATGTGGTAACAAAATGTGGCTCATAGTGGTTAAGTAGTTCATATTGTGTAAAGATCATATCCAAAATAATTTCAGAAAATCCATCATCAGTAATAAATTTCGCTGAAGATGTTTAGGGCACCAAAGATGAGTAATGCAGACATAATGGCTACAAAATGTTGACATTTATTAATATAACAATATTGTGTTACAGGAATATAAGCAGGTGAAGGATTCCACTGTTTTTCCTCTGATTGGCAAAGATCTTCTGGGGAACTCCTTTCCTCCTGTAACTCGAAAAATACAAGTATGTTGGAAATGATTATTTGTTTTGTTGATTTATTCAAATATTTTAAAACAAATTTTACTGCTCTAAAGAGTTCCCCATCATATTTTGGTGATTTTTCTGTGTCGAAGTATTTTGAGAATTTTTTATTTTTAGCTTTTAACTCTGGCACAGGAATGTCCAACTGAAAATGGCCAAACAAAATTGAAGCATATAAGATCATGAGGGAGCTTGACAGAGTGGATGTGGAAAGGATGTTTCCCTTCTGGAAGAATCTGGAACTAGGGGTTACTGTTTAAAAATAAGGGGTCGCCCATTTAAAATGGAGATGAGGCAAAATTTTTACCATCGGAGAGTTGTGAGTCTTTGGAACTCTCTTCCTGAAAAGGTGGTGGAAGCAGAGTCTTTGAATATTTTTAAGGCAGAGGTGGATAGATTCTTGGTAAACAAGAGGGTGATAGGTTATCGGTGGTAGGCGGGATGCAGATTTGAGGTTACTATCAGATCAGCCGTGATCTTATTAAATGGTGGAGCAGGCTTAAGGGGCTGAATGGCCTACTCCTGCTCCTTGTGCATATGTTTGTTTATAAATAAACACTTATCAGCATACAGGAGTCACAGGCCTTTTGTTTTCACAACTGAGCACTTTTTATGTACCTCCTCCTAGAACAAGTTACATTTTCTAAAAATAGATCCCAATAATATTTGGCAAATAGCTAAAAAATGCAGGAACCAGAAATATTGAGGATTTGTCACAATGCTGAGAAGACCAAGTCAATAATAACTCCATGTTGCACACACTTCTAACTGTATCGTGGCACCAGATGCCAACAACACTTATTTGCTTTGGCATGCTGCAACAGCAATTAACAACTAGCTGGGCAGATACGGAGGGGTGGGAATTCACAACAATACCCTGCAACTGTAATATCAAATCTGCACACTACACAAATATTTGTGCTAGTGTTAGAACCTTGAATGAGAGAAAATACAGTGAATGTCTGGAATTCTCTACTCCATAGTTGTGGAGGCTAGATCACTGGAAGTATTTAAAGAGGAGGTAGATAGATTTTTGAAATATCGGGGAGTTGAGGGCAATGAGGACCTGGCATGAGAGAGGAATTGAGGCCTGGGGCAGATCAGCTATGATCTTATTTAATGACGGGACAGGCTTGAGGGGCCGAATGGCCTACTCCTGCTCCTATTTCTTATGTTCTTAAAAAGACTGCAATTAGATCTAGATATGATGGGGCAATGGGCGTGTGTCTGGCAAATGACATTTAGTGTAGATTAGTAGTTCCCAAACTGTGGGTTGCAAAAACAGAGAATGAGGTCATGATCTCCCCTCTTCTGAGACTGCACCTCGCACCAGCACCAAAGCCCAGGCAGTATCTGGCCCTGCCCATCTCTTGAGGTCTCTCTCTCTCTCTCTCTCTCCGGGCCATAGGCTCTTGCCCGTGGTCATTTCACTGAGTCTCAAAGCCTGGCCCTGACCATGAACCCAGTGGTGATGTCTCTGCTGCTGAGCTGCGGCCTTTCTGAGCCCACCCCATCACCTTGGCTCTGCGGTATAACCTGGGCTCTAATATCAGCCACCTCATGACCCCCAGCCTGCACCTCTGCTGCTTCCTGGCCAAGGTCCATGAGCTGAAGTAGCTCAGATGAAGTGTTGAGTACATAAAATAATGACATTTGTACAAAATACCTTAAAAACACAGATTTTTTTATTATATGATTACATTCATGATGTATTATATGTTGATCTATAGTATGTGAACTTTAATAATTATATCCTGAATGTGACTATGCTGCTTTATTGCTGTTTTGTTTTTGTTGGTGTCTGGGGTTGCATTAATTTTCAAGTGTTTAAATGGGCTTGTTTGTTATGGTAAATAGATTGGGAAGTACTGATGTAAATAAAAATAGCATTGTGTGTGTGAGTAGGGCTAATATAAAGCATGTACATAGCTGACAAGATTCTAAACTATTTCCTGTTGAGCAGGAATGATAATTAGTTGTTGTGGTGCATGAGGCTCTAAAGGTTTATGACCAGTGCAACAAGACTATTGCAAGAGTACATAAAGTACTAGAATAGATCACTAACATGATCCAATAGAAAAGAAAAAGCATTTATTGGTCAGTTTTGCCCTGGAAACTATACGGAGGAGGGTCACTAGATTGATATCAATTTTAAAAGCTCTTATTTATCATTGGAATCTTAGAGCTGAGTCTATTTACTCTTGAAAAGCATTGATTTTGGGAAAATTTGATTGGAGAATTTAAAATAATGAAGGGGCTAGACAGTATCCATATGGAGAGATTGTTTTCATTGAAGAAGTTAAAGTTAATAATAGAACATGCATATAAGTTACATAACACAGATCTACGTTCGATAGCAAAAAGCTAGACATTCGGAATAAGTTGCCAACTCCTGCAGAGAAAGTGTATCCATTGTAAGTCTTCAAAACTGAGCTGGGTGGGTTCATGGGTGATGCACATATCACAGTATACAAAAGTTAGCTGGGCTGTTGGGTGATGTACCTTGTGGTCGCAGGTTTCTAGGAACTTGTTTTGTTCACCTTTGGAGATTGAGTGAGGATTTTCCCAAAATTTATTTTCCCTGAATTGTCCGAGGGTTTTAAAATCTTCTTAAAATCTCTCCCATGTTATTCCATGATTGTTATTGGGTGAGAGCATTGGGCATTATGATATTCCAATGGAACTTGACTGCATGGGACTCAATGAACAAGCTTTCCATAATATTTTAATGTTCCTAAACTAGAGTTGATATTTTGTAGCTCAGGCTGGCTGGAAACAGAGTGGTCTCAGATATTGTTGCTGGACTCAATACTGTGCAAGCCCAGTAGGACTAATGGAATACGTGCCTGGCCTACTGCATGCCAAAGTTCATAATACACATATTCCAAAGTTACGACCAAGTTGCCAGTCCTTTGTACTTTAATGTGGATGCTATAGCCTTAACAGAGAGTTGGATTCATTCAGAGTTGGACTGGGAACTAAATACTCCCGGGGCAGCATTTTCTCCCTGTCGGGGGGGTTGTGCGGGAGCAGGTACCCAATTGGCTCCCCCGGTCAAGGGCGCACCACCATTTTATGTGGGCGGGCCAATTAAGGCCCACCCAGCGTGATGCGTACCCAGAAGTGCTGAGCGCACCCAGTGCAGGCTGGTGGGGGGGAGGGGGGAGGGGGGAGGGGGAATTCACTGAGCTGGGAGTGCATTCTTTCGTGCATATGCACAAAACAGCTCACAGATCCCCCTGAGGCTAAGTGCTGCCTCAGGGAGATCAGCTCAAGTGTGAAAACGTTATTAAAGGCAGAAAAAATATTCCTGACATGTCCCCTCATGTCACACTGTCACATGAGCAGGGACATGTCAATTACTTTTATTTAAAAATTTTACATACATTTTAAATCCCTCATGAAGCTCATCCCACCCGTGAATGAGGTTTAAAGCCTTTTTGGAAGGCCGTCTGGGCTCTTCACCTGCCCTCCAACCTTAAGGTTGAACAGACAGGTCCATTAATCCTTTTAATCACCTTTTTAATGGCCTTAATAGATCGAACTGAAAATCTAAATGATGCGGGGTGATGTCGGGACACACGCCCGATGTCACCGTGCGTCATTTTATGCGTCGGTGAGCGGGCCCCACCCACACCCCCACCCCCACCCCTGCCCCCGCTCGCTGACCGGAAAATGCTGCCCTTGGTTGTAATTTTTGAGAGAGGTAGAAGGAAAAGGGAGTGAGGCTGGTCATGTATAGAAGGAACATAATTAGAGCCTTGGAAAGGAAAGATTTTTTACTCAAACTTCATTCGGACAGACTACCTGAACACAATCAGAGTACAGTTTAGAACTAATAAGGGAACAATTACTATATTAGGAATATCCTATAAACTATCAAATAAAATATAAGATTTGTAGACAATTTAGAATGATTTTAACTATCTTGTGTTAAATGTTAATAGTTAAAATGATGAAAGATCTTGTAATACACCTGGGCTGTTTCTTCATGAGTATATTGTATGTCCAACAAGAATACAGTGCTTGATCAAATTCCAGGTAACATCACAATACAAGTACAGCAACCTGAAGGTAGGAGAGTACTTGAAAAATAGGGACCTGGTTAGGTTCATATTGAAAATATGCAAAGTCAAAGATAAAGCAGAAAGATTGTAAATTAACTCACTTTCAGACCATGAAAGAGGATGCAGCTCAAATTGGGTAGGAAACATTGCATACCAGTAATGTGGTATTTTGGGCTTGAAATTCTCTGGCAAGATGCAACAGAATGGCTGAAAAATAGACTGAGACTCAAATGTACTCGATCCTGGCTTGTGCTGGGAGGTCCCAGGTCAGGGATGTTGCCTGTCCTCAAAAAGCCAATGACATAGGGTGGCAGGAACCCTTACAAAGGGAACCAAAGAGAGATGTATCAAGCAATTGTAGAGGGGCCCGCAAAGCCCCTCACACCAGCCTGAGAACCAAGGCCATATTGTGCACCATTCCCATATAGAGCTGGGTTCTGGTTGTTCATATTTAAATGAGGTGATCACCTATTGATCCCACAAACTCCAGTGGTGTGGTATCCCGATTCATGACCCTGAGAAATCTGGGGGTGAAAAAGGTACAGGTGAAAAAAAAAATTCTGAATAATTCTAGAGAAAGACAATCTGTCACTCCAAGAGCTGAGCGACTAATTCCAGCACTTCAGCATCCTTGGGGAAAGGCACTTGCAGGGAGCATGGGGTCGAGAATCAGGGTTTACAAAGTTGATGCTCTATATCTGATTTGCATTACCTTTGAACAATGGCAACATGGAATCATTGAATCACTTGTACAGCCTTTATAATCTCCAAATGCCACTACATTAATGTGCAATCGTTTTGTTCCCAATAGGAGAACAGCTCAAAGAGTCAAAGTCTCTCCTATAGCTTGCAGGACCTATTCTTTATGCCGCGGATTTTGGACTTTCACAGAATTTCATATACACTTAATGACCTTAAAGACAGCAGAGTAAGTTGGTGCAAAATGTTCAAATGGCAATACCTGTAGTAAGAAGTATTAGAATGTTAATTTCTAATAGATTTTATGGATTTTTAGGCAGCAGAATGTCATTGGAAAGTACCTTTCAGAAAAGTCAGCAATGATACAGACTGCAAAATCAAGACTCATTTAAAGGTATGGACTACTTACCAAGCTCTGATTTCTTTTAAAATTAGTTTTGTTCTTAATTAAACAACAGTAAGTAAATAAATCATGACATAACTGTCAGCCAATTGCATAATTTAGCAATCCATCTGCCTTCATTTAAGGATTTGAATGTGACATAGAATTTTATCAAGTAAAGATCGTTTCCTCATTTTCTACAAATGACGTTATGGGAAAGCAGTTTAACTGTGTGGGACTCAATGGACAAGGCTCATCGCTCCGGATTATCATTATTATTATTATATCATCCAGCTCCACATTAAAGTACAGAGGACTGACAACTTGGTTGCAACATTGGAAAATATGTATTATGAACCTTGGCATACAGTAGGCCAGATAAGTATTTCATTGGTCCTACTGGAGTCCAGTAACAATATCTGAGTCCACTCTGTTTCTAGCCAGCCTGAGTTACAAAATGTCAACTCTAGTTCAAGAACATAAAAATATTATGGAAAGTTTGTTCATTGAGTCCCATATAGTCAAATTCCAGCTGAGCATGATTATCCCCAATTCTCTCACCCAGCAACAGTCATGTAATGACTTGGGAGAGATTAAAAAAAGATTTAAAAACCCTTGGACAATTCAGGGAAAATAACTTCTGGGAATGCCCTCACTCAACCTCCAAAGGTGAACAAAACAACTCCCTAGAAATCTGTGACCACAAGGCACATCACTCGCGGAGGGAGAATCTAGCCTGTTAACTCTGTTTCTTTCTCCTGCAGCTGCCAGACCTGCTGAGTATTTCTTGCATTTTCTGTTCTTTATTTCTGATTTCCAACTCCTGCAGTTGCTTTTCATGTTGACTTGAAAATCTTGCTCGGTTATCACAGAAGTATGGTAGTTTGAGGACAGAAGGAATTAATTTGGCCTCATGCTTGTGCTGGTTTTTTGCTAACACAATCCAAAACTATTCACACAGAATCACACATTGCAGAAGAGGCCCTTCAGCCCATCGAGTCTGCATCGACACGTGAGAAACACCTGATCTACCTACCTAATCCCATTTACCAGCACTTGGCCCATAGCCTTGAATGTTATGACGTGCCAAGTGCTCATCCAGGTACTTTTTAAAGGATGTGAGGCAACCCGCCTCCACCACCCTCCCAGGCAGTGCATTCCAGACTGTTAACACCCTCTGGGTAAAAAACCTTTTCCTCACATTCCCCTAAACCTCCTGCCCCTCACCTTGAACTTATGTCCCCTCGTGACTGACCCTTCAACTAAGGGGAACAGCTGCTCCCTACCCACCCTGTCCATGGCCCTCTTAATCTTGTACACAGAATCTTGTATTCCTTCTGTCAGGGTCCCTCTGTAAAGTTTTGTATCTTTCTGTGCTTCCAATATTATCCAACTTTCCCTTAAAAGATGCTCAGCCTCCAACACCTGTTGTGGCAAAACATGCCATGTTGCAACAACCCTCTGCATAACGCAATTTCTCCTAACCCCTCTCTTCAATCTCTAACCTGCTGACCCCTTGACACCGAATTCCCTATACACTCATATCAAAACTCCTTTGCGTTTTAAAAACCTCGACTAAACATCTTCTTAACCTTCCCTGCTCCAAGGTATGTAGCTACAATAGCTGATGACTCGCTTCACAAGTTTAGCTTCCCAATCCTAGTGGATTTACACTGTAGAGTCACTATGGCATTATTTTACAATGATATTGAAAAAGAATCACGTTTACAAATACACTTTCTTGTTAATACACAGCTTGTTACTAGTAATTTAAGTCAGCGTCTTTCCAATAATCTACCTTATAGAACCCAAAGTGAGCTTGTTGAGCTTGATTGGTGTCACCAATGATATTTTATAATAGAAAAGGCTATCTGTTTGGGTTGAGCGGAGAATGGAAGCAATTGTGTTTTGCAAGAGCAAAGGTTTATCTAATTATGGAGGTGGGGTGATAGCAAAGGACAAAGGGAAGTGTTACAGCCAAGTGAGGAGGCGTGCAATGACTCCTCTCTTTTCCCACTCTGCCTTTGGTTATAGCAGAGGCTTTGAATTTTGAAATGATGCTGCGTTGCTAATTTGGTATGCAATTGAAACAAAAACAAAAATTGCTGGAAAAACTCAGCAGGCCTGATAGCATTTGTGGAGTGAAAGGCAGAGTTAACGTTTCGAATCTGTATGACTCTTCTTCAGAACTAAAGAGAAGTAGAAATGTAGTGAAATATATACTGTTTAAGGAGGGTTGGACAGATGAAGCTGGATAGAAGGCCAGTGATAGGTGGAGAGATTGTAAAATATGTCATAAACAAAAGCTCAATGGGGTGTTGATGGTGGTGATACTGGCTAAAGGAGATGCAAGTGGTGACATTAAGGGCAGGATTTTACCATCAGTGAGTGGGGACGGGGCCCGCTTGCCAACTCATAAAAAGATGCGGGATGTCATCAGGCGGAACTCCCGACATCACCCCGCCCCATTTAAATTTTCAGGAAGGCGGGAGCACAGCAAAATCAGCTGTGCGCTCGCAGACCTCTCAATGGCCAATTGAGGCCATTGATAGATCAATTAAAGTAATTAGTGGACCTTAAGGTTGGTGGGCAGGCCAGGAGCCCCAGCGGGAAGTAGAATAAACATGAAACCTCATCCACAAGCGGGATGAGGTTTCATGTAGGGTTTTAAAAATTTTCATAAAGTTTTGTTAGAAATTATGAACATAGCCCAACTCATGTGACATTGTCACATGAGGGGACATGTAAGGGGATTCTTTTTTCTATTTTTAATATTTTTGCACGTAGAGCTAATTTCCCTAAGGCTGCACTTAGCCTCAGGGAGATGAGTGCACTCTTTCGTGTGCGTGCGCAACAGAGCGCACTCTTGATTTTAGGCATTCCCACCCCCCTGCCCGCACAGAGAGCGCATAGCGCTTCCCTGCAGACATCACGCTGGGCGGGCCTTAATTGGCCCAACCATGTAAAATGGCATTGTGCCTCCAATCAGGGGTGCCGATTAGAAGCGTGCCCACACATGCCCGCCCATCAGCCTCCCCCCCAACGGGGGAAAATTCAGCCCTAAGAGTAGAAAACAGGATGAGCAAGTGACAGATGGCCCTTGTGGGGGTGGGGTGGGGGGAGGGGATGATGTGGGAGAAAAGATCAAAATAGGCTAAAATGTGGGGATAAAACAATGAATAGAAATAAATTTTAAAAATAATAATAATAGAAATAGTTGGGGAAAAAATGTAGATATAAAAATTTAAAAATAAATATTTGAAAAAAGGGGATCAAAAAGGGGTGAGGATGGAGGAGCGAGTTCATGATCTGAAGTTGTTGAACTCAATGTTAAGTCTGGAAGGCTGTAAAGTGCCTAATTGGAAGATGAGGTGCTGTTCCTCCAGTTTGTGTTGAGCTTCACTGGAACATTGCAGCAGGGCCCAGGATGGACATGTGGGCATGAGAGCAGGGTGGTGTGTTGAAATGGCAAGGGACATGAAGGTCTGGGTCATGCTTGCAGACAGACTGAAGGTGTTCCCTCTGGCACCCTGCTCCACTCCTCCATCACCCCCTACACCTCAATCCCCTCCCATGGCACCTTCCCATGCAACCGCAGAAGGTGCAACACCTGCCCCTTTACTTCCCCCCTCTTCACCGTCCAAGGGGCCAAATATTCCTTTCAAGTAAAGCAGTGCTTCACTTGCACTTCCCTCAATTTGGTCTACTGCATTCTCTGCTCCCAATGCGGTTTCCTCTACATTGGAGAAACCAAACGCAGACTGGGTGACCGCTTTGCAATTAGGCACTTTACAGCCTTCCGGCCTTAACATTGAGCACAACAACTTCATATCATGAACTCTTTCCTCCAGCTTCACCCCTTTTTGATCCCCTTTTTGATCCCCTTTTTTCAAATATTAGTTTTTAATTTTTATATATACATTTTTCCCCATCTATTTCTATTATTTTTTAAAATTTAAATTCATTGTTTTATCCCCATCTTTTAACCTATTCTGATATTTTCTCCCACACCACCCCCTCCCCCACTAGGGCCATCTGTCACTTGCTCATCCTGCTTTCTTAATGTCACCATTAGCACCTCCTTTAGCCAGTATCACCACCATCAACACCTCTTCGAGCTTTTGTTTATGACATATTTTGCAATATCTCCTTCGCCTCCGCCTATCACTGGCCTCCAGCTTCATCTGTCCCACCACCCCCCACTTAAACAGTATATATTTCACCATATTTTCTACTTCTTTTTAGTTCTGAAGAAGAGTCATACGGACTCAAAACATTAACTCTGTCTTTCTTTCCACAGATGCTGTCAGACTGCTGAGTTTTTCCAGCAATTTTTGTTTTTGTTTCAGACTTCCAGCATCCACAGTATTTTGCTTTTATCTTGGTATGTACTTGACTGTGTGCAGTTTGTAATTAAGCCAGACAGGTAATCTTGAGTTAAACATGTGAGGTGTTAGTTTTATTGTACCAAAACCCGCCCAGATAAATTAGTAAAAATGTTAAGAATGTACAATTGTGTCCTACTTCCTCACTAACGTGTGCAATCAAACACTTAAACTCCAAGCATGCAGAAAAATTACAACTTTACGGAGTACCAGGTGTTAAACTTGGCCAAGTTAAAGTACAGATTTTAAAAAAGGAAAGTCAGTAAAGATTCACAGATTGTAATCAGAGGCATTGGTTCTTCAGCTGAGGCCATTAGTTGAAATAAAAGCAAAATACTGTGGACGCTGGAAATATGAAATCAAAACAGAAAATACTGGAAAAACTCAGCAGGTCAGCCAGCATCTGTGGAGAGAGAAACAGTTAACATTTCGAGTCCAACATGACGCTACTTCAGACCGTTAGTTTAAAGTCATGGCTGGGTATCCCTTTTCTTCCGGAGACACTGTTGTAGAAATCCAGTAACTTTCAGTAGAGTCTGCTGTTGGGATGTAGACACGATTTTAGCTCAGCAAAAGAGGGTTCAATGCTTAAATGGAATAGAGAGAGAGAGAGAGGTGCAAAAGACAGCTCCTCTCTCAGGCAGCTAGAATATTGCTTAAAAATCCAGCAGTTACACACAAGAGCTGGGTCACATGACCGCTCTCTGGTTTAGTCACAGCAGTTCAAAGCATTCAATTGTGAATTCCGAAAGGAAATTGGTTGCTCATGCCTGGGGGGATCTTTAGCCATTGTCTCTTTTAACCAAGGTGATTGTTTTTTAATGTCCCAACTGTTAACACCTGAATGATCGATCCTCCATCTTGATGAGGTAGGAAGGGCCTGTTCACACCTCCAGGGTTGCCATTGTTTCTGTAGGGTTCTCTGTAGATTTTTCATCTCCACAAATGCAAATTAGCAGCCATTTTAAGTCAGTGTCTTTGAGTCCGTTTGAAATGAGCCTTTTAAAAAATGTTTACTATATGAAACGAGCCAATGAGATATCAAATTGATTCCATATAGCACATATTCGTGACAAAAATTAATTGAAAAATACAAGAGGAGTCGGGGGTAACATTTGAATTTTAGGAAATGCTTTAAGAAAACCTCATGAAGGTTTCAAAAACATAGTATGTGTGACTTTAATTTTCCCAATGTTGGACTGCTGTTCTTGTCACATCCTGAGATCCACACTCAGTGCCATGCGCTGCCATAGGAACACACTCGACCTCTCCCTCCAGCAGCACCAACACACCCTATCTCTAAGCTGTCCTTGCCCCCAGTTTCATTTTATTCTTCGTCTCATCCAACGCCTCAACAAGAAACTTTGTTTCTTTCAGGTGCAAAGGAACGCAAGCTCCAACAACTCATCAACACCAAAGCCTATCCAGGACACTTCACCCCTACCCGCCCCTCTGTCCCCAACCCATCTTCCAATCCCAGTCCCAGCCGTGTATTCACCATACCCCCTGACCTTCCCCTCTCTGATGCTGAACGTTCAGTGCTCAGTAAAGGACACAGTTTCATACCCTTACACCCTCATCTCAATGAATTTCAGGCTCGGCAAGATGCTGAACTCTTCTTCCGCCGCCTTCGTCTCCGTGCTCACTTCTTTGGGCAGGAGTCCTCTCCCCGTTCAAAGGATCCTTTTGCCCGCCTCCAATATTTTCCCTCCACCTGGACACCTCCCTCTGGATTCTTACCTTCTCTTGATCTTTTCATTGAGAACTGTCGGCATGACATCAGTTATCTCAATTTCTCTGCTCCTCTCACTCACCTTAACCTGTCTCTTTCTGAACTTGCCGCACTCCGTTCTCTCAGGTCCAACCCTAACATTGTCATCAAACCTGCTGACAAGGGTGGTGCTGTTGTTGTCTGGTGCACTGACCTCTACCTCGCAGAGGCTGAGCGTCAACTTGCAGACACTTCCTCCTACCTTACCCTGGACCATGACCCCAACACTGAACATCAAGCCATTGTTTCCAGGACTGTCACTGACCTCATCTCCTCTGGAGATCTTCCTTCCACAGCTTCCAACCTGATAGCCTCCCAATCTCGGACGGCCCGCTTCTACCTCCTACCCAAAACCCACAAACAGGACTGTCCCGGCAGACCGATCGTGTCAGCCTGTTCCTGCCTCACGGAATTCATTTCTTGCTATATTAACTCCATTCTCTCTCCCCTTGTCCAGTTTCTTCCCACCTACATCCAGGATTCCTCTGAAACCCTACATCGTCTCAACAATTTCCAGTTCCCTGGCCCCAACTGCCTCCTCTTCACTATGGATGTCCAATCCCTCTGCACCTCCATCCCCCACTGGGATGGTCTGAGGCTCTCCGCTTCTTCCTCAAACAGAGGCCGGAACAATCCCATCCACCGCTACTCTCCTCCATCTGGCTGAACTTGTTCTCTCACTGAACAATTTCTCCTTAAACTCGTCTCACTTCCTCCAAATAAAAGGTGTGGCTATGGGTACCTGCATGTGCCCCAGTTATGCCTGTCTCTTTATGGGGTATGTGGAACATTCCTCATTCCAGTCCTACTCAGGCCCCCTCCCACAACTCTTTCTCTGGTACATTGATGATTGCTTTGGTGCCGCTTCATGCTCTCGTCTGGATCTGGAAAAATTTATTAATTTTGCTTCCAATTTCCACCCCTCCATCATTTTCACATGGTCCATCACTGACACTTCCCTTCCCTTCCTTGATCTCTCTGACTCAATTTCTGGTGATAGACTGTCCACCAATATTCATTACAAGCCTACCGACTCCCACAGCTACCTCAACTACAGCTCCTCACACCCCACTTCCTGTAAGGACTCCACCCCATTCTCCCAGTTCCTTTGCCTCCATCGTATCTGTTCTGAAGATGCCACTTTCCAAAACAGTTCCTCTGACATGTCTTCCTTCTTCCGTAACTGAGGTTTTCCACCCATGGTGGTTGACACGGCCCTCAACCGTGTCTGACCCATCTCCCGCGCATCTGCCCTCATACCTTCCTCTCCCTCCCAGAACCATGATAGGGCCCCCCTTGTCCTCACTTATCACCTCACCAGCCTCTGCATTCAAAGGATCATCCTCCACCATTTCCGCCAACTCCAGCATGATGCCACCACCAAACACATCTTCCCTTCACCCGCCCCCGGCGGCATTCCGTAGGGATTGCTCACTCCGGGACACCCTGGTCCACTCCTCCATCACCCCCTACACCTCAACCCCCTCCCACGGCGTCTTCCCATGCAACCGCAGAAGGTGCAATACCTGCCCCTTTACTTCCCCTTTCCTCACTGTCCAAGGGCCCAAACACTCCTTTCAAGTGAAGCAGCATTTCACTTGCACTTCCCTCAATTTAGTCTACTGCATTTGTTGCTCCCAATGCGGTCTCCTCTACATTGGAGAGACCAAATGCAGACTGGGTGACCACTTTGCGGAACACCTTTGGTCTGTCCGCAAGCATGACCCAGACCTCCCTGTCGCTTGCCATTTCAACACTCCACCCTGCTCTCATGCCCACATGTCCGTCCTTGGCCTGCTGCAATGTTTCAGTGAAGCTCAACGCAAACTGGAGGAACAGCATCTCATCTTCTGACTAGGCACTTTACAGCCTTCCAGACTTAATATTGAGTTCAGCAACTTTAGATGATGAACTCTCTCCTCCATCCCCACCCACTTTCCGATCCCCCTTTTTCCAATAATTTATATAAATTTTTATATATATATATTTTTTTTTAATATAATTTTTTCTTTTCCCACCTATTTCCATTATTTTAAAATTATTATTTCCATCCATTGTTTTATCTCTACCTTTTAGCCTATTTCGATCGCTTTCCCCCATCGCACCCCCACTAGGGCTATCTGCCACTTGCTCATCCTGCTTTTTACCCTTACTTTCACCATTAGCACATTCCTTAGCTAATATCACCACCATCAACACCCCTTTGTCCTTTTGTCTATGACATCTTTGGCAATCTCTTCTTTGCCTCGGCCTATCACTGGCCCTCTATCCAGCTTCACCTGTCCCACCCCCCCTCAAACAGCTCGTATTCCACCTCATTTCTATTTTTCCTTAGTTCTGATTAAGAGTCATACGGACTTGAAATGTTAACTCTCCACAGATGCTGTCAGACCTGCTGAGTTTTACCAGGTATTTTTGATTTTGCTTCAGCTTTCCAGCATCTGCAGTATTTTGCTCTTATCTTACTGTTTTCTTCATTTTCTAGACTTGGTATTTGCATACATTCAATATGTTCTGATGAAGAGTCAGCCGGACTCGGGGTGTTGGCTCTGCCTTCCTCTCCGCGGATGCTGTCGGGCCTGCTGAGTTTTTCTAGCAATTTTTGTTTTGGTTTCAATCTGACTTTCTTTGATTTACATTTTAGCATCACTTGCATCATCGGCACGTGAAGAAGATTACTCAGAGTTACGAATGCGAGTCAACAGTAAATGAGGACGATGGAAGCCATTCAGGGAGTAACAGGACTTTTCTGCAACTGGGACAGGTTAATATGGGAAACACTTACTGCGAGTAATATAATATAATCCCAATAATTTATGTAACTATTTAAAGACACCATTTCCCTTTCCCGTGAATGATTTATCAGTCCCAGTTTAATTTGGTAGCTTTAAAGCCAACCAATCCTGGCTTATGTACGTGGACTGATGTAGAAATCAGACTTACAATAAACTAATGCCAAATATGACTGGATGCACAATCGACAGTAAGGTAACTTAAGACGTCTACTTAGCTTTTCCAACCAGGTAGCTGTGAGCAACATTTGCTGTCACATGAGTAAAGTCCATGGGCCAGGCATTTGCACATTAGAGTTTTGTTTTCATTAAAGCTAATATTGAAAATAGTTGGCTTAGAAATTCTGCTATGACACCCCCAAGTCCCCAGCTGTAGCTTTGGAGGGAGTTGCCGGAGCCCTCACATAAATAGCATTGACAGGCGTTTCCAGCCATTACTCTGGAGGTTCCTCCAGTCTCCTGATGGAGGTACAGCAGGGGATCAGGAGGACCCTCATGGAATTTCAAGTTCATGGTATCCATTGTATCAGCCATGCACAACCTGGGCATCATTACCTATTAATTGTCATGGCACTTGATCAGGATCTAAATATTCAACCTATCTCATTGTAATACAGTGTTTACATATAGCACATTAAACTATTATTCTGACTGTACGGCAATATTGACCAGAACTGATCCACGTTACAATATGTTAATGTTGCAATCCTGTCACAATGAAGTGCATGCTCTACTTGTAAGTGAGAGCAACTGTTCTTAATTGGGGAAAGGTTAGGACACTATTCTTAAGTATATATAAAAACCAGTTTCCGCCTGTGCGGGGGGAAGAAGAAGGGAGTCCGAGTTCTCTGGGTTTTGAGAATAAACTTATATTAAGGAAAGACTCCTCTTTTACTCAGTGAATTGGCAACGAATTATAACACAATACATAGGTATGTTAATGTTCCATATCTCTGGGCACCCAGCTTTTGTTCTAATAGGATCCCACCCTACTGAATGCAAACCCCGTGTAAATCTTTCTTTTGTAACTTGTTGCTCACTCAATCCCAGAATGGGATTTCTTCTGTCCTCAGGAAGAACTTAAAATGGATTAATTACTGTTTATAATTTTATTGCTCATAAATGAAAATTAATGGTTCATCAAAGTCCTATCAATCTAATTATTTTGAATTGTATTTTTTTAACAGTCAAATGACATTTCATTATCTGAGCCTGGCAGCTGTATATCACCTCGGCTCCAGAATAGTCCAGCTGATGATTGTGAACAATTATTGTCCTCTAGCCTGCAGGATGAATTAAGACACCTTGGAGAAACAAAGCTGAAACAGCAAATGAGCCAGCGGGATGACAATAAACCATTTTCATTACCAGCTGATCCTGTCAGTCAGGTAGATAGTTTGGTGTCAGCTTCTTGCAAGGATCTGCAAAAAGAGCAGGATTTAGAACCATGGCAGACAGTAATTTCAGAAGCTGATGTCTCAAATTGTTCTGCGGCTGCAGAAGCAACAAGTTCTGAGGATAAGCAACGTGTGTCCATAGCTGACTGTCCAAAACAAAGTCCGACATCGCAGGCAACTGATTGTGAGGGACAGAAATCTCAGAAAACCGCTAACTTACCGAGTATGGTAGTGTCGAAATGTTTGCCGTGCCCACAAGCAGGAGAAAACCACCTTTCAACAGATAACAATCCTGTAAATGAAATAATGAAAGGAAATATCAATATAGCCTATTCGCCCAAGAAGAAAAGGTTTATGGTTTATATCTGTGGTGGCTACAAAGGTAATTCTTTTTGAGACACATTTTTACACTAGCAAAAACACAAAATTTGACTACGCTGAAGTCAAAGGACAAAAGAATGGAGAGAGATATAAAATGACGTGTGGATTCCTTTTCACTCATTTTACACGATCGTAGAAAGTCAAAATTGCGCCCCCATGAGTAGTGAGACAGACCATATAATTGCCTCAGGAAAAATCTAGACCTACAGCGAATTGTCCAGTTTTTTTTAATTCCAGTTGCTGGCACAAATCAAAGGTTATAAGATATTGCCAGTAAACTGGAATTTGTATAATGAAACTTGTCAATTGAGAATTTAATATTATGCCAAGTGCTAATAGATGCTAGTCAAATACAAACTGGTTGAATTGTCTTAGGTTTCATT
Organism: Carcharodon carcharias; assembly: GCF_017639515.1. Lineage (NCBI taxonomy): Eukaryota > Metazoa > Chordata > Chondrichthyes > Lamniformes > Lamnidae > Carcharodon > Carcharodon carcharias. The sequence continues at coordinate 170,635,600 of NC_054470.1, forward strand.
ACTTGGTTTTGCAATGCACTTTTCAGAAATGTACAAAATTCAAATGAAAAACATCCTTCAGACCCTTTGTAGTACAATTTTAAACACCTAGCTGAACCATCCATTCATAGAATCATAGCATTTTACAGCAGGGAAAGAGGCTATTTGGATGATTGAAACAGAAATACCTGGAAAAACTCAGCAGGTCTGGCAGCATCGGTGGAGAAGAGCACAGCTGAGTACTCGAAATGTCAACTGTGCTCTTCTCCGCTGATGCTGTCAGACCTGCTGAGCTTTTCCAGGTATTTCTGTTTCTGTTTTTGTTTTGGATTTCCAGCATCCGGAGTCTTTTGCTTTTATATTTGGATGATTGCACCCATACAAGATATCTAAAAGAGCATTCATTTAATCTCTTTCCTCCACCCTTTCCACATACACTTCCAAATTTTCTTTTTCAAATGTTAAAAAGTTATTTTAGATTCTGTTTTTACCATAGTTTCTGGTATGGTGTTCCATTTCCTAACCACCATCTGGTGTTAAAAATTCTACTGAGCTCTTGCATCAAAGTTTGGCACATTGTTTTAATATCTCAGTTGAAGGATGCCATCAGTCATAATGCAGCATTCCCTCAGTACAGTACTGGAGTATTAGCTTCCCACCGGAATGCTGTTGATGAAATGTTTCAATTTAGGAGCGTTTTGATTATTTTTTTTATATGAATCGGGCCAAAATTTTAATAACTTAGATTTTTTTTAAATTCCAGATACAGAACATGAAAGAAACACCTTAATGAAGAGAGTATACCCGCAACTAAACACTTATTGCAAAGAAAGGGGTTATGACTTCATGATGGTTGACCTCAGGTGGGGAGTGAAAGATGGAATTAGCGACAACCATATAATGGCTCGACTACATCTTGAGACGCTTAGGGAATGCCAAGCATCAGAAGGCTCCATCTTTATTGTAAGTATTCTGTGTAGAAATTGTTCTGGCCCTGTTTCTTTTTATTTGCTCATGGGATGTGGGCATCGCTGGCTAGGCCAGCATTTATTGCTCATCCCTCATTGCCCTTGTTCAGAGGGCATTTAAGAGTCAACCACATTGCTGTGGGTCTGTGTTCACACGTAGGCCAGACCAGGTAAGGATGGCAGATTTCCTTCCCTAAAGGACATTAGTGAACCAGATGGGTTTTTATGACAATTGGCAATGGTTTCATGAAAATGCTACAAGAACCTGCTCAGAAAGACACCAGGTTGGTAGGTCCAAGTTGCCCCTGGTGATGTAAAACAAGCCTGGAATCCCTTTTTCTAAACCTTTACACATAGCTGGTTTATACCAGGTTAATGTTAGTTGAGTAACTGCTACTATCATAACACATGTAATATAATGTAACCTAGAGAATGGTCAATTCCCTGTGGTCACTTGATGAATATGATTATTATGACATAATTATTTGTTGGAGATATTATATTTATTATATATAGTTATGTGTAATATGTAAGATGTGGGAAAGACATCAGAGATTTGCTCCACAGAGCTTCCTCATAGTCAGAGGTTGCAACTATGTTACGTTAGTTGACATACTCAAATCGAATAATAACTTATGTAGTCAATACTGACTGAAACCTGTCACTAAAAATTATAGCAATGGAGAATAAGGTTTGCTGATAGGAAGTATGTGTTCAACACAAAGGTTTTAATAATATATAGGTACTTTAAAAAATGTTCAATTTACTGGATATTTTTGAAATGTCGAGAAATGTTATCCTTTCCCTTCAGAGAGAGAACAAAGTAGCATAGAGACTGCACACACAATGTAGGTGATTCAGTATTGTACTGTACGAAGGTTATTTACAGTTTTGCATTCCAATGTGATTTCAGTCACAAATCCCTCTTTTATATTGAGGAAGATAAATAACGTATAGTTAACGATGACAGAGGAGCTCCATTAGTATTTAATAGCATTATTCGACAAATTGAATTTCATCTATGATTTGCTTAGGGGTTAGCCCTGGATCTCATTTTGAAAGTAATTGTTCATGAAGCTACTGTACAATGAAGCTCTCTTTTGTTGTTGCAGCTTTTAACTGGACAAAAGCACGACTCGCCTTTCCTTCCCGACAGCATAATTAAAGATGACTTTGAAGCTATTTTGAACTCCATTGATGCCAAGAAAATGGAGACAGTAAAACGGCAGCATCAAAATCACAATCCTGAACTCCACACTTGGACTGAGGGTTCTGGATTCCTTGGGGAATCTCACTGTGGAGAACCTGATCTGACCAACAATTCAACACCACTGAATGTGGAGTTGCCAGAAAGCTGTAACACTGGTGCCAGTGAAATCCTGTCTGCTCATACCCCTCAGACACAGAACATGAATGACCCTCTAGCTCACTCTACAACAGACTTTGCGAAAGCTATTGGGCTACTTCGGCAGTGGTACAAGCTAGATGAAAACTGCATTCCCAGTGTTTACAGGCTTCAGCCAATAAGGTTAGTCTTAAAATGAGCAATTACCATAAAACTTTTATAAGTTGCGCAGATGACTCATATGCTGAGCGGTTAAGATGCATGTATGAATTGCAGCTCCAAATTAACAGGTAATGTAGCTGACTCCTTCTGAAGGTGAGATCTATGTATCATCTTTTAAAGTAGTGGCATTCTGTACGGTATTTATTAGTAACTAATAATGTCTAGAACAGCTGCACCTAAATTTACCACAAAAACATTTAGTTCTAAACAAATTCAGTGGATCATTAAAGAGAAATCAGCACACATCATACAGCTCGGTGTGTTTCCTAAAAAAATATATGCTCCAATAAGGAATGCACATAGTGCATGACCAGAAACTGAACTGGAAATACTGTGCCTACAAGAGTGGGTCAAATGCTGGGAACTTTGAGACGAGTAACTCACCTCCTGACTCCCCAAAGCCTGTCCACCATCTACAAGACAAAAGTCAGGAATGTGAAGGAATGCTTTCCACTTGCATGGATGAGTATAGCTCCAACTCAAGAAGCTTGTCACCATCCAGAACAAAGCAGCCCCCTTGATCGGCACCCCATTCACGAGCTGAAACATTCACTCCCTCCATCCACTGATGAACAATGGCCAGAAGTGTGCACTACATATAATATGCACTGCAGAAACTCACCAAGATTCCTTCGGCAGCACCTTTCAAATCCGCCACTTCTGCCACGTAGAAGGACAAGGGCAGCAGATGCATGGGAACAACACCACCCGCAATTACTGCTCCAAGCCACACACCATCCTGACTTGGAAATATATCACTGTCTCTGGGGCAAATTCATGGAACTCCCTTCCTAACAGCACTATGGGTGTATCTACACTGCATGCACTGCAGCGGTTCAAGAAGGTGGCTCACCGCCACCTTCTCAGGGGCAATTAGGAATGGGCAATAAATGCTGGCCCAGCCAGCGATGCCCACATCACGTGAAAGAATTTAAACAAAACTTTTTTAAAAGTTTGTTTGGAATTAAGGTGACCAGAGTTGTTGGAATTTGTAAAGAAAGCTAAATGGAAATTCTTCCAAATGGATTAGCATCTCTCATAGTAAATTAAGAGGCATCCAAAATACTGACAGTTTTGTGTCAAAGTCTGAAAATAGTGTGGTAAAAGAGGGAGGGGGGAAGATTCAAAACTTAGCAGTGTCTGACCTCGTCTTGAACAATGGTCTAACCGGTCTCCATTCACCACTATTCTCCTCCACCCAGCCAAACTTGTTCTCTTGTTGAATAACTTTTCTTTTAAGTTTGCTCACTTCCTCATATCAGGTCACCGATCTCTCGTGTTTTCATTACTCCCTCTCTTTTTGCTGGCTCAGTACCTGTGATAAGCTTTTCATCTGCAATACCTTCCAAGTCCAATGGATGGTCATTGACCTGAAATGTTAACTTTGCTTCTCTCTCCACAGATGCTCCCTGACTTACTGAGCACTTACGCCATTTTCTGTTTTTATTTCAGATTTGCAGCGCCTGTGATATTTAAATTTTTATTATGTTAGAGGTTGAGAAGAGTTGATTCATGGATAAAAGTGTAAAGGCCTGAAAAGAAGATTCATTAGAATGTGGTCAACCTGGACCAATTTCATTGCTGAGTATAGATTGTAAAATAATCTTCGGAGTTTTAGTGAGGCAGTTGACTAGGTTGTCATTGGTTAATAGCAGAAAAATACAGAACTTGGTTTTTTTGGGTTGTTTGAAATTCACTCAAACTGGCACATTATTGAGTGAGTAAAGGAGGAAGTGAGGGGTTTAGACGCTACGTGAGATAGTGTGGAAAAGCAAAGTGTATCACCTCGGTAGCTTTGGCCAATGCGTCAAGCTAGATGGGGATACCCATGCATTGCTGGGTGAACCTGGAAATGTGAGGCATCTTAAGGAATATGGTATCCAGGCAGAGGATGGTCAATTTAAAACATGATATGTGAACTCTGCTTGGAAATGCAGATGTGGCCCTATAACTGAGCAAAATGTAGTGCAACAGCACAAGGAACAATTAAAAATTGGTCATCAAAAAGGCAGGGAGCAAATGAAGCAGATGATTTATAGGAAGGAGGGAGCCAATGGTTGTTGGTGATTGGTGTGAAAGTTTAGAAATTGACAGCAAACCTTGGTGGGAGCTGTTTCCTCTAGTGCAATGACTGACCACCAGTAGGAGGCTGAGCACAGAGATATGGGGTGGAATTGTCCTAGATTTGCATTAAGTGAAATGGCGGGTGGGAAAAAGGATGTTTTACCCGCAGCCACAATGGCAGCTTTTCACGCTGTATTGTCCAATTCCTGGTATATCCCGCCTCATTACTGATTCATTTCGAGGAAACATGCTTGGTCGCTGGCGGGCCAGCCTCTGATTCGCCTGCCCCACCATCACCTCAGGCCTTCAGTAAACCGGGCACCATATTTAAAGGCCACCCCTGCACAGAGCTAGAACTCTTCAAGGGATAGGAAGCTGCTGGATACTGATGGCTGCCAAAGGGAGGAAACATGCTGCCCCCAATTTAGCGACACCTCCCTTGAGCACCTACTAGACGCAGTGGAAGCCCACCATGATGTCCTCTAACCTTGCTCTGGGTGAAGACCAGCAAGCAAGGTCACCCACCAATCCAGCTTGGGTATGGTGTCAGTGGTGGTCAGTGCCAACACCTGCAAAAAAGGACAGCCACCCAGTGCCGAAAGGGGATAAGTGATCTCCTCTGTTCTGCCAGGCCATGTCACTCTTTTCATCGCTCTCAACTCACACACTCACAAGCCCACCACACATCCACAGGGATCTCACTCACTGCCAGGTCATGGGACATCACTATTCACTCTCCCACACCTTTATTTGTCCTGCAGATCATGTCCTCATCCCGTCCATGGCATCACTCACCACTCACACACATGCCAGGTATCCTTGTTATCCATCTCGGCAGGCCTCCTGCTTACACTCTCCATCTGTGTTCATGCAGGACAAACTGGCACACAACAAAAAGGAGAGGTCACAGATTGGTGGAGGATTGCCTGAAAGCAAGGTCCTCACAGACTTTGAAAATAGAATCATCTAGCAGGCGGGTGATGATAGAGACCATTCCTTGCTGATGGTGAGGTCAGCGGTGCCCAACCAAGTGAAGAGCCAGCAGTGCAACATCCATCAGACAATTATGCTGTGAGTGAGTTCCCTTGTTCCACAGTCATGCACTAATTATCTCTCCTTGCTTTCGCAGGCACAGCTGTGAAGCAGCCGAGCGGGTCCATAACCCAGGTCCTCGAGTCAAGCTCGAGAAAAAGAATCTGATGACCCTCTCAATGAAGACCCATCACATCGCTCACCCACAGCCTCCACCAGTGCAGAGACACACACCTTGGTGGGACCTAACTCTAGAGTATCCTCGGGGTTACAATCTGATGAGCACATCGCAATCTCTGATCCACAGAAGGCAGTGGCAGGAACTTCCCAGGTTTCCGACACTCGGAGAACTGCCAGAGGCCAGAAATCTGCTGAGTCCGAGTCAGATGAGGAGCCTGTGGACTCGGTTATACCTCAGTTGCTGGAACTGCAAAGGCAAGCTCAGGAACATCAGGAAGGGATATACGCTGCACTCCTCAGATTGCAAGGCAGAATGGAGAAGCCTGGGCATGTGTGTTAATCACTTGCATTTAATGTTCACTATTGTAAATAAACTCCCGAGAATGTTTCCCTGCCTATGGCTCCTTGTTATGATGAGCGGTGTTCTTGTCACTTAGATGTGAAACTATGGTTCCTGCACAAGATAAAGGTAACTGTCTCACTCCAGGGCCTTCTCTCTGTGCTTTGTACAACCCTCCCAGCACACTGATGGTGCACCTTCACAGTCATTGCCTTCACCTCGATGGGGCTTGTCATTGCTGCTAGAATGCTCTGGGCCAGCGGCAGAGAGTTCCGTTGTTCTCTCTGTGTGCTCCCAGCACCTTTGAGGTGCAGCTGGCCCCCCATCTCATCAGCAACTGTGCCTGGTGACAGTGTGGTCTTGAAGGGCTTCCTGGCTTTTTGATCCCAGGCAAAATGCACAAAGTTGTGTGCCTTCAGAAATATGGTGCCTGTGACCTCCTGGATGCACCTGTGTGTGTGTTGGCTTGCGAGATCCTGCAGAGATAACCTGTGGAGCCCTGAAAAGAGCCACTGGCATAAAAAGTGAGCACTGCAGTCATTTTCACTACCACTGGCAGTGGATGCCCTCCATGTCCCCGTGGCACTAAATCCCGCAGCAGGTGGCAGATGTGACCAACCATTTCCCCGGATATGCAAATTATTCAGCGAATTCACTAGTTCTTGATCATCTGTATGAATGACAAGCACTGTCTAGACCCTAGGTCTAGCTGAGCACTGACCTGTGAGTCTTGCTGTGGCTCTTCAGCGGCGTGTGCAGGAGCCCCTGCCACCCCTTCTTCTTAAGGGTGCTGCTCCTCCTTCTGCTCAGCCGTGTGCCTCCGTCGGTCTCTTCTCCTTCGTCTCCACTCCCTGTAAGCCGTGAGGCATACAGCTAGTTCACCAGGCTCCATACTCCTGATGTACTCCTCCTGCAGGATGAAAGAGAGAGACACATAGGTTAGGATGGGTGTACTAATAAACTGTCCTGGTTGAGCCTGAAGACCCCTTAATGCATCCTGGAGAGTGCTAGCCGCCACTTGGAAGGCCAGAGTTAAGTGCACTGCATGGCTGCCTGAAACCCCACCCACCTCCAGCCCTCTCCACCTGACTGATTGGCAGCAGCTTTGCCCATTGGACTGCATGCTCTGCCCTCAGCACAGGCACAGGCATTCTCCTAACCTGCACTGCAAGGTTGCATTGTTAGCTTGAACCATGGGGAAGACTGGTCCAAAACTGAATGAAGACATTGCAAGGGGCTGTGAACACCTCCACCAGTGACTGCTCCATGGCCAGTTTTCACATGGAGATTGTACAGTGTGCCCAGTTGTCCAATTGTTCTGCCGTCCACTAAAACGCTCACGAGTTTGCAGTCTGTGCCCGAGGGGTGAAACACTCTGGTGCATTTGGTGGCGCTTTGATGCCTCTGTATTGCTTGAGTGGGCAGGTAAGCTAGAGGCCTGACTCCAAGCATGTCAACATGGCTGAACTGTCTCAGTGCGGAGGAATGGTCACTATATACGAGGTTTCCCTAATGCATGGCCGCTCCCCCCAACCCCCGCCGCCACATGTACTTGTGCACTACCATCAGACCGTGATGGCCTTTCCCCCAACAACTCACCCCAGACGCAGTGCAGCCCTTGCCCCGGCACCACACTGTCAGCCAGCCAGGAAAAAGCGACTTGCCTGTGCCCTCGCCTGCGGTGCCATTTCCTTGAAGTCGAATGGGTGACCCTCGCAAGTGCTGTGCAACGTTAGTGTGCACTCAACTCCAAATTCCCCTCAAAGTTCAGCTTACCAGGTGCACACTTTATAAATGCTGTTGTGAAACACGCAACGTGCCCGGATGATCCAGAGTAAGGGGATGATTCCAGTGAGCAGGACTTATCATTATATGCGGATGTATTAAAGTGATGTTCCAGACGTGCGGTGGTGGAAATTGCGGCCCACCATTGACAGGTGGAGCGGACGATTGCAAACTGGTTTCACAATGACGTGAAACTGATTTTTGGCCTTCTCGCCATATTGTCTGCTCGTGTTGGCCATGATGCCCGATGCCAAGGGGATCAGAAAATTCCGGCCATGGTCAGAGCAGATAAGAAGTGCGCACACATGGAGCTAATGGCCTCAATATTGACAGAGGTTGGTTGCGTAGGAGAGGTGAGGAGTTGGAGGAAAAGAGTTTAGGAATTTTCCATGTTTCCTCGCATGCTATGGAGTTTTAACGCCACAGTGTACGACATATCTCCTTGACAGGTTCCCCATCTGGAAGCCAACCTAATTGACAGACTTAGCTTCTAGTCAGGTGCGAGAGGACTCTGGAGGAAGCCACATGAGCAAGTAGGGAGTTGGCTACTAGTACTGAGTGTGCTTAGGGAAGGTCTGATCAGCATGGAGAAGGGATCTAATTCTTGACCTAGGAGGGTCCAAAACCCAACACTTGGGGAGGTGGAGGTGGAAGGGTTGCCTGATCCTGATAGGGTGAGTCTATTCTTCAGATTCCAAGGTCTTTGTATGGGGGTGGCACACCTAATTGAGGAGAAGCACTCCTACTTTCTCTGGCGCACAAGCTGTGCTATAAAAGCACTTACCTGCTCCCCGAAGATGTTTTTGCTTCCCTTCAGCTACTGGGTTTCCCAAAACCTGGGAAACCCAGCTGGTGACTGTTAAACCTACAAAGCAGGTTAAATCAGAAGCTGCCAGCCTCATGAGAATATTTAATTTACTAAACTTCATCCTGTGAGCAGGCTGGCTGCCCAACTCTTGTTTCCCCCCCTCCATTAAATCCAGAAGTGGGTGCGTTGGAGATGATTTGGGGTCAAGTTGTGATTTTTGAGAGCCACCCCCAGCCCTTCCCTTTTTGGAGGTTAAAATTCATCCCAGTGATTATGTGGGAAATGAGCTTGAAGGAGGCACATGATAAAATGGAGCATTTATATTTATATATAGCGCCTTTTAGGACTTCAAGACATCCCAAAGCATTTTGCAGCCAATTAAGTACGTTTTCTTAAGCGTGGTTATTGTTGCATTGCAAGAAACATGGCAGCCAACTAGTGGACAGCTAATGTGATAATGACCTGATAACCTTTGTCACTGACTGCAGAGGTGAAGGCTGAAAGTTTAATGTGCTAAGCCAGCAGCTGTGTTAGCAGAGATTTTGTGGATGGGGAGATTTTAAAAAGGCTGAGAAAAGAGGAATTAAGGTCGACCATGTGGTGAAAAGATTGAAGAGTCAATAGTGACTATGTCAGTGATTGTTAACTCATATGAGAAAGTGTTCAAGGCAATCTTTACTGTGCAGATACGGGTGGCAATGATGGATACTGGCTAGCATCATGAGTGTAGGAGTTGAAATTATAATGCTATCTGGCACCAGCTGGGGTAAAGTTATATGATGAAAAAAGTAGCAGTTTTGCTATTTGTATGATGAAGGATTCCTGCATTTGTGAATAGAATAGAATAAAATTAAATGGCTCAACTTGGCCATGAATCAAATTTACCTGTATACGATCTATTAAATTTGTGCCCGTTACCAACTGTGGTTCAATAACTGTGCAGAAATTTGGAAGTAGGCTGATTGTATTGTTAAACGCTCTGTATCTGTGCTTTAATTTGCTTTGTAGGATACACTTCAGAGACATTTACAGCATGGATCCTTCACGCAGGCAACATGCAAGGAATAACTGGTCAAGTTCTTCACAGAAACTATACAGCATCCTCCAGGAATATGCACCATTGTCACTCGGTAAAGAAGCAGCCTCAAATCTGCTTCGAACAGGTAATGATGGAGAAGTCAGAAGTAATGGGTTTAAGTACTAACCATAATAACTTTACATAGAATTATCAATGGAGCATTTTCAAACTACTAATTGTTAGCAGTCAGAAAGGGGCCATGAGCAGACAGGCAACGACGCTGGAGAGAGACAGAGACCGAGTGAGTAGCAAATTAGGCTTACAAGGGAATATGGTGCACCAGGAAAAGAGGGGTGGTACATTTAGGAATTATTCTAAATCAGGAACAGGAGCAGCTGAGCAGGAACGGATCTGGGTGTAACCCTCACCTTCAGAGCTGAGTTTGAAAAGAAAAATTGAACAGTAACATTACAGGAAAACCATAAATTCATTGGTTGGTAACGAACTGCTCTTAAAGAATGTCTTTAAATAGCTGTAAATTAGAAAAGTGTATTATTTTTAAGCAAGTAGCTATTCGGTTTTGAGTAAAAAATATTAGGAATAAGGGGAGGTCAGGGCCAGTAACTCTATGTTATATAAGTAAACCGAAGTAAAATGAAGTTAGCGTAAGGGAAGTAAAATTAAGACATGGCAGGGCAGCTCGGTCATGTGGAATGCCTCTTCTGTAATATGTGGGAAGTAGCGGGCACTACTGGTGACCTAGACGATCAGATGTGGAGGAAGTGCTACCAGCTGCAGAAACTTGAGCTTTTAGTGCTCGAGCAGTGGCTGGAGTCAATGTGGTACATCTGCAATGCTGAAAACTATGTGGATAGCACATTCAGAGAGGTGGTCAGACCAGACCAGACAGAGGCAGAAAGGTAATGGGTGACTGCCAGGCAGTCCAAAAGAACCAGGCGGGTAGTGCAGGCATCCACTGGGGTCCCGCTTGCTAATCAGTTTTCCATTTTGAATACTGGTGAGGGGCACCAGTTCCTCAGAGGAGTGCAGCCAGAGCCAAGTTTGTGGCACCACCTATGCTCAGCTGTCCAGGAGGGGGTGAAGAAAAGAAGAGCACTGGTGAAAGGGGATTCGTTAATTAGGGGAACAGACAGGTGTTTCTGTGGCTGCAGACATGACTCCAGGATGGTATGTTGCCTCCCTGGTGCCAGGGTCAAGGATGTTACTGAGCAGCTGCAGGGCATTCATCTGTGGGAGAGTGAACAGCCAGAAGTTATGGACCACGTTGGTATCAATGACTTACGTAGGAAGGGGGATGTGGTCCTGCAGACAGAATTTAGGAAGCTAAGTAGAAAATTAGCAAGCACGACCTCAAAAGTAGTAATCTCCAGATTACTCCCAGTGCCATGTGCCAGTGAGTACAGAAATAAGAGGATAAGGCAGATGAATGCATGGCTGGAAAGATGGTGCAGGAGGGAGGGCTTTAGATTCTTGGGACACTGGGACTGGCTCTGGGGGAGATGGGACCTGTACAAGCCAAATGGGTTGCACCCGAATAGAGCCAGGACTGAGCTCCTTGCGGGGCATTTTGCTAGTGTTGTTGGCAAGGGGGTGGGGGGGCTTTAAACTAATTCAGCAGGGGTGTGGGAATCAGGAGAAAATATTAGGGAGTAATACCAAAGTGTACCAAATACTGGGAGAGACATATAGCACTAGAATAGAGAATTGTAAGTTAATAGATGGAGTTGGAGTAAGGGAAAAAGTAATGAAGTCTAAATCAAGGTTATACTGTATGTGTTTGAATGGACAGAGTGTAGTAAATAAGATTGGGGAGTTACAGGTGCAGATTGCCATGCAGAATTATGATGTTGTGGCGATAACAGAGACTTGACTCAAGGAAGGGCAGGTCTGTTAAATATTCCTGGGTACAAGGTGCCCAGGAAAGATAGGAAAGGAAGAAAAGGAGGGGGGGTGGCAGTATTGGTTAAGGAGAGCATTGCAGTGCTGGAGAAAGAGGATGTCCCAGAAGGTTCAAGGACAGAATCAATTTGGCTAGAGCTAAGGAACAAAAAGGGTGCAATTACATTGCTCGGTGTAGTCTATAGGCCACCAACTTGTGGGAAGAATGTGGAGGAACAAATCTGCAGGGAAATTACAGAGAGGTGCAAACATTATAGAGTAATTATAATAGGAGAACTTTAATTACCTGAATATGGACTGGGATAGTGGTATTGTACAGGGGAGAGAGGGGCAAGAATTCCTAGAATGTGTTCAGAAGAATTTTATACAGTAGCATGTGTCCAATCCAACAAGAAAGGAAGCACTGCTGGATCTGGTTTTTGGAAATGAGGTGGGCCAAGTAGATGAATTGTCAGTGGGGGAACATTTAGGAGGCAGTGATTATCGTATCATAAGGTTTAGGAATACGGTAGAAAAGTACGATGGACAGTGCAGAGTAGGAATAATTAACTGGGGGAGAGCCGATATCAATGGAGCAAGAATGGAACTGGGCTGGATAGACTGGAACCAAAGGTTGGCATGGAAAACTGTAGCTGAACAATGGGCTATCTTCCAAGAAGAAATGATTCTGGCACACTCAAGGTGTATTCCCACAAAAGGGAAATGTAGGGCAAACAAATTCAGAGCTCCCTGGTTGAAAAAAAGAGATAGAAGTTAAGATAATAAAGAAAACATGTGTTTATGACAGGTGTCAGGTAGAAAATACAATTGAGAACTAAGCTGAATACAGAAGGTTGAGGGGAGAGATGAAGAAACAAATAAGAGAAGAGGGATAATGAGAAAAGACTGGCAGCCAATGCAAAGGGAAATCCCAAAGTCTTCTATAGGCATTTAGATAATGAAAGGGTGGTAGAAGGAGTGGGGCTGATTAGGGACCAAAAAGGGGATTCACACATGGAGGCAAGGGCCATGGCTGAGGTGTTAAATGGATACTATGCATCTGTCTTTACCAAGGAAGCAGATGCTACCCAGGCCAAGGTGACAGAGGAGGAAACTCTGTCACTAGAAGGGTTCAAAATTGAGAAGGGGAAAGTATTGGATCAACTGTCAGTGCTTAAAGTTGACAAGGCACTGGGACCGGCCGGGATGCATCCAAGGATATTGAAGGAAGTGAGAGTGGAAATTGCAGGGGAACTGGCCATAATCTTTCAGTCTTCCCTAGACTCAGGTGAGGTGCCAGAGGACTGGAGAAATGCAAATATTACTCCCTTGTTCAAAAAAAGTTGCAAGGATAAGCCCAGCAATTACAGACCAGTCAGTTTAACTTCCGTGGTGGGGAAGCTTCTAGAAACAATTATTTGGGATAGAATCAATAGTCACATGAAAAAATTGTGCGTTGATTAGGAAGAACCAGCATTGATTTCTTAAAGGAAAATCATGTTTAACTAACTTACTGGAGTTCTTTGAAGAGGTAACAGAGAGCGTTGATTAAGGTAATGCTGTTGATATGGTGTACATGGACTTCCAAAAGGCATTTGATACATTGTCACACAACAGACTTCTGAGAAAAGTTATAGCTCATGAAATAAAAGGGAAGAGTAGCAATATGGACACAAAATTGGCTGAATAATAGGAAACAGCGAGAAATGTGTGATGGATGTTTTTCAGGCTGGAGGAAAATAGTGGAGTTCCCCAGTGTTCGGTATTGGGACTCTTGCTTTTCCTGATATTTATTAATGATCTAGATCTTAGTGTGCAGGGAATAATTTCAAAGTTTGCGGATGATACAAAACTTGGAAGCATTGTAAACTGTGAGGAGGACAGTGCAGAGCTTCAAAAGGACATAGCCAATTTGGTGGAGTGGGCAGATATGTAGCAGATAAAGTTTGATGCAGAGAAGTGTGAAGTGATTCATTTTGTTAAGAAGAACGTGGAGAGACAATGTAAAATAAAGGGTACAAAGCTAAAGGGTATGCAGGAGCAGAGGGACCTCGGCGTACATGTGCATAAGTCATTAAAGGTGGCAGGACAAGTGGAGAGAGCAGTTAATAAAGCATACAGTATCCTAGGCTTTATTAATAGGGGCATAGAGTACAAGAGCAAGGAGATAATGCTAAACTTGTATAGGACAGTGGTTTGACCTCAGCTGTAGTATTATGTATAGTTCTGGGTGCCACATTCACCAAATTCACCAAGGCTCCTTAGACAGCACCTTCCAAACCCATGACCACTACCATCTAGAAGGACAAGGGCAGCAGATAGATGGGAACACCACCACTTGCAAGTTCCCCTCCAAGTCACTCACCATTCTGTCTTGGAAATATATCACCGCTCCTTCGCTGTCGCTGAATCAAAATCCTGGAATTCCCTTCCTAACAGCACTGTGGGTGTACCTATGCCACATGGACTGCAGCGGTTCAAGAAGGCAGCTCACCACCACCTTCTCAAGGGCAACTAGGGTTGGGCAATAAATGCTGGCCCAACCAGCGAAGCCCACATCCCGTGAATGAAATAAACTTTAGGAAGGATGTGAACGCATTGGAGAGAGTGCAGAAGAGTTTGCAATAATAGTTCCAGGCATTAGAAGCTTCAGTTATGAGGATAGATTACAGAAGTTGGGTCTGTTTTTCTTGGAGAGGAGAAGGTTAAGAGGAGGTTTGTTAGAGGTGCTCAAAACCATGAGGGGGCTGGACAGAGTAAAAAGGGAGAAACTGTTCCCGCTCGTAAAAGGACTAAGAACGAGAGGGCACAGATTTAAAGTGATATGCAAAAGAAGCAAATGTGACGTGAGAAAAAACATTTTCAGACAACAAGTGGTTCGGGTCTGGAATGCACTGGCTGGTAGCATGGTGGAGGCAGGTTCAATCAAGGCATTCAAGAAGGCATTGGATTATTACTTAAATAGAAACGATGTGAAGGGTGATGGAGAAAAGGCAGGAGAATGGCACTGAGTCATAATACTTATTCAGAGATCCAGTGCAGACATAATAGGCCGAGTGGTCTCCTTCTACACCGTAACAATTCTGTGATTCTGTAATCTATCATTACAAACCCCCACACTAAATAATAAAAGAAGCAGTAAGAGTGTTAACTATAACAGAACCTATCAAATTTTGTTAATATGTTTGGAGTTAATCACTGGAAATGCTGGGAATACTCAGCAAGTCAGGCAGCATCTATGACAGGTACAGCTGATGAAAGGCCATTGACCTAAAATGTTGGACCAAATTTTTCTGCCCCACTGACGGAGGGAGTGGAGGCTGATGGAGACTGAAAGTAGTTCTGATTGGCTCTCCAGCTTTGAGACCCCACCTGCTGCTTTTGATTGGACAGGGAATCTGCCTTCATGCCTCTGTTGTGAGGGAATTTATATTCCTGGGTTGTTTGGGTGTGTTCTCAGGGTGCAGTCCAGGCCCTGGTTAAAGACTACAGCCCCTGGCATGCCTGGGGCTCTAGCGCAAGTGCAGAGTGCCGGAGGGGGACAGGTTGCGCTTGCTCGGTTTCTGGATTCCCTCTGTCGGCTGGCTACAATGGAGCCATTGCATGAGCTTGTTCAGCAGCCAGAAAACAAAGTAGTTCTAGTTAAAGTGCCCTGACTGCAATGCGGGATATACTTAATGGGAGTAGTAAACTACTTTGCAAACCATAACCTGAGCAGAGACTGATGAGGCATTGTGCCAACATGGTGTCCTTGTGTGAAAGAATGACCGCGGGACCTAGTGCAGTGTGAAAAGCGAGCCCACGTGAACGATTTTTAGTCTGGAGCTGAAGAGGCAGCAGAAGGTCGCTAGCTCCGTGCGACTGGGACTCAGATAAGCCAATGGGGAGCTGAGGCTCAGAAAAGTGCAGGGCAGTTGGTACCTCCATGCTACTGAAGAGCTGGGGATCAGAGAAGCCCAGGAGCAGTTGTCTGCTAGGCAGCTGGGAGATGGAACAGAGCTCTTAGCATCAGTGTGGCTGAAGAGCTGGGACTGTGGCCGTGTTTAGACACTGGAGAGTAGTCTGGCCAACAAAGTGGGACACAGTCTCCGAAATAGGTCAACTCATCTGGTAAAGTATACCAAGTAGGCTGGATCTAGGAGCTGATCTGAGAGGGATCTGGAATAGCATGCCTTTTAATGAGGATTGTGCCCACGAAACTTGAGTGGAATAAAACTGTTGTCAGCTGCGGATCAGGGTGACTCCCAGAAGGAGAGGAGCTGAAATTCCTCATGAGGAAGACAGAGTTTGAAAGCATTTGTGACTTACTGTGATCACTGACATCTAGGTGGGTAGCTGAAAAAATTAATGGAATCTATCTTGGTTATGTCTGCCATTTAATGTGCAGTTTGTGGTGTGTTTGACCACTGTTTACCTCTTAATTCAGGTTTATTGCATGTTAATTCTGGATGTTAGAGTAGAAGATAGGTAGTGTTGACTGTTTGCTTTGCTGACTTTTGTTTAGTAAAACTTAAAACCGTGAAAGATTTTGTGGCTTTAAGTAAGTAACAGGGATTTTGAATTTCCTGTAGTTTAAACAAAAAGTTAGAGGTCCCTAACCAGGTCGTAACACTGTGAAGATCCCAAAGAATAACTGTTTCCCTACTCCCTCTCCACTCCTCACCCCCCACCGCAAGGATGTGTTTGGGACCCAAAAAAAGTCCCAATTCCTGTCTCCCATTCCCAGAGAGAAAAATTCAGCCTCTTACTTCCATTTCTGTCTCAAAAGACCCGCAGAGTGCTTCCAACTTTTTCTGTTTTTATTTCAGCTTTCTAACATCCTCAGTATTTGGCTTGTGTGGAGTTAATCACCATTTAGTTGATTCTTGAAGTGCAGAAAATTAATTTGCTTTCAAATGCAGTCAATTTTTTTTTATTTGTCTGTAGCATTTGGCACTGGAAAGCTGCTGCAACATGATAAAAACATATGAAAATCTAAATATAAAAAGGCTAATTTCTTGGTTGGCAAGGTCAATCTCACCAAAGTGAACAGAGAATGGAAAATCAGGTGAATAGCCGCCTCACCATGGGCTGGACTTTTCGGGGTGTGCCGTCTCAGGCCCCCCTCTATCCCTTGGCTAAATTTCGGTGGGAAGCCAGCCCACAATCCCAATGGCTGCCCCATTAGTAATTTAATACTGGGAGCAGCATGAATTGCTTTAAGGCAAGACTTCTACTCCTATCTCAAGAGAAAGTCCCACCTTAAAAGACAACTGGGCAGTCAGATGGCTGAAAGCTCTGTAGTCCCAGCAGCACCAGTGGGAGTGCTAGTAACCGCACAGGCAGTACCAACACGCTGAAGAGTCCAGGCAAATCTGGAGTGAGGAGTGTTGGAAAGGAGAGGGGGGGAGGGTGGGGGTTTATGGGGCAGAGTTCAAGAAGTCAGAAGAGAGGGTTAAAGGGGAGATGATGCCTCTGGTGAGCCTAGGGCACTCCCAGAAAAGGTCACCCCCCCATCCCCCACCTCCCACCACCACCATCACCAGACACCAGCCCGCACAGCTAAAGTTGCCAGGCTTCCTGCATACTGTGGGCCTACCTCACCATGGGTAAATTGGTGGTGGCGGTAGGATGAGGCCCTTAAGTAGCCATTACTCAATAGGCTCAAGTGCAGGCAGGCCACCTGATGCCTGCCCACCCCTAAAAATTTAGGCAGGATGGGGCAATTGAGTAGGCGGCAGAATGGCCACCCGCTGGATTTTAGGTGATTCCCACCTTCAAACCCACCAGCTGGGGAGTGTAAAATCCAGTCCCATATCTCTGTCACTTTGAGCTGTGCATGTGAAGCATGCACAAACTCCCAACTACCTTTCACATGTGCTTCCAGTTCTTTTTAATATTTTCAGGCTAAATTTACTCTATCTGCCACCTCCTCCCATACAGTCCACTCTTGGTCTCCAATTGGGGCAATCCTTCTTTTGTCCATTTCCTGAGGTAGTAGCTTCACGGCTGCAACCATAAAGTGTGGGGCTGTAGCCTTCCATTGCTTTATTGTTTCATCTGATACAGCTCTGGAGCATTTTCTGGTGCCAAAAACAAACCTACTTTTTAAGTATAAGAGCTGCAGTAATATTGAAAATGTCATATCATCATTCTCCACTCATTGACCAAGCTCCCAACAAGATGCAAAGCCAATAGAGGAGGCTGCTATGCATGTAAAATTCAAGAAAATCCAACAGGATTGGTTTTGTGCAGGGTGAGGATATAATATCAACTTAACTGCTTTAATGGTTCTTGATGTTTCCACCATGGTTAAAAGTGAACAAGATTTTTAAAACCTGTGTAAAATAGCATAACAATGGCAGGATTGTAAGAGCTGTTTCATAGTGGAGGTAGTGACTGTGTTAATAGATTATGCATCTTGGATATTATGTGGTCATGAAACATGTTAATGTCAAAGTTCCATTTGGAATCGTGCACAGCTATAGAAGGACAAATGCACATTTTATTTTTTAAATATGTCATTGGTAAGTAAGAAATGAGAATTATATTCAGAAAGGATGGACAGGATGAATGTGACTAGCAGCTAAAGCCTTCATTGTGGACAATCGTTAGTCCAATTTGTTCTCTATCGGTTAATGGTGATTGCCAACTCAATAATCAACATGGAAAAATTCAATGGGAGGTTAAAATCTTGGACAAGCATTGTAATTCCGACTGCATCTCCTACAACACCCCTACCCCAAATGGAAGAAGGCCTTTGGAGTATTTTGTCTCAAAGATCAGTTAGGCTCTCTGCTACCTCTGCTTTCTCTACCCCACCTTCAGCCCCCCCGGCCCTAACCGCTCATTACTCTGAAACCTTTCCCCACTCTGTTTTCAGCCAGTTCATCTCCTCTGACACCCAACTGCTCAATAATCAAATGAGGCCCCTTGTCTTAGTGCCTACAGTCACCATTCCATGCAAAGCACTGGATTTCATGGTGTGCTGTATTCCCCACCCTACTCCCCCTGCACCAAGTGAAAAGTCAGTCATCAGCCTGCCCACCATCCTTGATACCCGGTTCATTGACCCTGTGAGATAGAACTTCCTTAAATCAACCGCCTTTTCCAGAAACAAAAATGGATAATTACACCTCCTTTTCTTTCTTTACCTCATAATAAAACCTCAGTTATAGAATGTGAGGTTAAACAGGGTCTACAAACAGAAGGACCTCCGGAGGATCACTGCCATTGGTTTAAACGGTACATCACTGACATCCAATACAACCTGTCAAGTGAGAAAGCTTCAGATTATATTGATGTCTGTCCACGGAAGCCAGAATTCAACAAGCCATTGTACGAAGCCCACACAAAGTTTCTGGAAAGCATTCATGCCAGGGTAAGAAATTGATAATTTATAATTGCTTCTATTATTGAATTGAATTATTTCTATGTAATGCCATATGAGATCTAAATATACTAATAAATAAAAGGAATAATTTAAACACCGGTATCTATTTTCATGATGATCAACTTTTTGCACATCTCAATTCCCTCCAGTTTTTTTTTCTCTCATTGCATATGCCCTCTTTTAGCTTGAAGAATGAATTAAATTGTACTGTTATTACAAATATGATGTTTGTGAGACTGTGTTTTGGGACTATGTCAAAAATTTAGGGATAATGGAGGAATGGAGGGGGTCATGTGACCTGTGCTGAGTGCTGCTGACAGCAACTCTGAGTGGTTTGATTGTTAAAGATTAAAGGGAGTGACACAAGTTGTGTTACTGGGAAGGAGGTGCAAGATGTTCACACTTCTAGATAATGACAGAAACATCTGCACTGACGGTGGATAGTCTGTTAGTCTCCAAAGTCCCAGGAGGGTATCAAGAATGTCAGCGTTTGTAAATGGTTATGCTTTAACTATCTATTTAGCTTTAGATGGAACGGAGTTGGGAGTCTAAATGATAGCTAATTAGCAATCCTACCTGTATACAAGACGTATTTGAGTCACGTTGCCATGTAGATCGGCTTTAAGATGGCAAGGGTTTATAGGAAGGCATTGTAGAATTAGGTTACAGGCTTTTCAAAAGATATCCCTAAAACTCGAGGACAGATCAGTGTGCCAGGATGTTATGTATCTGGTAAGGCTGAGTTATTTAAAACCCCAGAGGGAAACTTTAAACAACTATCATAACCTATACAAAAACAAAAACAGCTGGAAAAACTCAACAGGTCTGACAGCATCTGCGGAGAGAAACACAGTTGACGTTTCAAGTCCGTATAAGTCTTCATCAGAACTAAGGAAATAGAGAAATGAGGTGAAATATAAGCTGGTAGAGGGGAGGTGGGACAGGTAGAGCTGGATAGAGGGCCAGTGATGGGTGGAGACAAAGAAGAGGTTGCCACAGATGTCATAGACAAAAGGATAAAGGGGTGTTGACGGTGGTGATATTATCTAAGGAATGTGCTAATGGGGACATTAACGGTAGCAAGCAGGACAAGCAAGTGGCAGATGGCCCTAGTGGGGGTGGGGATTGAAATGGGCTAAAAGGTGGAGTTAAAACAATAGATCGAAATAAATTTGAAAATAGGTGGGAAAAGAAAAATATATATTTTTTAACTTATAAATTATTGGAAAAAGGGGGATCGGAAAGGGATTGGGGATGGAGGACAGAGTTCATGATCTGAAGTTGTTGAACTCAATATTAAGTCCAGAAGGCTGTAAAGTGCCTAGTCGGAACATGAGGTGCTGCTCCTCCAGTTTGCGCTGAGCTTCACTGGAACATTGCAGCAAGCCAAGGACGGACATGTGGGCATGAGAGCAGGGTAATTTGTTGAAATGGCAAGCTTGCAGACAGACGGAAGGTGTTCTGCAAAGCGGTCACCCAGTCTGCGTTTGGCCTCTCCAATGTAGAGGAGACTGCATTGGGAGCAGCAAATGTAGCAGACTAAATTGAGGGAAGTGCAAGTGAAGTGCTGCTTCACTTGAAAGGTGTGTTTGGGCCCTTGGACGATGAGGAGGGGGGAAGTAAAGGGGTAAGTGTTGCACCTTCTGCGGTTGCATGCGAAGGTGCCATGGGAGGGGTTTGAGGTGTAGGGGGTGATAGAGGAGTGGACCAGGGTGTCCCAGAGGGAATGATCCCTGCGGAAAGCGGCCGGGGGGTGAAGGGAAGATGTGATTTGTGGTGGCATCACCAACCCTGACTTTGTCATCAAACCTGTTGACAAGGGTGGTGCTGTTGTTCTCTGGCGCACTGACCTCTACCTCGCAGAGGCTGAGCATCAACTCTCAGACACTTCCTCCTACCTCCCCCTGGACCATGACCCCACCACTGAACATCAAGCCAATGTTTCCAGGACTGTCACTGACCTCATCTCCTCTGGAGCTCTTCCCTTCACAGCTTCCAACCTCATAGTCTCCGAACCTCAGACGGCCCGCTTCTACCTCCTACCCAAAATCCAGAATCAGGACTGTCCCGGCAGACCAATCATGTCAGCCTCTTCCTGCCCCAAGGAACTCATTTCTTACTATCTTGACTCCATTCTCTCTCCCCTTGTCCAGTCTCTTCCCAGCTACTTCTGCGATCCCTCTCACGCCCTACATCATCTCAAAAATTTCCAGTTCCCTGACCCCAACCGCCTCCTCTTCACTATGGACGTCCAATCCCTCTACACCTCCATCTCCCATCGAGATGGTCTGAGCCTCTCCGCTTCTTCCTCGAACAGAGGCCGGAACAATCCCCATCCACCACTACTCTCCTCCGTCTGGGCGAACTTGTTCTCTCACTGAACAATTTCTCCTTAAACTCCTCTCACTTCCTCCAAATAAAAGGTGTGGCTATGGGTACCTGCATGTGCCCCAGTTATGCCTGTCTCTTTATGGGGTATGTGGAACCTTCCTTGTTCCAGTCCTCCTCCAGCCCCTTCCCACAACTCTTTCTCCAGTACATTGATGATTGCTTTGGTGCCGCTTCATGCTCTCGTCTGGATCTGGAAAAATGTATTAATTTTGCTTCCAGTTTCCACCCCTCCATCATTTTCACGTGGTCCATCACTGACACTTCCCTTCCTTGACCTCTCTGTCTCAATTTCTGGTGATAGACTGTCCACCAATATTCATTACAAGCCTACTGACTCCCACAGCTACCTCGACTACAGCTCCTCACAACCCACTTCCTGTAAGGACTCCATCCCATTCTCCCAGTCCAATTGCTTCCATCGCATATGTTCTGAAGATGCCACTTTCCAAAACAATTCCACTGACATGTCTACCTTAACTGAGGTTTTCCACCCATGGTGGTTGACAGGGCCCTCAACTGTGTCTGGCCCATCTCCCGCACATCTGCCCTCACACCTTCCTCTCTCTCCCAGAACCATAATAGGGTCCCCCTTGTCCTCACTTACCACCCCACCAGCCTTCGCATTCAAAAGATCATCCTCCGCCATTTCCGCCAACTCCAGCATGATGCCACCACCAAACACATCTTCCCTTCACCCCCCCCCCCCCCCCCCCCCCCCACCGCCCCGGGGACCTGCCCCTTCAACCCCTCCTCACTGCCCAAGCGCCCTTTCAAGTGAAGCAGACACCAGGCAAAGCATTTTTCACCTTACAAATTCAAAATTAGGTTCCTTTCACTTTGGTTCTTTGCAGACACAGTGGTAGGCTTACAGGCTTTGATCTTACATTGTCTCTGCTCTGTACACCCAAAACTGCTACCTGTTATACCTAACACATCTCATTGAATGTAAATACTCATTGTATCACCAGCCCCTTTGAACTCCACCCCTTCTAACAATAAAACTCCTTTCATAGTACCAATTTTATTAATAATATAAATGTATTGCTTGGTCTCTGCTAGCTAGGTGTCAGATTTCACCCCCTTCTTGAATGCTCTATTCAACAAAATGCAAATGCTCTCTTACATCTTAAAACTAGCATACATCAAAGCACCCAGACTAGCTGGCTTTAATCCAATTAAGACACACCCACAGACTAACCTTCTATTTAAAAAAATAATAATTTCCAATAACGTTATATTAATAGCTTCATGACACGGGATCCGAGAGAGAGATTGAGAGAGACAGCAGCTAGAGGCAGCCAGTTTCTTTGATTTTTCATGCAGGAATATGGGTGGGAGCTTGCACTCAGATTGAAAGACTAAACTCAGAAGGATTTAGAATGAGGCTGCAAGATTTACCTAGCTTGAACTAGAGAATCTCTAGGGAAAACCCGCACCGTGAAAACATTTCTGTGGCTAAAAGTTACCAGGTTTGGGAGGAAAAAGAACAGTATGGACCCGTCAGGAGCTAAGAATCGTTTTGGACTGGTTCTGGGAGAATTGAGGACAGCATAAAGTGTAACTGTGAAGTGGAATTTTCAGTTGTGTTAAAAGTAAAAGGGGAAAGTTCTATACTTTAAAGTATAAGTTGCTACTGAAATAGCATTTGGTCAATGTTGCTTTCAGTCTGTTTGTTAAAGTAACACTTTCAAAATCTTGTGTGATCCTTTAAGTTGGTCAATGGGAGTTCAAATTTCTGTTTAAAGGTTATTGGATTCGATGAAGATTGCAACAATGTTACAGTCTCCATGACAGGTCATAAATAGGCCTTTGCCAGCTGAAAAGCATCATAAGACACGATGGCCAGGATGATATCCAGTGATCAAGTAGCTAGCACTTGGGGCATAACTTACTGAGCCCTAGGGTGGCGGCTAGTAGGCAGAGTGGGGAGCCTGGAAGTAGCGGAGAGTCATTTTAGGATGACTCGTTGATGAGTTTCCATCGCTGGAGAAATTTCCGGGGGTGGGCTGGCATTCGGAGTGGCTGCCTGTTCATTGGAGGAAGGTGGTCAGTTGAAGTAATTAAGGCCCCAATTATGGACAATTGTTCATGTGCACTGGTATTTAGCCAATTGCAGAGTGACCCCCTGCCATGTGGTGAGGCTGCCAAATAAATAGAGGCAATAAGCTGGGGGTGCCATCAGAGCCTAAGGCTCCATTCCCCGAAGAGGGTGCTACGAGCAGGAAAGACCTCCATAGGGCCCAAACTCAGCCGACTGACGTGTTTTCCTACTGATTAGAGGGACCTACTAGCTTTGTTCCTTCGTAACCTACCCCCAACTTCTAGGGCACCTCCATTTTGAGGGGCCCTCAAATTCTCCGAGCTGCAACAGCAGCACCCACCTCCCCTGTTGGAGCTGCTGACCCTCTGATTGGGCCGCCAGCATTGGGAGCCCACCCACTGCCCTTAATTGGATGGTGAGCTCAGAGGTTTCCACATGAAAATAGTTCCATGAAAATAACTCCCCTATTCTGGCTTCCAGCAGGTGTGACTTCAAGACCCCCATTTAGTCTCTACGCAGGGTTCCAAAGCCTGTGTGAAAATCATGCCTTCTGTGTCCAGATTGGTACATGAAGCGCAACCACAAAGGTTGATGACACTACAGCACGGCAATGGACACCTGCTTTGAATTATTTCAGTATGATTTGCTGCCTCCCATCTTTCTCCTCCTCATCTCCACCTTCCAAGATGGAATAGATTACTATTTGAAAAATCTACAAGCCCAGAACTGACAAAAGCTACGCTGGTAGAGCAACACATGCACATGACAGGCAGCTAATTTTGAAATTAGAACTGATAGGATTAGATTGCTGTGTCTGAGCTGCCTTTAAAGCAAAAGCAATTGGACCAAGGCTGGAAAATGAAGTGGCGACTCTTGCTAATGCATGACTGTCACCACCCAGTCCTTTATACCTGGCACATGGAAATGCTGATGCAAGGGCAGTGTCGAGCAGATTCCCTTTGCATTTACGTGTGTAAGCACTAATCCCTGGGGCCACACGAAGCATGCAGTGGTGGACCCCAAAAAGTGGCGGTAACATCTCCAATGAGCCCCTGTGCAGGGGAGAAGGCCTTAGTGCAGGGGAGAAGGCCTTAGTGCAATCTTCTCCCTTGCTCTACAAACTTACCAGGTGGTGGTCTCAGCCAATGACTTCAGCTGAAATCTCCTGTACTCTTCAGGATGCTTCTGCTACTTCAAGGTCACCTGCCTGGTGTGACAATGGCAATGCCACCATTGGAATACTCCCTTTTTGCATTGGTCAGCTCCCACTCAACGGCTGGGATCCTACTGTGCCCACGTTATGAGCCCCATCCCAGGAAAATGGATTGGAGTTGATTTGGTCACAGAAAGCCACACCTCAGTTCAATTCCACCAAAACCCTGGACAGTGATCAGGACCAAAGGTCTCGCCCAAATTTTCCCCTCTTTCTAACCTGGGGACTGTGAGATAAGTTACAATACCCCTGGGTGTGATCAACCAACAGCACAGGTGGGTCCATATAGCTCAGCAACATGTCACCTGATATATTTAGCATTGGAAACGAGGAATAACTGTGTTAGAAGGAAACAAGTTGCACCTATTTGGCTATGGAAACAATGTGCTACACAATATAATTTATATCTAACTGAATTATATGAACACTTTAGCTAAATTGGATATGCCATTCTACACCTGCACAATAGGCTATATTCATTCCAGCTATTCATAATTCATGGTGGGATTAGGAGCTGTAGTGTTCCTTTGCCAATACTGTGCTTGCCAAATTTTAAATAAGCTTTATTCCATTCAAATCAACCAACTAATGACTTTTGTACTCAGGCTGATTTAGAAATCGGCCCCTTGATAAATAAATTGTAGCAAAGTAATTGAAAGAGTTTGAATTTGTTTCAAGAAAGTTGGAATGACATAATAAGCTCTTAAAGGAACGCAGACATAATTGTGTATGTGTGTGCGTGTGTGTTTGTGGTGGAGATGGTAGTGGGGGAGTGGGAATTCAACTGGTCACCATCTCCTTTTTCTGGGTAGCTGGCTGTTTATAATTGCTGGCAGGAAGGACGTTTTCTCTCCCTCTGAAGTTTAAATATGAAAATCAGGATCCCAAACCTGTTTGCAAAATTCAGGTTCTGCATGTGACACAGGCATTCACTGTCCTCACCAGCATTCCTTAAAGGAACCATGCAGGCTGTTCAAAAGATGGCGCAGGGAATACTTAGTCTTCATGTTGGTGGGCCCAGGACAGCAGGCTTGCTCCATCGAGGCCTGCAGAAAACTGTGCCCCACTGCTCCTGCACTGAAGCATCAGCCTGGATTATAATCGTTGTATAAAATTCATGTTTTAATCAAATTGTATGCATTACTGATAGCTTTGCCTTCCCAAATACGGATATGCTATATCATAGCAACAACGCTGGTGACTGTAGCACTAATGATAAAACGTATGCTAGGGTGTTGCAACATGTAGAGTCATGCCCATCAGAATAGCTTAAGGTTTACTGCATTTTCCTTGTCACTTCATCCATTTATCTCTGCTGCCCCACATACTGGTTTTGCCCATTTAAGGTGACTTCATGCTCCATTGCATTCTTTGTGCTGGAACTCCAGTTCGGAACAGGCATTTACAGTGCTTTTATGCTTAAGTCAAGCTTTAAGAATTGAAGAGGACATCCTCCAATTTTTACTAAGCAAGGTTTCAGCCTGTGGCTCAATAGTAGCAGTCTCGCCTCTAAGTTGTGCATTCAAGCCTTGCACTATAAACATGAGCACAAAAGCTTTACCAACACTTTAGCACAGTACTGAGAGCGCTGCAAAGCCAGAGGTGCCACCTTTCAGATGAGAAATTAAACTGAGGCCCCTTGTGCCCACTCTGCTGGGCATAACAGATCCCGTGGCGCTGTTTGAAGATCGTAGGAGTTCTCCTCAGTGAGTGTCCTGGCCAACATTTATCTCTCAACCAACATTATAAAAGCAGATTATCTTGAAATTATCACATCACTGATTGTGGGATCTTGCTGTGCACAAATTGGCTGCCACATTTCTTACATTGCAACAGTGGCTACACTTTAAGAATATTATATTGGCTGTAAAGTGCTCTGGGTTGTCCTGAGGTTGTGAAAGGGCACCAGGTCAGCATTTCAACAATTATCACCAGTTTGCTCTCAGGAGCAATTTGAAGAGATGGGGGATAACGTTTGTGCCTCTAAAACTAATATACAAAATTACTACAGCTTAACCAACAATTAGCACATGTATCATGACCTATGATTTATCAATAACAAGTGCACATTTAAACTATTCTTTCATGGGATGTGGGCATCACTGGTAAGGCCAGCACTTGTTGCCCATCCCTAACTGCCTTGAACTGAGTGACTTGCTAGACCATTTCAGAGGGCAGTTAAGAGTCAACCACATTGCTGTGGGTCTGGAGTCAGATTTAGGCCAGAGCAGGTAAGGATTGCAGATTTTCTTTCCTTAATGACATTAGTGAACCAGATGGGTTTCTACAAATTGATTTTAATCTCATGATCACTAATACTGAGATTAGTTTTCAATTACAAATTTTATTAATTGAATTTAAATTCCACGGTGGTGGGATTTGAACACATAACCCCAGATATAGCTTGAGCCTTTGAGACATTACCACTACATTGCTACCTCTCCCAATTTTATATTTCAGTACCCAGAGGAAATTCCTTTCCTTTTGTCCCTTCCTCTGTTCCTCCTCCTGGAAGTTCATTCTTAGTTTACAGCTACTTTTACTTCTTTAGATTAAGGTAGCTCTTTGTTAATTTATTTCCATAATGACCTAACAATTTTTCTGCCTGATATATCTGGACTAGAAGGTAATAATAAATGTTATTGCTCCACAGCTTCGCCACACCAATATTTATGAGTACAAGGTCAGCTGGGGACGAGATGGAATCAATCCACAGCTTAACAGGTCTCACTCATTCTACATAGAGCACCTCTGTACTGACTTCCACAGAACTTTCGCCACCCACTTTAACAGGTCAGTGCTTCCGAATCACTCTGCCAAAGCAGAAATTAAAGCAGAAATTAAAATGCTCTATGAGGAACAGCAACATTCCTTGAGCAGGCAGAGCTCCTGCTCATATTTTCTAAGGTTCCATTCCTTTTCCTGAATGTTAAGTGTGTAGGTTATTGCTTAAGTGGATGTGTGAAACTTCAAGGCTGCATCTAAAATTAATTCTAAGGGAAAACTAAATAAGGACATGAGGGAGGAAGGAATAGAAGGATATGCTGATAGGGTTCGATGCAGACATGTGTGAAGAAGCATATGTGGGGCATAAACACCAGCAAAGACCTGCTAGGCCAAATGGCTTTTTCTGTGCTCAAAGTACTTTTTAATTCCACGTATGTAATTCTTTCTTTATGACCACAGCAACATTAACCCACTTTCTGCTTCCTCTGCTCTCTCAGAGACTTATTACCATTATAAAACATGTGAGAATCCATGAGCAGGAGTGGACGCGAAACTGACTGCTGCCCGCAATCGGGCCCTGACCGCGATTTCACGCTGGCTAGCCAATTAGCGGCCAGTCAGCGTGAATCACACGCTGCAGCGCTCAGTGCTGCCAGGGTGGGGGCGGGAGGAGGACGAGAGCAGGAGTTTGCGCATGCACAGGGGTGCACGCACTGAGAGCTCTCTGAAGGCACAGAGCTGCCTCAGGGAGCTGAAGATTTATAACATTACAAATAAAGATTTAAAAAATAAGGTAAACATGAGGGACATGTTACAAATGAGATTTAATCATTTTTATTTTATTTTTAACTCCTGTTGGAAACCTCATCCCGCCCATGGATGTGGTTTCATAAAAAATCCAAAGGCCGCCTGGCCGATTTGCCTGCCCGCCAACCATCAGGTTGGACAGGCAGCACAAAATTGCATTTCACTGTTACTTTAATGGCCTTAATAGGCCTGTTAATTGTCGGCGGGCGTGCTGCTGACTCCCGCACGTGCCCGCCGACTGAAATATCGCCTGAGTGCGCAATGACACGGGACACTTGCCCGATGTCATCTTACACTTGAAGATGTCGGGCGCAGGCCCGCACGCTGAGCGATAAATTCTGGCCCATATCTTAAACTGCCCTTAAAAAAGCAAATTTATACTTCTCATATTTACTAACCTCCTTAATTTGTTACAATTCAGTAACTAGAATGCCATTAAATAGGATAAATATATACAACAAAATAATTTCATTTTTAAATCACCAACTTACCTCTTTATTAAAGATATACTAAGGCCTGTTGTCAGAAGCTGATGGAATTTTCCAGTTGGCTTCCGGGTGTCTGCAGAGGCATTAGGGGATAATGTATCTGCCAGGAAGTGGCTTGTCAGCGGCAGACTAGGGAAGGGGCAGCAGTCCAGGCAGGCTTTGAGGCCCTCCCCACCTGCCTGCCTTCTCTTCGCCTCGAGGGTCTCCTCACTCTTACTTACCTGAAAAGGCAGCCTAGAACTGGCCCTCCATTTTGAGTGCCTACTCGATCACTGTCCTTAATTGGACGCTGAGCCCACCCTCTGGCCATTAATTTGCCAATTCGGGGAAAATCATAGCTGAGTGAATGTTTCCCACACAATTTAGGCGTCTGACCCCCATTTGACCCTGATGTCGGGATACTGAAACCTGCAGGGAAAATCCCCCCACAAGAGATCAATTGTATGTGCCAGGTTTCAAACGCAAAGTGAGAGTTAGTGTACAAAATGGAAGAAGCATTCAATTCTCCTACATTGGCATCAATCCCACTAATAAGTACAAAATTGCTATTTGTACAAACAAACTGTAATCGTGTTTCATTGGAGGTCCAGATTTAGTCATGCAAGGTTTGCTCTCTAGTCAGACGTACGCAATTCTAGGTTACATTTCAAATGCTGAAGTAATTACATAGATTGAAGGCAAGTGACAATTTTTCTGACAGTAACCAAGTAACGATTGCTATGGTGAGACCTCTTTACGAAGTGCAAATGTTAAGAACAGGGCCGATGATTCACCAAGTTAAAGTAAAAAGTCAATGTTCGTGGTTGAAGCTTTTTTATAGACTCTCTTTAGTAGGAGTTGGAAGTCATCATCTTAAAACCAATTTATTCTGTCTTCTGTGGGTTTACATGTTGGGTTGTTTGACTGGCTCAAAGAAAAGTTGAACTTGTACATACATTAGTTTGTTTCTCTTGGGTTTTAATAAGGGACCCTTAAGAACCGATGGAGACTAGAAAATCTGGAATGAAGACATAGGTTTTAATGAGGCGATCAACTTTTATAGATAACAGAAAAATATATTTCATCTGTTTCTCAAATTTTTCTCAAATGAGATTAATGTCAAGTAGAAAAGAAATCCCATCAAAAGCACTGGAGGTCAACGTGGGAAGATTTCCTCTGCACATTAGTGAAATAAGAAATACATCTACAAAACAAAGGCCGGCATTTTCCATGCCCGCCGACATCCGGCGCATTCAGTAGTGTGAACGGACAATATGGCGCAATCATTTTCACGACAGCGTGAAAACAGTTCGCAATCGTCTGCTCAGCCCACCAACGGCAGGCCACCTTTCCTGCCATCGGACGTCAGGAACCTCACTGTAATACATCAGCATATCATTATCAGGCCAGCCCGCCAGAATCGTGTCCCCCCGCCCACCCACTGGATAGTCTTCCCATGTCGGCGGGAAAGCACACTGACATGCTTCACAACAACATATTAAAGGCGTGCACTTGGCAGGCTGCACTTTGAGGGGAACTCGGAAGTGAGTACACAGTAACGTTGCACAGCACTCACCAGGGTAGCTTGTTGGACTTCAAGCTTGAGGCGTGTTGGGAGACAGGGGCAAGGGCAGCCCTGCGGTTGTGGTGTCTTAGTAGGGGGCGGGGTGCAAGGGTAGCTCTGAGGTTGAAGTAACTTGAAATTGGGGGGCTGGGCAAGGGCAGCCCTGCGGTTGAGGTGACTTGTCGGGGAGGGGGGATGGTGGTGGTGAGGGGGCAAGCGCAGCCCCGTGGTTGAATATAGCGCACAAGCATTCAGGGTGGGGGGGGTAGGGTGGGCAAGGGAAACGGCCACGCATTGGGGAAACCTGTATAATGTGACCATTGCTCTGCAACTGAGATAGTTCAGGCTCAGCTGTTGTGATATGATTGGAGTTGGGCCTCTAGTATATCTGCCCACTCAAGCAACGCAGAGGCATCAAAGTACCACTACGTGTTCCAGAGCTTTACACCCCTCGAGCACAGACTGCAAATTCATGGGTATTTTAGTGGACTGCCGAACAGTTGGATGACTGCGCACGTTATACAATCTCCTTACTAAAACTGCCCATGGAGTAGGAACTGGTGGAGTTCCTCACAGCCCCCTACAATGTCATCATCCCGGTTTGGATCAGTCTCCCCCATTGTTCAAGCTAGCAGTGCAGCCTTGCAGTGCGGTTTAGGAGAATGCCTGCACCTGAGCTGAGTGCACAGCATGCAGTCCAATGGGCAAAGCTGCCGCCAATCGGTTGGGTGGAGTGGGGCGGAGGTGGGTGGGGTGCCCAGCAGCCATGCAGCACATTAATCTTTGGCATCCAAGTAATGGCTGGAATGCATTAAGGGGCCTTCACGCTTAACCAAGAGAGATTATTAGAACACCCATGCTAACCACGTATCTCATCCTGCAGGGGGAGTACATCAGGATCATGGGGCCTGGTGAACCAGCTGGATGCCTAATGACCTACAGAGAGCAAAGATGAAGGAGGAGAGAGAGCAACTGAGGCACCTGGCTGAGCAGAAGGAGGAGCAGCACCCTCAAGAAGAAGGAGTGGCTGCGGCTCCCGCACACGCCAACAAAGAGCCACAGCGAGCCGTCACTGGTCAGTGCTTGATGACACCCAAGGTTGCCTTTCATTCTTGCAGATGACTGAGAACCAGTATTGCCAAAGAATGTGCATGTCTAGGGAACTGGTTGGTAACATCTACCAGCTGCTGCGGGATTTGGCGCCACAGGGACATGGAGGACATCTACTGCAAGTGGCCGTGAAAGTGACCATGGCGCTCAATCTCTATGCCTATGGTTCCTTTCAGGGTTCCACAGGTGATCTCTGTGGGATGCCACAAGCCTCCACCCAAAAATGCATCCAAGAAGTCATGGATGCCATCTTCATGAGGGCACACAACTTTGTGCATTTTGAACAGGAGCAGGGCAGCCAGCATTCAAGAATGATTGCAGTTGCCCGGATCTCGGGTTTCCCACAGGTGCAGGATGCCATCGACTGAACACACAGTCAACTAGAACAACCACAAGGTCTTTCATTTGCTGAATGTGCAGCTGGTGTGCTACCACCACAAACGTATCCTGCAGGTCTGTGCACAGTTTCCAGGGAATGTGCACAACTCCTAGGTTTCTCAGTCAGTTACACATCCCTGACATATTCCAGGGCCCACAGAAGCTGCAGGGATGGCTTTCGGGGACAATGGCTACCCACAGAGGCTGTGGCTGATGACACCTGTGCAGCGGCCTCAGACTGCAACAGAGTGACGCTATAACTAGGATCATGCTGCAGCTCTCAACTTGGTGGAGCAGACCATCGGGATGCTGAAGATGAGATTCCGGTGCCTGGACTGGTTCGGTGGAGCTGTGCAATACAGTTCACGGAGGGTGTCACACATTGTCATTACCTGCTGCACCCTTTGCAACCTGGCACTGCAATGGTGAGAGGAGCTGGCTGAGGAGGAGATGAAGCAGCTGGAGGTCTCCCTGGATGAAGGTGAGGAGGTCCTCAAAGGCCACGATTAGGCCCTTGCACTGGCTAGACAAGGCAGGCGCGCTCAGGAGGCCCTCATAGCTGCTAGATTTGTGGAGGATGATGACGACATGCAGTGAGGGTAGCCCATAGACCCTCACATTGTATCTGTGAATATTTGACTCCAGTCTGGCTAATGGCAGCGCACATACCCTCTGTGAGAATGCTCCTGTCATGGAGAGCACAGTGGAGGCTTTAATAGTCGCTCAATTGGAGGAGGATGATGATGACATGCGGTGAGGACACTCCATATATCTTCACATAGCCTCTGAGGATGTCTGACTCCTGTTTGGCTGAGGGCAGCTTGCTTGAACTCTGTGATCAGGGTCATATCATAGAGACGCAGCCATGAAGCTTTAGAAGCATCTGATTCTTTGTCCGCCTTCAGCACCTGAACCCCTCAGGAGCACAGCGTCACTGGTCACAGATGCTAAAGAGATGGGGGCCAGCCCCATCTTAAAGGTGCTGAGAGCTCACAGAGAGAATGATGGAACTCTGTGGCGCCTGCCAACTATATTCTGGCAGCAATGATGAGCACCGGTGAGGTACAGGCATCAGTGATGTGTCCGGGGGATGTGAGGTTGGACCATCATTTTGGTCTGAAGGCTTCACAGAGCACAAGGAAGAGGCCCTGGACTGAGACACCTGCCTTTATCTTGTGCAAGAAGGTTTCACATTTGAGTGACACAAGCACTGCTCATCAGAACAAGGAGCCATAGACGGGGAGACATTCTTTGGAGTTTATTTACAATAGTGAACATTATGTACAAGTGATTAACACCCATATGCCCAGGCTGTGCAACTAATTCTTCTTAACCTTCCTAACCCTGCCGTTACGCCTTGGTGATCCCAGGACATCCACAGTGGAGCTGGAGGCAGCCTGCTAGCTGCTATGCTCTGTCTGTGATGACCTTGGCAGGCATCCTCTGTAGAGCTGAGACCTGGTCTGCTTTCGGGGTCCTGTCTGGCAGTGGCACCCTCCGCGGCCTGTGGAGCTGGAGCTGTTGAGGTCACAAGAAGAGGGGATTCGGATGGGCCAGACACTCCCAGAGTCACCTGGATGGATGGCCCCGGAGCGTGCGCCTGCTGATCTCCCTCCCTATGGGTGTCCGAGGGACCTTGACTGACTCCTTCAAGAGAAGCAGTAGCTGAAGTGAGATCAAGCTGCCACACACCCCTCTCATGTACACACTGTTGGAGGTCAACTATGGCATCAGCGATGGAGTTGAGCCCGCTCAGCAGTGCAGGAGTGACATCTTGGACTAAGGTCTCCATGGCGGCCGCCATCCTACCAGTATTAACCTCAGTGCGTTGTCATGCCAGCGCTATCACCTCAGACTGAAGGCGGACGGACTCCTCCATTGCGCCTCGCAATCTGAGGAGTGCAGCGGCCATCCCTTCCTGATGTTCCCGAGCTTGCCTTTGCAGCAACTGTGACATGACCGAGTCCAGGCACTCATCATCTGACGCGGGCTCAGCAAATTTCTGGCCTCCAGTAGCTGTCCGAAAGCAGGACACCTGGGAAGTCCCTGCCTTCGCCTGCTGTGATGTGCTCACCAGATTGTGATCCTGAGGCTACTCTAAAGCTAGGTCCCTCCGAGGTGTATGCCTCTGTGCTGGTGGAGGGTATAGGTGAGCGCTGTGACAGGACTACAAGTGGGAAGCCTTCAGATTCCTCTTCAGAGGCTTCTTTGGGACTTGTTCGGAGGCTGTTTCCCAGTTGTGCCTGTGAAAGCAATGAGAGATAATTAGTGCATGGCAGTGGCCTGTGAAACAGGGCACATCACTCATGGCATGGTTGTCTGATGTATGTTGCACCGCTGGACCCTCCCTCGGTAGAACAGCTCCGACCTCACCGTCAGCACAGGACCGGTCCCGGTCATTGCCGACCAGCTAAATGGCTGTGTTTTCAAAGTTGATGAGGACCTTGATTTCAGGCATTCTTCCACCGGTCTGCGACCTCTCCCTGTTGTTGTGTGCCAGCTTGCCCTGCATGAATAGAGATGGAGAGAGTGCAAGCAGGACACCTGCCAGGCCAGATGATAAATATGCCTGGCATGTGTGGGTGGTGAGTGGTCCCATGGACAGGACAAGGACATTGAGGGTGAGTGTGAAAGAGTGAATGGTGATGTCCCTTGAACTGGCAGTGAGTGAGGGCCCTGTGGATGTGTGATGGGTTGGTGAGTGTGTGAGTTGAGAGTGTGAGAAGGGTGACTTACCCTGGCAGAACGGAGATCATTCATCCTCTTGCGGCACTCGATAACTGTCCTCTTTTGAAGTGTGTTGGCGCTGACTACCACCGCCACAGCCTCCCAAGCCTGGTTGGTCACGCCACTGCCCATCCTGCAGCCAGAGTGGGGTGGGGGACATTGCAGGAGGCCTCCATGGCATCCAAAATGTGTTCCAGTGACACATCGCTGAACCTGAGGGCCACAGTCTTTTTGCTTTTCATGGACATCTTCCTTGCAACAGTCGTCGGCTGGAAGCAGTGAGAATGTGTGCACGCAGCTGGGCTTTAAACCCAGATGAATGCCCGGTGTGATGAGGGCCTGAGGTGATGGCATGGCGGGCGAATGAGAGCCCACCTGCCATGGAAACGGTGTGTTTTCCAGGAATGCATAAGTAATGCAGCGGGTTTGAGATGATATGGGATAAAAACCTGCCATCGCAGCCAGTGGGTAAAGCATCGTTTACCCGCCTGTTACCGCACTTAGTGCAAATCTGGCATGATTCCGCCCAAAGATTTTTAACTTTTGCTGCAAGTCTATATCTTACAGTTAATCTATATCTAATACAGGCTTAGATTTTTCAGGTCATGTTTGTGATCCAAAAGCTCAGAAAAACTCTTACGTTGTCAGAGCTAATTCCTGTTGACAAATTGTTGAGGCTTTCGCTGAACTAGTAATCCAGAGACCCAGGGTAATGTCTAGGGACCCAGGTTCAAATCCCACCATGGCAGATGATGAAATTTGACATTCAATAAAGAACCTGGAATGAAAAATCTAACGATATCATGAAACCATTGACGATTGTTTTAAAAACCCATCTGATTCACTAATGTCCTTTAGGAAAGAAAATCTGCCGTCCCTTATTGGTCTGGCCTACCTGTGACTCCAGACCCACAGCAATGTGGTTGACTCTCAAATGCCTCTGAAATGGCCTAGCAAGCCAATCAGTTCTCATGGGCGATTAGGGATGGGCAATAAATCCTCGCCTAGCCAGTGACTCCCATCTTGCATGAACGAATGAAGAAAATAACCTTGCTCTATGGACAGATTCACATACTGGGTTATACCAGGTCTTGAAGACTTATTTTGGTCACTGGTTGGAAATGAAGAGGCAACCTGAATTTTCCTGATTTCCAGTTGTTCACCTTCAAAAGCACAACATTTACAATTAAAAAATACATGCTGGAAGTTGTGCGACATTAGCAAAATTGGGGAGGGGGTGCAGTGGGGAGTTGAAAACAGTGGGTGTAGGTGGGGGTTGCGGAACAGTGAATGCAGAGCTTTTCCTTTCTCCTTAATAGTTAATGTTTCAATGATTGAATCCTCATATATAAAAGCGCAAGGTAATGTTGTATGAGTTATACAAGTGAAACATGGATACTGTTTTGGAAATTTAATGAATCAACTTTAAAGCACCCTCACCTGGGAAAAAGTGTAAGATGGCCACATTCATGTACCTACCCACCCCGCCCCCACAACATTTTTCCTAACCTCAATTCAGGCAGGAGAATGCTGTGTGCCCCAGAAAAACCGAGGACCTAATTTCATTGACAGTGTCATGTTCCAATGCCAGTTGCCCTGACTACGAACACCATGACCTCTGGTCTGCTAGCAAAAGCTGGCTGCAGCAAGCGCCCAGGTCCAGGTGTGTGCATCAAGGTCCCTTATTAAAGGTTCCTTTTCTCCAGGCCCACACGCTCCAGGTAGTTGGACAGGTCAGCACACTTCGGGCCCCACACTCCCAATTCCCACCTCAAATTAAAGTCAGCTCGTAACTCTTTCTACACTGAATTAATTTTATGATCAAGTGCAACTAGGAGGTGATGCTGACATAGTGGTAATATCACTGACTTAGCAATTCAGAAGCCCAGGCTAATGTTCTGGAGATACAGGCTCAAATCCCAGCACGACAGCCGATAGAATTTAAACTCAGTTGAATTAATCTGGAGTATAAAGCTAGTCTCAGTAATGGTGATGCATCAAACTATCATCGATTGTTCTAAAAGCCCATCTGGTTCACCTGCATGTGACTCCAAATCCACAGTTAATGTGGTTGACTCTTAACTGCCCTCTGCAACGGCCCAGCAAGCCATTCATTTTAAGGGCAATTAGGAATGGGCAACAAATGCTGATCTTGTCAGTGACCCCCACATCCCATGAAAGAGTAAGTAAATAATTTATTTACATGTTATTCTAAATAAAATTGTGTTTTTGCTGCATCTATTTATCATTAAATAGATGTTAAAATAAGGTCTCGTTTTATCTGTGGCAAGAAGACGTAGTTTTGAATAATTAAATGTGTAATTTTTCCTGGGCTTTGGTAGAAGACAATTTTGCCTCAACATTGAAGTTGTTTTTTCCAAAGGAATGTCGACGCACAGAATACTAAGAGAGTGTCAGAAAGAAGAAGTAGGTGCTATAACTCTACAACGAAGAGTTGGGTTAAGGAGGAGGTGCTAGAACATGTACAGCATTGCCAGACACTGTGAGTCTTACACAAAGTTCACAGAACATATCGGTGACTAAGAACTTCATAATGAGGAACGTTTTACATTAGAGCCAATTCCTTTTATGGTGTTAAGATAAGTTTATGAGAGTTAAATAAAATAATTCAGTA
This sequence comes from Carcharodon carcharias, assembly GCF_017639515.1. Taxonomy (NCBI): domain Eukaryota; kingdom Metazoa; phylum Chordata; class Chondrichthyes; order Lamniformes; family Lamnidae; genus Carcharodon; species Carcharodon carcharias. Next base: position 170,672,672 of record NC_054470.1, read on the forward strand.
ATTAGAGCATGTTTTTTAAAATTTATTTGTTCACGTGATGTGAGTGTCACTGGCTAGGCCATCCCTAGTTGCCCTTGAGAAGGTGGTGGTGAGCTGCCTCCTTGAACCGCTGCAGTCCATTTGGTGTAGGTACACCCACAGTGTTGTTAGGAAGGGAGTTCCAGGATTTTGACCCAGTGGCAGCAAAGGAACGGTGATATAGTTCCAATTAGGTTGGTGTGTGACTTTGTGGGGTACTTGAAGGTGGTGGCGTTCCCTTGCACTTGTCCTTCTAGGTGGTAGAGGTCACGGGTTTGGAAGGTGCTGTCGGAGGAGCCTTGGTGAGTTGCCGCTGATTTAATTGAACCCTATAAAAATTTGTTTTGTTTCAGAATGTGCTTTGCTCTTATACTGATAAACTTTTGTTGTATTTCCTCTGGCTCCTCATACAATGGCATGTGGAATTCAACCTCAGGACAAAAGCGGTGCAGTATAGTTCAGCGAGGGAATGGACAGTGTGAGATGGGTTTGAGCTTTACAAAGCAAGAATGTCCAACATTTGTTACGTGGATCTGAGCTGGTGGCAGACACATCACAATTGGCCTCTGTGCCAGCAGGCTAACAAAGAATGAAAAAAACAATGGTTTACACGCCTGATGACTAACTAGTGCCTGTGCTGGAAGAGAAGCAAGTCTGGAGAGGACATAAGCAAGCTCAACTGTGATAACCTCCAGGGTCGTCATAAGAACATAAGAAGCTGTAGGAGGAGACCATTTGGCTCTTTAAGCCTGCTCTGCCATTTAATACAATTATGGCTGATCTTCTGCCTCAGTTTCCCTTTCTCACCTGCTCCCCACATCCCTTGATTTCCTGGGAGATCAAAAACCTATCCCCTTCTTCTTAAATAGTCCCTCTGAATGGAGGACGACTTCCATGCTGGTTTGATGAGTTCTGAGATGGCTGATAATAGTCCAATGCACGATCTGCAGACTCTACCACATGCTGGGCAGGTGGTGCTTGAAGGGTTAGGTAGATGAGATGTTTAGTGGTTTGTACACCCTCTCCGATGCCTGGACTTCACCTCTACACATTCCCCATGAGGTCTCTCAATGTGTTCAGTGTCTTTGTGAATGATCCTTCTCCATTTTAGTCAGTCACAAGCCGGCGTCTCCTCATGAGTCAGTGGGGATATTTGACATCTTCAGGGTTGCTTTCAGGACATCCCTAAAGGGTTTCCACTGTGCTCCTGTGCATCTTTTGCTGCAACCTAGTTCCAAATATAGCAGTTGTTTTGTAAGTCTAGTGTTAAGCATCCCAATAACATGTTGTGCCCAGCAGAGCTGGTTTTCAGTGATTAGCGGCTCGATGCTGGGCATGTTGGCTTGGAAGAGGATGTTTCTTTTCTTGCCACCAGATTTGGAAGATCTTGTGAAGGTATCACTGGTGCTTTTTCTCCAGTGCTTTGAAATGTCTCCTGTTGGTTGTCTAAGTCTCTGATACATGTCTGTTCCAGCCTCGAATATATTCAATGATGGAGCATCCACAATCCTCTGCCATAGAGAATTCCAAAGATTCCAAACGTTTTGAGTGAAGAAATTACTCCTCATCTCAGTCCTAAGTGATCAATCCCTTATCTTGAGGCTTGTGCCCCTGTGTTCTAAATTCCCCAGCCAGGTGTAAAAACACTCAGCATCTTTAAGCCCCTTCAGAACGTTATATGTTTCAATGAGATCACCTCACATTCTCCTAAACTCCAGAGAAGATGGCCACAATTTACTCACCTTCTCATCAAAGAACAAACCTCTCATCCCAGGAAGCACTATTCATTGATCCTGCCCCTCCACTCCCTAGCCAAGACAAGCTAGACAACCTCTCACTGATGTACAATATTCACTGCTCTGGCTCACATATCAAGAATGGTCTCTTAGCTAAAATGTTGGATGACCATGAAACTATAATGTAACATGGGTCACTGTGTTCAAAGGAAGGGAGATAAGAGGAGAATTTGGTGGCCTAAGAGGCCGCTCAGTAAAAACAACAACCTTCATTTATATCGTGCCATTAACGTATTGAAACATCCCAAGGGCACTTCACAGGAGCATTATAAAACAAAGTAAGAGCTGTGCTGCAGAAGGAAACACTAGATCAGATGACCAAGCTTAGTCAAAGAGGTAGGTTTTAAGAAGTATCTTAAAGGAGGGAGTTCCAGAGCTTGGAAAATAGGCAACTGTAGACATGGCTACCAGTGGTGGAGCCATTTGAATCAAGATGTGTAAGAGGCCAGACTTAGAGGAGTGCAGATACCTTAGAGGGTTATGGGGTTGAAGGAGATTACAAAGATAGCGATGGGCAAGGCCATGGAGGGATTTGAAATCAAGGACGCAAATTTTAAAATCAAGATGTGGCTTGACCGAGAGCCAAAACACATCAGCAAGCACAGGGGTGATAGGGGACCGGGACGTGCTATGAGTTAGGACACAGGTAGCATAGTTTTGGATGACCTCAATTTTATGGAGGATAGAATGTGGGAGACCAGTCAGGGGTGCATTGGAACAGTCAATTCTAGAGGAAGCAAGGACATGGTGGAGGGTTCCAGCAGCAGATGAGCTGAGGCAGGGGTGATGTCGAGCAATGTTACAGAGGTGGAAATAGGCAGCCTTAATGATGGCCCAAATATGAGCTTAGAAACTCATCTCAACAGCCTGGCTTAATCTTAAACCATTGGCAGGGAGATGGATAGAGAAAGGAGAGAAAGATAATTAGAGAAAGGAGTTTGGAGCAGTGACAAAAAACAATCGCTTCAGTCTTCCCAATATTTAATTGGAGGAAATTTCTGCTCATCCAGTACTGGATGTCAGATAAGCAGCCTGATCATTAGTAAGTAGCCAGTTAAGTTACTTGTTATTGTGACTGCACGTTTCCAGCCAAGAAAATCTTCAGTATTTCTAAATATACAAATTACTTGTTGCATATAAACATTGGAAATTTTAAACCCCAGAAAGGGACAGGGAGGATGTTAAATAATTAAAACCTGAAACTCAACCCCAACCAGTCTTGAACACATCCGCTTTCTGTTTGACCAAGGTGGGTTGGGCGGAGGGGTGGCGAGTGAGCTCTTGAGAGGTGGGTCAGTCAGTCAATTTAAATGGTGTTAATGAGGTTGCATGACACAGATTTTAGCATGAGTTTAGATATAATGGCTGTGCCCATGTTTCCCAGGGCTTGGGAATTCAGGCATCTGATGAGAAGCAAGAGTGGCTGGGTCCAGCTAGCGCTGTTTGAGGGCGAGGATGAGCAGGCCCACCAAACTAACTTGCTGCAATCAGCCTCCCATTTTACAGTCCGATTCTGCCCGTTTTCCAGGCTGAACCCTTTCCCCCCCATGCAAACCCCTCCCCCACCATCACAATTACCCCCCCAGCCCCAAACTCCTTCCTTTGCTCCCAGTCTATGCCCTTCTAGCACAGGCCTTCTCGGCCACCAACCAGTCAGCCAGCCAGCCTCTCAATCTGGAAAAACTCAGCAGGTCTGACAGCATCGGCGGAGAAGAAAAGAGTTGACGTTTCGAGTCCTCATGACCCTTCGACAGAACTTGACAGAACTTTAACTCTTTTCTTCTCCGCCGATGCTGCCAGACCTGCTGAGTTTTTCCAGGTAATTCTGTTTTTGTTTTGGATTTCCAGCATCCGCAGTTTTTTTGTTTTTAGCCTCTCAATCTGGCCAGTTGCTTGCCAAAAAATGTAAAAGAAAATTCACGTGAGGTCCTGCTGTTAAATTCGGAAGGAGCTCCACGTTCTCCTAATTTCAGGGTTTCCTGGTTGCCCCCTCCATGCCTTCCCATAAATATCAGGGCCTATGTATCTATATTCTGCCTGACCCACTCCCTTGAATATTTAAACATACCACATGACAAAAACTTGGGCTAATGATTTTTAATTGAAACATTCGAGGTGGAAAGTTAACTATAAGTGAGCTGATCAGAAAAAATAAAAGATAGAATGTTCTTTCTTCATTATATCTAATTTCCTGGAACTGACCCTCGCACCACAAACTGACCAACAATTTTCCAGATTTTCCTGTTTTTAATCTAGTTTTATTCGAGTTCGGTCTAATTTTGCAATGCATCTTTCAGAGGGTAGTTATATCAACTTTAATCACGTTGCACCTTCGTGGATATTGTGAGCTATTAGTCTAAAACCTTCAATGGAGTCCAGATGATATCATAAATTATAAAGGCAAACCTCTTTGAGGCATGAGATGAGAGGTGGTGGCAGTCTCAGAATCATGTCCATGTATCTGTTGTTTTGACTATAGACTCAGACATCAGTGGTTGTAGGAGCTAATATTTAAATTATGTTTGTGTTGGGTTTTTGTGCACATTTCAATGAATGTCAATCCATAAGACCATAATAAGATGTAGAAGCAGAAGTAAGCTATTTGGCCCATTGAGTCTGCTCCGCCATTCAATGAGATCATGGCTGATCTGATAAACCTCAACTCCACTTTCCTGCCTTTTCCCCATAACCCTTGATTCCTTTACTGATTAAAAATCAGTCCATCTCAGCCTTGAATATACTTAACAGCCCAGCCTCTACAGCCCTCTGCGGTAAAGAATTCCACAGATTGACTACCATCTGAGAGAAGAAATTCCTCCTCATCTCTGTTTTAAATGGGCATCCCCTTACTCTGAGATTATACCCTCTGGTCTTAGACTCTCCCACAAGGGGAAACAACCTCTCAGCATCTACCCTGTCAAGCCCCCTAAGAATCTTATATGTTTCAATAAGGTCACCTCTCATTCTTCTAAACTCCAATGAGTACAGGCCCAACCTACTCAACCTCTCCTCAGAAGAAAATCCCTCCATCTCCGGGATCAACCTAGTGAACCTTCTGTGGACTGCCTCCAATACCAGTATATCTTTCCTTAGATAAGGACACTAAAATTGTTCACAGTATTCTAGGTGTGGTTTACATTCACAACAGTGTGCAGCATGCAGTTGTATATGATGTTGTTCACATTGAACAATAATTGCAAATTTATAGATTATACCATATTATGTAGCTAATAAGTTTTAAAATACATGTACATGTTGCTCTTTACTGATAAAGAAACCCCACACTTTGAAAACCCCACACTCTTTCACTCCCTCCATCACCAACGCACAGTGGCAGCAGTGTGTACTACCTACAAGATGCACAGCAGCCACTCACCAAGGTTCCTTCATCAGCACCTTCCAAACCCACAAACATTGCCATCTAGAAGGACAAGAGCAGCAGATGCATGGGAACACCGCCACCTTCAAGTTCCCCTCCAAGTCACACACCATCACACACCTTGGAACTATCTTGTCATTCCTCACTGTTACTGGGTCAAAATCCTGCAACTCCCTCCCTAACAGTACTGTGGGTGTTTCTACATCACATGCACTGCAGCATTTTAAGAAGGCAGCTCACCACCACCTTCTCAAGGGCAGTTAGTGATGGGCAATAAATGCTGGTCTAGTCAGCGATACCAATATGCCAAGAATGAATAATAAAAGAAATGTGGTTGTAATTAATTTTATTAATTATATCAACACTGCATATCTTGCACTGCTATTTCAATGAAAAACATTACAAACTCAGTACAAATTTGTTGATTGATGAATGAATGTGCAACAGTCAAAATGTTTCGTTGAAGATTCTGGGGAGTATAAGAGCTTTCTGCATAAAATCTTTTGGGATCACTGCTGTTGTAATTGGAAATTTCTTATCATTAATCAAAAGAGCTGCATTTTTCATTGGAAGAGAAGCTTTTTTGCTCAACTTGAAGGAATGTCTACAGCATTCGAAGCAAAAACCGATTGTCCTTCTCGGAGAGGTGGGATGTGGCAAGAGTGCTCTCATGGCCAAGGCATCCTTGCTAGCTTCTGATTGGATCTCAGGGTAAGGGTCTGATCTTTAATTTGTCATATTAGCTCATTTGCAATAGAAAAAAATCATATGAATAAGGGAACAAGAATAGGCCATTTAGACCCTTGAGCCTTTAGATATCTCCCAAACCCACGACCACTAGAAGGACGAGGGCAGTAGATAGATGGGAACACCACCATCTGCAAGTTCCCCTCCAAGTCACTCACCATCCTGACTTGGAAATATATCGCTGTTCCTTCACTGTCGCTGGGTCAAAATCCTGGATCTCCCTTCCAAACAGCACTGTGGGCAGACCTACAGCACATGGACTGCAATGGTTCAAGAAGGCAGCTCACCACCACCTTCTCAAGGGCAACTAGGGATGTGCAATAAATGCTGGCCCTGCCAGTGAAGCCCATATCCTGTGAATGAATTTAAAAAAAGCCTTGCCCCTGTTCTGCCACTCATTGATACCATGGCTGATCTGCAGCCTCAGTCCATGTCCTTGCCTTTGCCCCATGTCCCTTCAATCAACATTGGGCAACAGTCCATTAGGGCAATCAGGTAGTTTAGTGCATTGCCAACCTAATGATGACAATATTTAGTTTCAGGACTGCCTTTCAGTGAACAGTTGGGATATTATGATATTCTAAGATAGTTTCAGTTCCCTAGTTGGAATACCAACTGCTAAAACAATTCAAAATTGTTCAGTGCATCCCCTGTCAAGTAGAATATCAAGACTACTTTACTCCAAACCCAGATTCAGATATAATAGGCAAAGGGGAATTGATATAAAACATTGTAAATGATTTATTCAATGCTTTGCTTTGAAAGCAATCAGCTTCAAGGATTTTCATGTCTATGGTTACAAATTATGTTTAAGTGAAAACATGTTTGCATGAAGTGCTTAAGATAGCTTTGAACTAATGAATGTCTATTGGTAGGTCAACAATGATTTATGTCCTGTGTAAATTGAGCCATAATACTGTACAAACAAAACAAAAAGACATGGTTAAGCTGGTTAGGACAAGTTCATATAAACACAGCAAGTAGATTTTAGCTTGCTTATTTCTAATGATTAAAAAATCACTATGGAAGCGATTGAGGTGACTAATGAAAGTCAAGACCTGAATTTACACTTATAAAAGTCAACATCTGAAACCTGCTTAAGTGAATTAACATCACGACTAAAATAATTGGAAAGGAAACTTAATACATTAGTTAACATCAGCCAAGAGAAAGAAAGCAAGGAATTAGACCATAAGACATAGGAGCAGAAATTAGGCCATTCGGCCCATCGAGTCTGCTCCGCCATTCAATCAAGGCTGATAAGTTTATCAACCCCATTCTCCCGCCTTCTCCCTGTAACCTTTGATCCCTTTACCAGTCAAGAACCTATCTATCTCGGTCTTAAATACACTCAATGACCTGGCCTCCACAGCCTTCTGTGACAATGAATTCCATAGATTCACCACTCTCTGGCTAAAGAAGTTTCTCCTCATCTCTGTTCTAAAAGGTCTTCCCTTTACTCTGAGGCTGTGCCCTCGGGTCCTTGTCTCCTACTAATGGAAACATCTTCCCCACGTCCACTCTATCCAGGCCTTTCAGTATTCTGTAAGTTTCAATCAGATCCCCCCTCATCCTTCTAAATTCCATCGAGTATAGACCCAGAGTCCTCAAACGTTCCTCATATGTGAAGCCTTTCATTCCTGGGATCATTCTCGTGAACCTCCTCTGGACGCTCTCCAGGGCCAGCACATCCTTCCTGAGAAATGGGGCCCAAAGTTGCTCACAATATTCTAAATGTGGTCTGACCAGAGCCTTATAAAGCCTCAGCAGCACATCCCAGCTTTTATATTCTAGTCCTCTCGAAATAAATGCCAACATTGCATTTGCCTTCCGAACTACCTGCAAGTTAACCTTAAGAGAATCCTGGACTAGGACTCCCAAGTCCCTTTGCACTCCAGATTTCTGAATTCTCTCCCCATTTAGAAAATAGTCCATGCCTCTATTCTTCCTACCAAAGTGCATGACCTCACACTTCCCCACGTTGTATTCCATCTACCACTTGTTTGCCCATTCTCCTAACCTGTCCAAATCCTTCTGCAACTTCTCCGCCTCCTCAATACTACCTGTCCCTCCACCTATCTTTTTATCATCTGCAAACTTAGCCAGGATGCCCTCAGTTCCTTCATCTAGATCTTTAATGTATAAAGTGAAAAGTTGTGGTCCCAACACTGACCCCTGCGGAACTCCACTAGTCACTGGCCGCCATCCTGAGAAGGACCCCCTTATCCCCACTCTCTGCCTCCTGCCAGACAGCCAATCTTCTATCCATGCTAATACCATGCCTCTTACACCATGGGCTTTTATCTTACTGAGCAGCCTCCTGTGCGACACCTTGTCAAAGGCCTTCTGGAAGTCCAAGTAGATAACATCCATTGGCTTTCCTTTGTGTAACCTACTCGTTACCTCCTCAAAGAATTCTAACAGATTTGTCAGGCATGACCTCCCCTTGATTAAACCATGCTGACTGTGCCCTATTTTACAATGCATTTCCAAGTATTCTGAAATCTCATCCTTAATAATGGACTCTAAAATCTTACCAATGACTGACGTCAAGCTAATCGGCCTGTAATTTCCTGTCTTTTGTCTCACTTCCTTCTTAAACAGGGGGGTTACATTAGCAATTTTCCAGTCCTCTGGGAATTGAAAGAAGGGATGCTCACCTTCCAGATAGAAATAATCAAACTTATTGCAGAGGCTCTAAACTTGTTCAGGTATTTTTGGGAGAATTGACATTCTCATCAGCATTACTTCCATTAAAGAGTCAAGGCCTTTTAAACTGCATAGATGCCTATCTCAGTACACAATCTAAATTGTTTTTAAATGATTTTTGTGGGCTGAGTCTACATGCCACAGTAATTGATTGATCTGAATTAAGGTTCAGATGATAATTTATTGGTACATGCAAATACTGCTAGCAGCTAGCCTACTGGTAGCTTAGCATTTACAACACTGGCTTTCCATTTAGTGAAGTTTATTCCCAGGCTGGTTTGTTACTCAGAGAGTCAGTGAAAGCAACGGGGCTATAAACAGTGGCTACAGAGAGCGGGACTTCCCAGAGTCAGTGAGAGCAGAGTGGGGATATAAACAGCCAGAGAGCAGGCTATTCTAGATCTGGCAATGTGCAATGAGACAGAATTAATTAATGACCTCATAGTTAAGGTGTCCCTAGGTAGCAGTGATTGTAACATGATTGAATTTCACATACAGTTTAGGGGAGAGGAGAGTGGCCTAAGTCTTGTGTATTAAACTTAAATAAAGGCTATTATGACACAAAGATAGGTAGGACAATAAGTTGTGAAGAGGCTATAAGGAGTCTACAAAGGGATATAGATAGTTTAAGTAAGTGGGCAAAAATTTGGCAGATGGCATATAATGTGGGAAAATGTGAACTTGTCCACTTTGGCAGGAAGAATAGAAAAGCAGCATATTATTTAAATGGAGAGAGATTGCAGAACTCTGCAGTACAGAGGAATCTGGGTGTCCTACTACATGAATCACAAAAAGTTATTATGCAGGTACAGCAAATGATTAAGAAGGCAAATGGAATGTTAACGTTCATTGCAAGGGGAATGGAGTATAAAAGTAGGAATGTTTTGCTATAGTTTTACAAGGCATTGGTAAGACCAAATCTAGAGTACTCTGTACAGGTTTGGTCTCCTTATTTAAGAAAGGCCATAATCATATTAGAAGCATTCCAGAGAAGGTTCACTTGACTGATTCTTGGGATGGGGGTGCTAGCCTATGAGGAAAGATTGGACAGGTTGGGCCTGTATCTTTTGGAGTTTAGAAGAATTAGAGGTGATCTTATTGAAATATATAAGATGCTTAGGAGACTTGACAGGGTGGATGTTAAAAGGATGTTTCCCCTTGTGGGAGAGGCTAGAATTGGGGAACAAAGTTTAAAAATAAGGGGTCTCCCATTTAAGACAGAGGTGAGGAGAACTTTTTTTTTCTCAAAGGGTCATGAGCCTGTGGAACACTCTTTCCTGGAGACCGGCGGAGGCAGGATTATTGGGTATATTTAAGGCAGAGCTAGCTAGACACTTGACTAATAAGAGAGTCAAAGAGTGATGGGGGTAGGCAGGAAAACCAAGTTGAGGCCACAATCAGATTAGCCGTGAGCAGACTTGAGGGGTGGAATGGCCCACTCCCTCTCCTAATTCACACTGATGTATGTTCAGATGTATGTGTGTATGTCCAAGTCTACTTGGTATAGTGGAAATGAGCTTGTCTTTCTCTGTTCACTATTTTAGGTAGCTGGCAATAGTGAAATATTCTAACTGGAGTTAAAAGAGCACCAAACTGACAGTAGCAGTCTCCTAATCATACAGTTTTATTTATTCCAAAGCATATACGAACCCTGTTTCGCAGCATATTCTTAGAAGTTGCTTAAGAGTAAACCCCTGTACTGGTTAATACAATGCTTGCAGTGAAATTTTATGGTGAGAATACTTTTTTCAAAAATTCTTTCTTGGGATGTGGGTGTCGCTGGCTAGGCCAGCATTTTTACATCTCTTGAGCCACTGCAGTCCATGTGCTATAGGTACGCCCATGCTGTTAGGGAAGGAGTTCCAAATTTTGGCCCAGCAACAGTAAAGCAATGGAAATATAGTTCCCTGTCAGGATGGTGTGTGGTTTGGAGGGGAACTTACAAGTGGTGTTGTTTCTATGCAACTGCTGCCCTTGTCCTTCTAGGTGGTAGAGATCGTGGGTTTGAAAGGTGCTGTTGAAGGTGCTTGGTGAGTTCCTGCAGTGCATCTTGTAGGTGGTACACACTGCTGCCACAGTACGTCGATGGTGGAGGGAGTGAATGTTTGTGGAACCAAGTGGGCTGCTCTGTCCTTTTTTCTTTATTCATTCATGGGATGTGGGCTTTGCTGGCTGGGCCAGCATTTATTGCTCATCCCCAGTTGCCCTTGAGAAGGTGGTGGTGAGCTGCCTTCTTTAACCTCTGCAGTCCATGTGGTGTAGGTATACCCATAGTATGTTAGGAAGGGAGATCTAGGCTTTTGACCCAGCGACAGTGGGTCAAAATACCAGTGGACGGTGTCAAGCTTCTTGAGTGTTGTTGAAGCTGCACTCATCCAGGCAAGTGGAGAGTATTCCATCGCACCCCTGGCTTGTGCCTTGGAGATGCTGGGCAGGCTTTGGGGAGTCAGGAGGTTTGTTACTCTCCACAGAATTCCTAGCCTCTGATCTGCTCTTGTAGCCACAGTATTTAGATGGCTGGTCCAGTTCAGTTTGTGGTCAATGAGTAACTTCCAGGATGTTGATAGTGAGGGATTCAGCAATGGTAATGCCATTGAACATCAAGGGGTGATGGTTCAATTCTCTCTTGTTTGAGATGGTCATTGTCTGGCACTTTTGTGGTGCAGTTGTTACTTGCCACTTATGAGCCCAAGCCTGAATGTTGTCCAGGTCTTGCAGCATTTGGGCATGGACTGCTTCAATAGCTGAGGAGTTGAGAATGGTGCTGAACATTGTGCAATCATCAGTGAACATCCCTTCTTGGTACAAAGAAAACACATTGAAATCTGGCAGCCTGGAACACCTCTTTCTTTCCTGTTATGCTGCAATGTGCAGCAGCTTTAAAACTTACAAGTTTTCTTCTTTCCTCAGAGACCTGCGGAAAATGATCCGTTTCATTGGCATCACTGGAGAAACCCGAAATATTCGCTTGCTTCTTCGGAGCCTGTGCTTCCAACTTGCTGAGATATACAATAAAGCAATGCTTTTCTCAGAGGTATTATAATTAGATATAAAATGCCTTACATTTATATAGGTATAATTTTCACCTTCAATGCCTGGTCAATAATGTAGAGGAGCAGATCCCCTGATTATTTTAGAAATGGTTCAGTTTTCATCCTATTGATTCCAGTGGGATGGAAATTGAGCCGGTACTACACCGGGTTGTTAACCTGCCTTGTTAGATTACCGCCCAGGACATGAAGGTGAAAACGACCTCTATATGCTACAGAAAATGACCTCCTGCTAAATTATAGCTGTCTAACATCTAACCTTATAGTTGAATGCTGTAACAATATTGTGTGTAGATGTTTTATAATCCAGTTACTAAAAATATGAATATTGCATTTTCTTTTCAATTTATTGCTGAAAAAAAAGACATGTTAAAGCTTTTCGTCTTGCATTCACCAGGCCACGTCACACAAATATCAGTATAAGGGGAAAACAATAATTTATATTGCATGTGAAGAGAGTGCTGCTTGGTTGGCAAGTGGCATTGCCATGGAGAATGCACTAGTGATGGTGACTAACAGTTAACTGCCAGGCATTGTTTGAAATTTAAACCAGGCAGCTTGATCCTGATTGGTCAAGGCATTGCCCTGAAGAATGAGTCAGCATATGGCTGTCACTTGAGTGGAGTCTCGGCTGGCATCTGAGTTAGACAAGGGTCAGTTCTACAAGGGAGCCCCAATTAAGAGAAGGGAAAATTCAGAACAGAAGAGTTCCACATTAGGATTTTGGGGATGGGGTGTGAAGCAGGGGGGGAGTTGTGGGTGGGGTGGGAGGGGGGGTGGTGGTGCAGCGTCAGGGATGGTAGTGAGGGGAGCAACACAAGTGTTCCTCAAGCCCCACAATAATGAAGAAGTATTCACCTTTTGGGACCTCTTGACCTGGACTGCTACTTGATGCTGCTGCACAGTCGGGCCAAATCAGTCCCAAAATAGCTCTGGGGTCATATTGATAACATGGGACCTGGATGAGAAAGTTTTATTGAGCAGGCCACTCTCTTCAGGCAGCAGCTTGGACTACTCAGAGGACCCCAAAAAAATAGTAAATGGCCACCATGATGGTGGTAATGAGTTAGTACGTTTTAACACTTCATTTAGTCCGTTTTCACCAGGTAGATGGCCTGAAAATTCAGTTCATAGAATATAGCCATGGATCTAATAAACAATGATATCAAACTGTCTATAGATCTACCAAACACCTTCAGTTCCACAGAGAAAAATAATAATCCTGCTCTTCGATTGTAGGATTTCTCAGGGTTGTTAAATGAGTTTACATCGCTGCTGGAGTTTGCCACTGAAGATGAGCCTCTCTTGATCACTTTGGATGGCTTGGAGGAATTTTCTGATGACCACAATGCTTGGAACCTTTCCTGGTTTCCAAGAGAACTACCAAAAAATGTCTATTTCATTGTTTCCATGTCCGTGGAGGAGAATCAGGCAACACTAAAGGTAATAAACTCTGCTAAGCAACGAAGATTGTCTAATTGACCTTACTGTACAGTTTCCACAAATCAATCTGGACATGTTTGGGAATGTGTCTATGTTTAGATCTCTCATATCATTCAATGTTTATAACTCAATAAAAATAACTGAAAGGTTATCTGTCATCAATTTGTAGTCTGGCGTTTGTGGTGCCAAATATCAATGCAGCACAATTCACCTTAAACCGGATAGAGTTTCCAAAGTTTGATTACAAACTTGGTGCTTTTCTGACAGTGTGTTGAATGCACTTTTAATATATTACTACATTTTTTGTTAAGATAAATATTCGGGTGATGCATTGTCCTAGCTGATAGCTGGAAAAGTGAATAGATTCCTACATATAATGGGTGCAAGATGGCTTACCCTGTTGGACACACAAAGTCTTCTCAGAGGACAGCTGGGCATCTTTCTAGTCACGAGATGGGTTTGTACAGTGTGTGTATGTCAATTTTGACAATGTTCAATCTTATGAATGCTGTAATCCAAGAAATATTCTATGTCTTATAAAAGTGATGCTCCCTTTCCACAGAAAAGTGACAGGCATGTTGTCCTTGAAAGTATTCAGCAACTACATTGAGGGTCAACAGAGATTTTAATCCTTGGTTGCTAACTCCTTGTCATGAAGGGCTGCATTGTACACCAGTAGTAATTGCTCAGAAATATTTTTCTGATTGCCGTGATCAGTTGCACGTATCCTGTTCATGACACACAGCTGCCAGCAGTACTGGCCAGGTTTACCTGGTCAAGTGGTGAACTGAGATATCCGAATCATTTCTATGACTATGATTATAAACAATCAAAAGCTTGTTGAAGGTCAGAATTTCTGAAATTCTCACAGAAAGTCAGCATGCAGGTACAGCAAGTAATTAAGAAGGCAAATGGAGGGTTAGTCTTCAATCCAAGGGGGACAGAGCATATAAGTAGGTAAGTCTTGCTACAGCTATATAGGACATTGATGAGCTAGAGTACTGTGTCCAGTTTTGGTCACCTTACTTAAGGAGGGACATACATGCATTAGATGTATTTCAGAGAAGATTCACAAGACTGATTCCTGGGAAGAAGGGATTGTCTTACGCGGAAAAATTGGCAGGTTGGACCTTTACTCATTGGAGTTTAGAAGAATGAGAGGTGATCTTACTGAAACTTATAAGATTCTGAGGGGGCTTGACCAGATTGATGGTGAGAGGACGTTTTCCCTCATGGGGAAATCTAGAGCTAGGGGCCACAGTTTAAAAATAAGGGGTCTCCTATTTAAGATGGTGATGAGGAGGAATTTATCTCTCAGAGGATTGTTAGTCTTTCCAACGTCCCCCCCAACAGCAAGCAGTGGAGGCTGGGTCATTGAACATATTCAAGGCTGAGTTAGACAGTTTTTGATTGACAAGGGAGTCAAAGGTTATGGGGGACAGGCAGGAAGGTGAAATTAAGGCCACAGCCAGATCAGCCATGATCTTATTAACTGGCGGAGCAGGATCGAGTGACCGAATGGCCTACTACTGCTCCATTTCTTATGTTCAGATATTCTTACCTTTTCTTCCACATTTTCTGGTGAGTTGAATGTCTGACCCGTGCAGAAACGAACCCACTGGGCGGAATGATCCCATATTTGCACTAAGTGCGGTATCGGGCAGGTAAAACGACGTTTTGCCTGCTGGCCACAATGCCAGATTTTCACACTATTTTGTCCCAAGCTCACAGCATTAATTATGCATTCCAGGGAAACATGCCGTTTCCATGGCGGTAAGGCTCTTATTCACCCGCCACGCCATCACCTCACTGCTTTATCATGACAAGCGGCTTATTTAAAATCTAGCCGCGCGTACACCTCGCAGTGCTTCCAGCCCACAACTGCTGCCCGGAAGACATGGCCCCGAAAGGCAAAAAGACTGCAGTGCCGGGTTAGTGATGCATCCTTGGAGTGCCTTTTGGATGCTGCGGAGGCTTGCTGTGATGTCCTCTACCCCTGCTCTGGCCGCAGGAGGGGCAGCGGTATCACCAATCCAGCATGGGAGGCAATGGCAGTGGTGGTCAGCCCCAATGCCCTGCAAAAGAGGACAACCACCCAGGGCCACTACAGGATGAATGGTGTCATCCGTTCCGCCAGCGTGAGTCACTCTTCTCTCACTCTCAACTCACACACTCACAAACACATCACACATCCACAGGAATTGCGCACTTCAAGGAACAACACCACTAATTCTCATACACACCCTCACATCTTCCTCAGACTCATATCCTCTAGAGCTTGTGTCCTCATCCTGTCCATGGTCCCGTTCACCACACAAACACTCCGTGCAGTGTCATGTGTCCTTCTTACTCTATCCTCTGTTTTCTTGCGGGAGAAGCCTGCTCACATCAGCAGGGAGAGGTCCCAGATCGGGGTTTGAGTGGCCCACATTAGGCCCCTCACTCACTTTGAGGAGCATGCCATCACACTGACTGATGAGGATATGGACCCTGCCTGCGGTGACAGTGAGGTCAGCGGTGAACACTCACTTGAGGATCTGCACTGCATCAGCCCTCTCTCATTGCAACTGTGAGTGCTCTCCCTCCTGCTTTTGACTCTGCTGCCATGCACTGCTTATCTCTACTTTGGTTCACAAAGAGCTCTGCCAAACGACCGACACCCTTAGCCAGCCAGTCCCTCAGCTCCATCCACATCCTCACCTCCAGCCAAGAGGACGCCTCCATTGAAGAGCTGGAAATAAGCAGCCTGGAAGATCTGTCACAGTCCTTACCCACACCCTCCACCAGCGGTGGGACCTAGATCTAGAGCAGGCTCAGGTTCACAATCTGCTGGTCACTGCATGGACATGTGTCTGCTGCACGAGGAGGCAGGTTCAGCCGAGCTCCCCAGCACTCCGAGGACTTCTGGGAAGAGGCACCTGTGAGGTCTGAATCAGATGATGAGCCTCTGGATTAGGCCTTCCAACTCAGTGTGGAATGTCAGCAGAAGGCTTTCTGATGAAGTGGTGCCCACATTTGCGCATATGGAGGTCTAATGAGGAGGATGGAGACCCTCGTCCAGCAGAATGCGGAGATGCGCGCAGACCTGCACTCCATCACAGGAGCAATGGTGAGTTCCTGCAATGGCAACGCAAGAGGGAAACGAGGCACCTCGACGTCCCTCCAGGTGCTCCTTCCCCTCAACAAGTCAGGCCAGGGCTCTTGGGCACCTGAAGAGAGGAGGAGTGGCAGCGGGAGACCCCTGGGATATCCACTCAGGAATCTCAGAGGCTGCTCTCTCCTTCCGAGCCACCTTTGCCTGTGAGTCCCTCAACATCTTCCTCTGTCACCGCAGAGGGAGCAGCTGGCCCATGAGTAATTCTGGAGGGAGAAGTGTGTGTGTGTGTAGCAGGGCCTTTCAGAGCCTCGTGCAAGCACTCTCCCGCGCACACAGATCCTTCCCATTTCACACGCACCTCACTGTCCTGAGCATTTTCAATGCTGCCTTCTGGGGTTCACTTTCAGTTGTCCATCTGAGTTGACCTGCATCTCCACCCATCCACAGTTCACACTCCCATGCAGCATCTGATCTCACCTACCATTACTCCCGTTTCACTTTTGATTTGGACAGCATGATGCTAATTCAGTTTTACTTTCGCTCCCCCATCCTTTACCCTCCCCAGTCACCCGTTTCCTTTCCCCCATCACTGTCCATCCCCCCCGGCATCACCTTCCACCTCCTCTCCGTGACCTACCTGCTACAACCCTTTTCCTTCAAGGATGTCCAGGTGAAGGTGCACATTCCCTTCCTTCCCAAAAATCCTATCCCCACCCACATTCACCTCCCCAACTTCCTCCTTCCCACCCCCAGGGTCCATGCCTTCGAGTCCCCACGAACCACCCTTGCCTTCCCTGCTACTACTACTACCTTTGAGTTCTCACCCTCCCATCCTACCGCCTCACTCTGCCCTCGGTCATTCTCACCATTCCCTCATACCACACCCACCCTCAATTCGCTCCCCAGGAGGCAGCCATGGACCCACTATACCCCTCCCATGCACGTTTACCTGGATATCGCCCCCTCTGGACCCCTCCTCCCTGCCTCTGAACACCTTGCCTCTTCAGGACCCCTTCCCCCTGCCCCAGAATCCCTTTCCCCATGGAACCCCTTTTCCCCCCACTTAGTCCTTGCGACTCCCCAGACCCCACGCCTTCCCCCCGCTTAGTCCTTCCTCCTTCTGACACCTTCAGATACCTTTATTCCTTCCGCTACGCTTAATCCTCCCCATCCCCCCCAAGTCCTTCCTCTAGCCTTACCTCTTCCTCCAGCCTCACTTCTTCCTCCAAGCTTTACTCCTTTCCCCTTCCTGACTCTTCCTCCACCCTTACTTCTTCCTCCACCCTTACTCCTTCCTCTCTCTGCACTCCTTCCTTCCCCTGGACTCCACTCTCCATACTCCTTCCTCCACCCTTACTCCCTCCTTTCTCCGCACTCCTTAACCCTTTCAAACTCCTTCCCTTACTCTTTCCATCCCCCTTACACCTACCTCCCCTGTTGCCATCTTCTCCCCTGTTACCCACTCCCCTGTTGCCCACTCCTCCCCTCGTACTACCTCCCCCCAATCCTCCCACCCCAACACCTTCATTCCCCCCTCTCAACTTCAGCGCCTGACACCTTCATTCCTCCCTCCCAACCTCACCCCACCGACACCTCTTCCTCTCCCAATTTATCTGAGACCTTCCTCTCCCACTCCCTTGACCATCATCCGTTGTGAACATCAACAGTGAATTTCCAACTTCTGTGAGCTGTTTTGCAGCACAGCCATGTCCATGAGAATCCACCCAGCATGCCATAGACATTCCTCCAATGTGCCATTGCTGTCGGGCTCCAGCATCTTCTGCTCCTCAAATGTCCTCAATATGAGCAAGACCCTGGAGGTAAGGCCAGACTGCTGCACGTCACACTCATCAAGACGTGTTCTGCACTGGCATATTTTCTCACCAATGTGGGCGGCCAATCCAGCAGGGGAGGTGGGTCCGATTGGCTAGCCTTATAATGATATGCTGATGTATTATAATGAGGTTCCTGAAGTCCGATAGCGGGGACTGAGGTCCACCATCGACGGGTTGCGCGGACAATCGCAAACGTCGTGTAATTGATTTTTGGCCTTCTCAGCATTTTGCCTGCTCATGCTGCCAAACACGTACGATTCCAGTGGGCATGGATGATTCCAAGCTAAGTTGCTATCTTTGAAATCTATAAATGTACTATTTCTACTTCTCTGTCATGGAGCGAATAATCTCTTTCCACTTGGACACCCACCCCCAGCCCCCTTCCACTCCCCACAATTACCTCGGTCTGGAAAGGTTGGAGACATGTTGACACAGCAAATTTTGCACTGGAATTTAACCAGCTAAAAGTGCACAGGTTAACATACAGTGTAGGTTGCTTGCCCAGCAAGGGCCACCTTATCTGTAAGGGCATTGGTTGGCTGGGTTTTCCAGAGCCAAGTAAGTAGAACGACTCACTTGATTGAGAACAAAACTCCCTAAAACTGCCAAACATTAAGTTGGCCTTAAAAATAAATAATCTAGGCTAAGGTAGTGGTGATTCACAAGGCATCAAAATGTGGGCATGTTATTTTTCTGATCTCATTGGTGATAACTTGGAGATCTGGCACTTGCCCATAGAAAGAGGTTATCTTCCATGGATAAGATTGCTGGATAAGATGGTCACTTAGATACATTTCAATCAATCTGCCATCCTCTTGTCAGAGATAAGCCTGGCAGGGAGGAGAAATATGAAGAGGAGAAGAGAGCAAAGATAATGAAGAATACAGGAAGAAGGATCTGAGCTCCTTAATAATGACATTAAAAGAATACATTTTGATACTTGTAGAATTTAATTCATTATAAATATTTTTTTCATTTGCCCCTTATCTACATCTCTGCTTCACACACCATCCTTTGTCAAGAGGGTTGTAAGGTGTCATTTTTTAAATCTTCACCAGTGGTCCCTGAAGTTGGTGGAAAATATGGCAAAATTAGCCTGAGCTGACTTTAACTTCCTTTCCAAGCCACCCATACCAGTAAAGACCTAATCTCTTCTCAGCACCTTCCATAATTGTATGCTTAAAATCTATAACGTATCTTTGAATGGTTACAGCACAGAACCAGGCTGTTCAACCCTTCATGTCTGTGCCAGCTCTCTGCAAGAGTAATTCCCCGGCCTCATTCTCCAGCCTTTTCCCCATAGCCCTGCAGATTTTTCCTCTTTAGATAATGATTCAATTCTCTTCTGAAATCAATGATTGAATCTGCCACCACTGCACTCTCAGGCACTGCATTCCAGTTCCTAACTGCTTGCTGAGTAAAGAAGATTTTCCTCATGTCACCGTTGTTTATTTGCCAACCACCTTAAATCAGTAAGCAGATGTGGATCAGTAAGTAACTGGAGGAACAGCACCTCATCTTCCGACTAGGCACTTTACAGCCTTCTGGACTGAATATTGAATTCAACAACTTTAGATCTTGAACTCCCTCCTCCATCCCCACTCCCTTTCTGTTTCTTCCCCCTTCCTTTTGTTTTTTCCAATAATTTATTTAGATTTTTCTTTTCCCACCTATTTCCATTATTTTTAAATCTTTTATGCAACCCCCCCACCCCCACTGATGCTATACCTTGAGTGCCCTACCATCCATTCTTAATTAGCACATTCGTTTAGATAATATCACCAACTTCAACACCTCTGTGTTCTTTTGTTCTTTTGTCTGTGACATCTTTTGATTATCTGCTCCTATCACTGCTTGCTTGTCCCTACAACCACACCACCCACCTCCACTTCTCTCCCCCCACCCAACCGCCCCCCCCAACTTAAACCAGCTTATATTTCACCCCTCTCCTTGGATTCACCCAGTTCTGCTGAAGGGTCATGAGGACTCGAAACGTCAACTCTTTTCTTCTCCGCCGATGCTGCCAGACCTGCTGAGTTTTTCCAGGTAATTCTGTTTTTGTTAAGTAACTGTGGATGCTGGAAATCTGAAATAAAGCAGAAAATGTTGAAAATACTCAGTAGCTCAGGCAGCATCTGCAGAGAAAGAAACAGAGTTAACGTTACAGGTTGATGACCTTTCATCAGCAGTGGCAAAAATTAGAGATGTTATGGGTTTTGAGCAAGGGATGGGTGGGAAAGGACAAAAGAAAGGTTTGTGATAAGAAGATAGGAGAGATTGAATGACAGAAGAGTTCCCGGGTCAAAGGAAATGGTGATGGGGCAAGAAAAGAAACAAAGAAGCAGAACATGTGCCTAGAGCAGATGTGCTGTCATCTGAAAGTAGTTGTAAATATAGATCTTGGGAAAGAGGTAGAAGTGAACTGTACAAGGTTAGAGAACTATGAGTTGGAAGCCGTGGAGTGAAGATCACTAGATAAGATGAGGTCATTTACTGTTCTGGTAACAATAGCTTGCAGTTCGGTATTCCCCTCCAAGGGGAAGTAGGAGGAAGTGTCAGAGAGTTGGCACTTTACAGCCTTCCAAAGTCAACACTGAGTTCAACAATTTCAGACAATAAATTCTGACCCCTTCCACCCTCACCCCCACCCATTTTGTTTCCTTTTCTTTGCATATTTTGGTTTTTCTCTTATTTTTGCTTTTGGTCAGCAGCACACCTACTCCAGGAACATCTGTTGTTTCTTTGCTTCATTTCTTACCGCATCACCATTTCCTTTGACCCTGGAAGACTAATTCTTCTGTCAGTCAATCTTTCCTGCCTTCCTATCACAGACCTTCCTTTTATCATTGGCCCACCCATCCTCTGCGCAAAACCTATTATATCTAACTTTTCCTAGTTCTGATGAAAGGTCATTGACCTGAAACATTAACTGTTACTCCCGCCACAGAAGCTGCCTGGTCTGCTGAATATTTCCAACATTTTCTGTTTTATTACCTTAAATCAGTGTCGTCTGGTTCTCAATCATTCCAATGGAAACAGTTTTTCTCTATCCTCTCTGTCCATACCCCTTGCAATTTTGAACACTTCTATCAAATCTACTCTCAACCTTCTCTTCTCCAAGGGGAATAGCCCCAGCTTCTCCAATCTATTCACTTAACTGAAATTACTCATCCCTGGAACCAGTCAGAGCAGCAGCGGGAGAAGAGCGAACTTGGGGGTGAATGACGCCAGTGGAGCTTCTCAATAAAAGCCGGAGGGTCAAGACGCAGGTGGAGCCAGTTGGAGCAGCAGCTAACCCCAAGAGGAACCCTGCTAGAATTCGAAAAGGCTGACAAAAGTGACATCAGCGCAAAGCAGAGAGCTAAATGGTAGGTAGTGGGTAAGTTGCTTTTCTCCGCTTTGAAGCTGCATTAAGGAAAGGTAAGAGTTCTAGCTTTCTTTTTTAAAAAGAAAGAAATTTAAATAATTTTCTCCTTGGCTTAAACCTAGGGTAAGAGTGTTCTAACTAAAAGTATGACAGGGGCACTCAGTCCTGTGTGTTGCACGGCCTGCAGTATGTGGGAAGTCCTAGATGCTCCTGGTAGTCTGGATGACCACATCTGCAGGAAGTGCCACCGATTTGACTAGCTGGAGCATCAGGGTTTGGAGCTTCGGCATCGGTTGGAGGCACAGCAATGCGTCCGTGAGGCTGAGAGTTATGTGGATAGCACATTTTAGATGTGGTCACCCCACAGCTTAAGAAAGTGCAGTCAGAGAGGGAATGGGTGACCAGCAGTCAGAAGAAGAGAGGCAGGCAGGTAGTCAGGAAAGCCCCAGAATACATCTCACTCAAGAACAGATTTTCTGTGTTGGAAAACGGTGAGAGTGACGGTTCCTCTGGGCAGTGCAGCCAGAGCCCAGCTGCACAAGGGGGGAGGAGAAAGAGAAGAAGAGCAATAGTGCTAGGAGACTCAGTAGTGAGGGGTACAGACAGGTGTTTCTATGGTCGCAGACGTGACTCCAGGATGGTGTGTTGCCTCCCTGGGGCAGGGCCATAGATGTCACTGAACGGCTGCAGGGCATTCTGAAGGGGGAGGGTGAACAGTCAGATATCATGGTTCACATTGGTACCAACGACATAGGTAGAAAGAGGGATGAGGTCCTGCAACAAGAATTTAGGGAGCTAGGTAGCAGATTGAAAAGCAAGACCTCAAAAGTTGTCATCTCTGGATTACTCCCGGTGCCATGTGCCAGTGAGTATAGGATTAGGCGGATAGAGCAGATGAATGCATGGCTGAAGAGTTGGTGCTGGAGGGAGGGCTTTAGATTCCTGGATCACTGGGTTCATTTCTGGGGAAGTTGGGGCTTGTACAAGTCCGATGGGTTGCATCGGAACAGGACCAACATCCTTGCATGGGGGTTTGCTAGTGCTGTTGGTGGGGGTTTAAACTAATTTGGCAGGGGGATGAGATATGGAGTGAAGGTATAGTAGGGGGTGATGCACAGACAAGTATAGACGAAAAACCAAGTCAATCTGGAAGGCAGAGCGTATATAGTCATTTTAGCCTTAACTGTATAAGGCACAAGGGAGCATGGCAAGGCCAGATGGCATATATTTTAATGCAAGGAGTCTTGCAAGTAAGGCAGATGAGTTGAGGGTGTTGATTAACACATGGGTATATGATATCATTGCTATCATGGAGACATGGTTGAGGGAGGGGCAGGACTGGCAGCTCAATATTACAGGGAATAGAATCTTCTGGCAAGACAGGGCGGGGGTATGTAAATGATGAAGTGGTGTCACAGTATTGAGCTGGGAGTCAATTACTGCAATAAAGAGGGATGATAACTTAGAAGGTTCCTTAAATGAGGCCATATGGGTAGAACCTAAAAAAAGGGGGCAATCACATGGCCGGGAGTGTACTATGGACCCACAAACAGTCAGGGAGAGATAGAAGGGCAGATATGTAGGCAAATCTCAGAGAAGTGTAAAAATAATAGGGTAATAATAGTAGGGGATTTCAACTTCCCCAATATTAAATGGAATAGATAAAGTGTAAAAGGCTTAGAAGGGGTAGAATTCTTAAAATGTATCCAGGGGAGCTTTTTAAGCCAACATGTAGAAAGTCCTACAAGAGAGGGGACGGTGCTGGATCTAATCTTAGGGAATGAAGCCGGGCAAGTGGTAGAAGTGTCAGTGGGGAGCATTTCGGTGATAGTAACCATAACTCAGTAAGATTTAAGGTAGCTATGGAAAAGGAAAAGATGGATCAGAAAAAGGGTTCTGAATTCACAATATATATTAATGATTTAGATTAGGGAACTAAATGTAATATCTCCAAATTTGCAGATGACACAAAGCTGGGTGGGACGGTGAGCTGTGAGGAGGATGCAGAGATGCTTCAGTGTGATTTGGACAAGCTGAGTGAGTGGGAAAATGCATGGCAGATGCAGTATAATGTGGATAAGTGTGAGGTTTTCCACTTTGGTAGCAAAAACAGGAAGGCAGATTATTATCTGAAGGGCTATAAATTGAGAGGGGAATGTGCAATGAGACCTGGGTGTCCTTGTACACCAGTCACTGAAGGTAAGCATGCAGGTGCAGCAGGCAGTAAAGAAGGCAAATAGTATGTTGGCCTTCATAGGATTTGAGTACAGAAACAGGGATGTCTTGCTGCAATTGTACAGGGCCTTGGTGAGACCACACCTGGAATATTGTGTACAGGTTTGGTCTCCTTATCTGAGGAAGGATGTACTTGCTATAGAGAGAGTGCAGCGAAGGTTTACCCGACTGATTCCTGGGATGGGGGGACTGACATATGAGGAGAGATTGAGTTGGTTAGGATTATATTCGCTGGAGTTCAGAAGAATGAGGGGGGATCTCATAGAAACCTATAAAATTCTAACAGGACTAGACAGGGCAGATGCAGGAAGGATGTTCCCAATGGTGGGGGAGTCCAGAACCAGGGGTCACAGTCTAAGGATATGAGGTAGACCATTTAGGACTGAGATGAGGAAATATTTCTTCACCCAGAGAATGGTGAGCCTGTGGAATTTGTTACCACAGTTGAGGCTAAAACATTGTATGTGTTCAAGAAGGAGTTAGATGTAGCTCTTGGGGCAAAAGGGATCAAAGGATATGGGGAGAAAGCAGGAGCAGGCTATTGAGTTGGATGATCAGCCATGATCATAATGAATGGTGGAGCAGGTTCAAAGGGCCGAATGGCCTACTCCTGCTCCTGATTTCTATGTTTCTATGAATTGGGGGAAAGCCAATTTTAATATGATAAGATCTGGCCAAAGTGGACTGGAAGCAGCTATTTGTTGGAAAATCTACATCAGAGCAGTGGGCGTCATTTAAAAAGGAAATGGAGAGAGTGCAGGGCCAACATGTTCCTGTAAAAGTGAAGGGTAGGACCAACAAATCCAGAGAACCCTGGATGTTGAGAAATGCACAGGATTGAATGAGGGAAAAAAGGGAAGCTTTCTCAAGGGCAACGAGGGATGGGCAATAAATGCTGGCCCAGCCAGCGAAGCCCACATCCTGTGAATGAATAAAAAAACGGTAGATACCAGGGGCTCAAAACAGTGGAAGCCCTAGAAGAGTATAGAAAGGGCAGGGTGTTACTTAAAAAATAAATTAGGAGAGCAAAGAGAGATGAAAAATTGCTGGTCAGTAAACAAAGGAAAACCCAAAGGCATTTTATAAGTATATTAGGGGCAAGAGGATAACCAGGGAAAGAGTATGGCCCATTAGGGACCAAAGTGGCAATCTGAATAAAGAACTGAAAGATTTAGGTGAGGATTTAAACAAGTACTTTGCATCTGTATCCACTATAGAGAAGGATGAGGTAGATTTAGAAATCAGGGAGGGGGATTGTGATATACTTGAAAAAATTAGCATTGAGATAGAGGAGGTATTAGTGGTTTTACTGGACTTAAAAGTGGATAAATCCCCAGGCGCCGATGAGATGTATCCCAGGCTGCTGTGGGAGGCAAGGGAGGTGATTGCAGGGGCCCTGACATTAATTTTCAAATCCTCTCTAGCCACAGGAGAGGTGCCAGAGGACTGGAGACAACAAATGCAGTACCATTATTCCAGAAGGGTAGTAGGGATAAACCAGGGAATTATAGACCAATGAGTCGAACATTAGTGGAAGGGAAACTTTTAGAAAAAAATTCTGAGGGACAGAATTAATCTCCACTTGGAGAGGCAGGGATTAATCAAGGATAGTCAGCATGGCTTTGTCAGGGGGAGATCACCCTTAACAAATTTGATTGAATCTTTCAAGGAGGTGACTAGGTGTGTAGATGAAGGTAGGGTAGTTGATGTAATCTACATGGACTCCAGTAAGGCTTTTGACAAGGTCTCACCTGGGAGACTGGTCAAGAAGGTAAGAGCCCATGGGATCCAGGGCAATTTGGCAAATTGGATCCAAAATTGACTTAGTGGCAGGAGACACAGGGTGATAGTCAAAGGTTGTTCTTGTGACTGGAAGGCTGTGTCCAGTAGTGTACCGCAAGGTTCGGTGCTGGGTCCCTTGCTGTTTGTAGTGTACATTAATGATCTAGACATGAATGTAGGAGGTATGATCAATAAGTTTGCAGATGACACGAAAATTGGTGGTGTGGTAAATAGCGAGGAGGAAAGCCTTAGACTACAGGATAATATAGACAGGCTGGTTGGATGGGCAGAACAGTGGCAAATGGAAATTAATCCTGAAAAATATGAGGTAATGCATTTTGAGTGGACTAATAAGGCAACCAACACGATGGATGGTAGGACCCTAGGAAGTACAGAGGATCATAGGGACCTTGCTGTGCATGTCTAAAGCACCTTGAAGGCAGCAGGACAGGTAGATAAAGTGGTTAAGAAGGCATATGAGATACTTGCCTTTATTAGTCGAGGCATTGAATATAAGAGCAGGGAGGTTATGTTGGAGCTGTATAAAGCATTAGTTAGGCCACATCTGGAGTACTGTGTGCAGTTCTGGTCGCCACACAAAAGGAAGGACATGATTGCACTAGAGACGGTGCAGAGGAGATTCATCAGGATGTTGCCTGGGCTGGAGAATTTCAGCTATGAAGAGAGACTGGATAGGCTGGGGTTGGTTTCCTTAGATCAGAGATGGCTGAGGGGGGACCTGATTGAGACGTATAAAATTATGAGGGACATAGATAGGGTAGATAGGAAGAAACTTTTCCCCTTAGTGGAGAGGTCAATAACCAGGGGGCATAGAGTTAAGGTAAGGGGCAGGAGGTTTAAAGGGGATTTGAGGAAAAATATTTTCACATAGAAGGTGGGGTTATCTGGAACTCACTGCCTGAAAGGGTGGTAGAGGCAGGAGCCCTCACAACATATAGGAAGTATTTAGATGAACACTTGAAACACCATAGCATACAGGCCAAGTGCTGGAAAATGGGATAAGAGTAGATAAGGGATTGATGACAGGTGCAGACATGATGGGCCAAAGAGCCTCTTTCCATGCTGTAAAACTGTTCTTGTGAATCTTTTCTGCACCGTCTCTAAAGCCTTCACATCCTTTCTAAAGCATTGGGTCCAAAACTGGATGTAATACCAGTTGAGGCCGAACCACAGAATCACAGAATTGTTACAGTGTAGAAGGAGGCCATTTGGCCCAGTGTGTCTGCACCGGCTCTCTAAGCATTTTAACTTAGTACCAATCTCCTGCCTTTTCCCCGTAACCCTGCACATTGTTTCTATTTAAATAATCATCCAATGCCCTCTTGAATGCCTCAATTGAACCTGCCTCCACCATGCTTCCAGGCAGTGCATTCCAAACCCTAACTACTCACTGTGTGAAAAAGTTTTTTCCTCACCTCGCATTTGCTTCTTTTGCAAAACACTTTAAAATTGTGCCTTCTGGTTCTCGATCCATTTATGAGCGGGAACAGTTTCTCCCTATCTACTCTGTCCAGGCCCCTCATGATTTTAAAAACTTCTATCAAATCTCCCCTCAACCTTCTCCTCTCCAAGGAAAACAGTCCCAACTTCTCCAATCTTTCCTCATAACTCAAGTGTCTCATCCCTAGAACCATTCTCGTAAATCTCTTCTGCGCTCTCTCCAATGCGTTCACACCCTTCCTATAGTGTGGCGCCCAGAACTGTACGCAATACTCCAGCTGAGATATAACCAGTGTCATATATAGGTTCATCATAACCTCCCTGCTCTTGTACTCTGTGCCCCTATTAATGAAGCCTAGAATAGTGTATGCTTTAGAAACAGCTCTCCCTACCTGTCCTGCCACCTTTAATGACTTACATACATGTACACCCAAGTCTCTCTGCTACTGCACACCCTTTAGAATAGTATCCTTTATTTTAAACTGTCCCTCCATGTTCTTTGTACCAAAGTGTATCACCTCACACTTCCCCACATTGAACTTCATCTGCCACCTATCTGCCCACTCCCCCAATGTGACAATGTCCTTTTGAAGCTCTACACAGTTCTCCCCACAGTTTATAATTCTCCCAATTTTTGTGTTATCCACAAACTTTGAAATTGCCCCCTGCACACCAAGATCTCGATCATTTATATATATCAGGAAAAGCAAAGGTCCCAATAGCAACCCCTGGGGAACTCCACTACAATCGTTCTTCCAGCCTGAAAGATACCCATTAACCATTATTCTCTGTTTCCTATCTCTCAGCCAATTTTGTACCCACATTCCTACTGCCCCTTTTATTCCATGACCTACAACTTTTCTCACAAGCCTGTTGTGTGGCACTGTATCAAACGCCTTTTCGAAGTCCATATACACATCAACGGACTTGCCTCTTCAAAAAACTCCAGCAAATTCCAGCAAAACCGGTGTTTTATACAGGTTTATCATAACTCTCTTGCCTTTGTACTCTATGCCCTTATTGATAAAGTCTAGGATTCAGTATGCTTTATTAACTGTGCTCCCAACCCGCCCTGCCACCCTCATTGAACAATTTGTGCACTTATACCTCATTGCTATATGAAGTACATGTTACCACTTTGTTTTGATATTCCAATGCATCCTGCCCTATACTACATAAATTAATGTTAAGAAGAAAGTACCCTTATCAGTGAGATTCTTGGATTGATTTAAGAAGTGGGTGCATCAGTTTTGTTATAAAGTCTTAACTCTTTTAACAGACGTTGAAGGAGCTTGGGAACGTTCTTCATGTCCCACCACTCAATTCCACAGAAATAGAGAAAATGATCAATTATTGGTTAGAGAAAGACCATCGAAGACTAACAGCTGACCAACAGCATTTACTATTGGAAGCCTGCTCTGCCTGTCCTAACCCTCTCTATCTCCAGTGTGCATACAGAGAGTCCCTCAACTGGCAATCCTCCATCCTAGTCTCAGACATATTTCTGCCACAAAGTCTACATCAGTTGTATTCAGCGATTTTCAGTAGATTGGAGAAAGAACATGGAGGAGAGCTTGTGAAGAAAGTAGCAGGGTTACTGACATTGTCAAGAAATGGTATCACATTTGATGAACTGATTGACCTTCTATCTTTGGACCAGATGGTCATGCAGGAGATCCAGCAGTTCCAAAGTGTTTCTGTTTCCAAGTTCCCTCTGGTGCTTTGGATTAAACTTCAGAGAGACTTGAAAATTCACATAGTAGAGTGCAGGACGGACAACACTTATACATTTAACTGGGCTCATTCGACACTGAAACTTAACTGTTTGAAGAGGTACTTCTTATCCAACGATGCCCAACTATCTTTGCACATGACTATCGCAAGCTATTTTTTTGGGACACCAACTGTTTGCTCAGGAGACTCAAGCAACTGTAACCAAGAGGAACTGAACAGTCAACCTCTGGCCTGGGTGCTCAAAAAGGATTCTGAAGTGAACCGTGTATTCAATCTACGGAAACTGAATGGAATTCCTTACCACCTGCTGAAGTCGAATCAAGTATCAACTATGATAACTGACTGTCTTTTTAATTTTGAGTTTTTGTTACACAAAGCATGGGGTTTGTCTATTGTCAGTGTGGAAGAAGATCTGAAAGCAACAATGATGCTAGAAAGGTAAGGTGATGAATTCCATTCAAGATGAATAAATCTCAAACATAACACATCCAATGTTATGGGTTCTCATAGGGGACATAATGTGGAATTTCTATTATGGGGCAACTTTTATAATTGTTTCTTATAAATGCCCATGTCCCTGGAAATCAGAATTTACCATGTCCCATTGGAGTGAAATGCCAACTGATGCTAATTGGATCTGCTTTTTAAGGGTTAAAACTGAGCATAACTCCTTCAACTTCTTTTAATCTTTCCTGTGTAATGGCATCTATATTACAGCCAAACAATAAGAAATTTCAATAGTACTGCTTAGGTAGTAATATTTTTCTAAAATTATCCTTTATTGTATCCAAAATTGTATTGTACCTTAAATCAAAGTGGTTGAACACATTCCCTCATCCTTATATGGAAGGATTGTTTATTTAATGCTGCAGTACTGAGATTCTTTTCTTCCTCCTAACAACTTCCTTCCCTTCCATCCTCACCAGAAGGCCTTGACTCCTTACTGAGGTCCAGTCACATGGTGTTGGCTATCCATTGCCTTGGCTAAGCACCTACTACTCACGCGATGGCCTGGACAGTGAGTGCCAGGGGACTATTTAACCACTTTCCTGTGTCCAATCCTTTCTTAACCCAGTGTTCATGCTTGAACTTCCAACAACAGCTGCTGGATAATGATCAGAAGGTGAAATGTTGACTGGATTTTCCCTTCCTAATCCACAGGTTTGAGGCCAAATGGAGTATTTCTATCACAGTGCTTAATAAAAATCACCAAATCCAGCACAGACTGGACATATAAACCAAAGTCTTCTTGTTCTCTATAGCTCAGCTCTTCAGTGGAAAAACTCTAAGATACAATTGGGAAAGTCTGCTTGTTGCAACTAATGGTAAATGCCCTGTTAACACTATTCTGATCAAAGAGTATTTCTTCTTCTGTCTAGATGGACGGTTCCTGTTTTGAATGAGAATGAAACTTGAGTCATGCGATATGATGTGTAGCATAGTAGTTATTTTGCTAGGCTAGTAATTCAGAGGCCTAGACCAATGATCCAGAGACTGATTCTACCATGGCAACTGGGGAATTTAAATTCAATTAATTAAATAAATCTGGAATTAAAAACCTAGCATCAGTATTGATGACCATGAAAACTATCTGCTTCACTCATATACCAAAGGAAAGGAAATCTGCCATTCGTACCCAATCTGTGTGACTCCAAACCCACAGCAATGTGGTTGACTCTTAATTGCCCTCTAAAATGGCCTAGGAAACCACTCAGTTGTATTCAAGGCAGCAGCTCACCACCTTCTCAAGGGCAACTAGGTACAGATAATGAATGTTAGTCTTACCAGTGATGTCCACATCTTGTGAATGAATAAAAAAAATGTTCCAGTTAATGTTTCCTCTTGACCTTGCAGAGCTGACCATGAATTCAGCAGCAGGAAGGGCACTCCACACTAGTGCTATTTAAAGGGATCATGAGCTACTTTCAGATTAGTTGTTGGTTGATTTCTTCTGGCTGTTGCTTATTTGTAGAAATATTTAGGGATTTGGGCTGTTAATTAATGTTGCTGAAGTCTACAAGGACTGGTTTGGCATGTGGTGAAGTCCTTGGTTTTCACTTCAAGGTTTTTCAAGGACATGGAAGCAGTAATTTCTAGCCCGTTTTGGCCTGACAGGCAGAATGAACAGGGGTTATATAGAGGAGAACAACCTGCTTGAAGAAGGAGGAGGGGGAGAAGGGTTCCTGATCTTCAGGTTCTTCTGGGAGCAATTCTACCTGAAGCTCAGCAAGGAACAGACCTTTCGACACCTCTGCTCCATTAAGCAGGTGCTCACTGAAATCTGCCACATGATGCAGCCAGAACTGCAATCTCAGGGCAGGCCCAGGGCAGCATTACCAGCTGCTGTGAAAATGATCGTGGCCATGAACCTTTATGCATCTGGCTCCTTCTGGGCTGGGCAGATGATATTTGCAAAGTAGCCCATTCATCCTGTCCACTGTTACATAAGGGAGATCACTTGAGGCTCGGTGTACAAAGAGAGCTGATTTTTTTTCATTCTCTCTTGCTGTAGAAACAGGAGGACTGAGCACACAGCTTTGCAAGGATTGCAGACTTCATTATAGTCCAGGGTGCCATTTATTGTACATGTCACTTTATATGCATCACTTGTAAATTCTGGAATGTATCACAAGCGGAAGGGATTCCACACCTTCACTGTCCAGCTGGTGTGTTATTATATTCAGTACATCATTAGTGGGTTAATGCCTAGAATCCTGGCAGTGGTCATCATGGTGCATTATGTGTTGGTCCACTGCACCATCAACATATGAACCACCAGAGAGTGACTACTGGGCAATGAGGCCTATCCGCTGATCATCTGGCTCATGACTTGGAAGTATTGTGAATTGTGAGCAGGATAGTGTAGAACTTCAAAAGGAGTTGGACAGGTTGGTGGAATGGGTGGACAAGTGTCAGATGAAATTTAATGTAGAAAAGTGTGAAGTGATTAATTTTATAGGAATAAGATAATATAAAATGAATAAATGGGGGTTCAGGAGTAGATGGAGCTGGTTGTATATGTGCATAAGTCATTGACAGTGGCAGGACACGTTGAGAGACCAGCTAATAAAGCATACAGCATCCTAGGCTTTGTCAATGGGGGCATAGGGTACAAACTTCTATAGAACACTGGTTTAGCTTCAACTAGAGTACTGCATCCAGCTTTGCCCGCCAAACTTGATGAAGGATGTGAAGGCATTAGACTGCAGAAAAGATTCACGAGAATGATTCCAGGGGTGAGAAACTTCAGTTACCTAGATAGATTGGGGAAGTTGAGATTGTTATTCTCGGAGAAGAGAAGGTTGATAGGAGATTTGATAGACGTGTTCAAAATCATGATTTTTCTGGACAGAGTAGACAGGAAGAATTGAGAATAAGACGGCACAGATTTAAGGTAATTGGCAAAAGAAGCAATGGCGACATGAGGAAAATCTTTTCCATGCAGTGAGTGGTTAGGATTTGGAATGCACTGTCTGAGAATGTGGTGCAGGCAGGTTCAACCGAGGCATTCAAGAACGAATTGGATTATTATCTGAAAAGGAAGAACGGCTGTCCTGTGGCAGCTTTTATTTCAGCATTGTGGCCAAGAAGATGTTGTGATGATCAGAAACAGGGGAGATTATGACAGCTGAGGAATGGGGAATTGGGGTTGCATTCTCTGGTCCTGGTGTTTCAAATTTAGAGGGGAAGGTGGAGCAGAATCAGAGTAATCAAAAAATTAACCATGACATACGCAGCAAAGCTCGCACATTCAGTGTAGGTGACACTGTATTCGTGTGAAATTTTGGAAATGGACCTTGTTGGGCTCTTGGAACCATTGTCTCAGAGACTGGTCCATTATCTTTCCAAGTGCAAGTGGAAGTTAGAATTGTCTGTAAGCACATGGATCATATTCATGCTTGAGAGACATTCCAACAACCAACAATTCCTGAGGTGATTGATCGACCTAGAATAGACGTACCTGATGTCCCTGTAGAGTTGTCAAACCCTCATGATATGTTTCATGATGCAGTTCCAGATCCTTTTGAGGAATCTCCAGTTGCAGAGCTACCCCCTCTCTAGCTGTATAAGGAGAGCACCTCAGAGACTTCATCTTTAATTACCTGAAGTGGTATATCTGTTTATGTTATTGGATATTCAAATGTTTCCCTCTAAATAGAAATTATAAAAAACTAAAGGGGGAGCAAATGTGGCAACTGAGGCTATAGCCCCTCCTGCTGTCTTTCAGGTCACGTGATGTTCTGTGGAGGCTCCGACCATTGGCCCTTAAGCGCGGGCAATCTGGAGGGGTGGGGCTTCCTGACAAGAGTCCTGATTGAGCATGTAGCAACTGAAAAGCTCTCTGTAATAAAGTTTGGCTGTTTCGTATTGAAACCTTTCTGCACTGCCAAGTCATTACAGCACTCGCCTCCTATCATTGAGCGACATCACTGTGACATAGCTCCTTACGCACATGCTCAGTAACTATCATTAGAGTTAACCCTTTACTCTCCAGCTCTCGTGACCTCATATTCAACCCCTTTTATCTGACATTTCTTTTGAGCACGCATTCTAAATGCTATCATTTTATGTTTGTCTTTCTAACCAAAAGCTCTAGCCTATCAGATGAGGACTATGCTGCCAAGCAGAATTCCTACAGCCAGCTGAAAACCAAAAGCTGGGATTCACTAGGCCAAAGGCTGATGACCGGAAAGACCTGCTTATGCTGGGTCTTGCTCACTGCCAGCTTTAGAGAACCCTGGCATGTTTACCTTCTGACTGGAGCCAACATAAATTATCTGCGAATCCTTAATGCACGACACTGACAGGATATAATTGCCTCTACAGGCTATAGACGTACCACAGATGTACCTTCTCGGCCTGGTAAATGTTTCTCTCCTAACCAAATCTATTGTTTTTTTCAGTGGTATAGATTGAGGGGTAAATATTGGCTGGGACACCAAAGAGAGCTCCCTTGCTGTTCTTCAAAGTCATGCCTTAGGATGATCATGTATCACGAGGTAGAAGGCGGGGCCTCGGTGCAATGCCTCATCCAAAAGATGGCACCGCTCATAATGCAGCACATTTGGGGCTAAAACAGGCAAAGTAAATGATGAATTTGAGAATGTTCTGAGCTAACTTGTTATAACTGGAATTCATTTAAGAGAAAGAAAGGAATGCTTTACTGACCTCAGAACATCCCAAAGTGTTTTACAATGAGTGAGGTACTTTTAGAAGTGTGGTCACTTTTTTAATTCAGGAAAATGGCAACCAATTTGCACATAACAAAGCTCTCATAAACATCGGTGTGGTAATAACCAGTTAATCTATTTTTGTGATGTTGATTGAGGGATAAATATTAGCCAGGAGATTGGGTTAAAATCTGCTGCTCTTCGTTGGAGCGGTGCAGTGGGATCTTTTACAGCTACTTAAGAGATCAGACTCACCTCAAAAACAGCGATCCTGAAAAATGCAGTGCCCCCTGACTGAATTGGAGTATCAGCCTAGATTTTGTGTTCAAGTCTTTGAATTGGGACAATGAACCCAGAATTTCCAGACTCAGAGCTGTGTGTGCTATCCACTGAGTCACAGCTGACAGTGTAAATGTAGAACTTAACAACTATTGAAGGAAAATCACATTCTCTTTGAGTAGAATATGTCAGATTTCTGTAAGCGAAAGCGCAATGGTTCAGTCTTGTGTGCTTGACACCAATCTTCTGAGCAAAACAATTTATTTTCGTTGTATGATGTTAAATTTTAGATAGATTTTTGATAGACAAGGGAGTCAAGGGTTATGGGGGGAGCAGACAGGAAAGTGGAGTTGAGACCACAACCAGATCAGCCATGATCTTATTGAATGGCGGAGCAGACTTGAAGGCTCCTAAGTCATATGTTCCTATGTCCTAGCACTCAGCAAAAGCTGTACAAAGAATTAATTCTCTAAAATTTGCAGTAACAGATGAGTGACTCCTGGGGTGGGGTTTTCTGGCCCCACCCACTGCCACGATCATCCAATCCTACTGATTGTCAATGTGCTTTTGTCTGAGTCATGGAATCTCCCACAGTGGGTCCCACCACAACAGGGCTGGAAAACCTCAGCCCTGGACTGAGTAAACTCATAACTTGTAGGATGTCACTAATCCCAATTCTTTTTTAGTGCAATTGAAAGAATGTCCAAGAAGCAAAATCCATGGCCTAAAATTTTAATTATATTCTGGAATATATGAAAACAAGATAATAAGATAACAAGATTTCAAATACAGTTCAATAAGGATGAAAAGCATACAAACATACATATTAGGAGCACCGCCGGAGTAGGTCCCTCGAGCCTGCTCCGCAATTGGATAAGATCATGGCTGATCTGATTGTGGCCTCTACTTTCCAGTCTACCCACTAAGATTACTCTGATTTCCAGTGATCAGTCATCATGAAGCCTACTTTCTCCTCAGAAGTAAGAAAAATGGCTGATATTCTCCCCCCAAGACAGTGGTGCCAACATGAATTAGAAGGACAAGGGCAGCAGATAGATGGGAACACCACCACCTGGAAGTTCCCTTCCAAGTCACTCAACATCCTGACTTGAAATATATCACTGTTTCTTCACT
The DNA here is from genome assembly GCF_017639515.1 of Carcharodon carcharias. Lineage (NCBI taxonomy): Eukaryota > Metazoa > Chordata > Chondrichthyes > Lamniformes > Lamnidae > Carcharodon > Carcharodon carcharias. Next base: position 170,707,909 of record NC_054470.1, read on the forward strand.
GTCGCTGGGTGAAAATCTTGGAAATCCCTTCCTAACAGCACGAGGGGTATGCCTACACCACATGGACTGCAGTGGTTCAAGAAGGCAGCTCACCACCACCTTCTCAAGGGCAACTAGGGATGGGCAATAAATGCTGGCCCAGCCAGCAAAGCCAACATTCTGCGAATGAATTAAAAATAATTGAAAATATTGAGAGTTAACTAGTGGAGTCTTTACGTTTACTTCAGTTATTTATTGCATTCGTTGCTTATTATTGCACATTCCACGGCCAAAGAACAAATTGTGTTAAGTGCAAACGTAGTTCTAATCTATTACAATTTAGTTTAATAATCTAAATACTTTCAGCGCGTAGCATTTCACCAAATTTTGCTAGGGCTTATCTTTGAAAAAGGCTTTATGGCTCCCCAAAGGTTCTGTTGGTTAAGGCAATGCGTAGCTCAATAACACAGACCAAGGAAGTTCCAAATTTGACCAGTGATATGTGCTCAGTTAGTTTTTTTATTCTTTCACAGGACGTGGACATCACTGGCTAGGCCAGCATTTGTCGCCCATCCCTAATTGCCCTTGAGAAGGTGGTGGTGAGCTGCCTTCTTAAACTGCTGCAGTCCATGTGGTACAGATACACCCACAGTGCTGTTAGAGAGAGTTCCAGGATTTTGACCCTCAGCTTTTATTCTCAGCTATTGCAACAGTAGACACTCTACGATTAATCTTGGCACCACTGTCTTAGGAAGGAGAATATCAGCCATTTTTCTTACTTCTGAGGAGAAAGTAGGCTTCATGATGTCTGATCACTGGAAATCAGAGTAATCTTAGTGGGTAGACTGGAAAGTAGAAGCCACAATCAGATCAGCCATGATCTTATCCAATTGCGAAGCAGGATCAAGGGACCTACTCCTGTGTTGCTCCTAATGTGTACATTTGTATCCTTTTCATCCTTATTGAACTGTATTTGAATTCTTGTTATCTTGTTTTGCCTCACTCATTTCTGCCTCTGTTAGATTACTTTATGTGCACCATCATCCATACCTGAAAACTAAATGCAGTATCCTTCAAGGCCTCTGTGGATTAACCTATCCTCTGATTGCTCCATTTCTCTCTCTCTCTGGTGATGTGCATTGTCTATGCTATCTGCATTTCCAGATAGATGGGCTGAAATCTGTGGTTTGCCATGTGGAGAGTTGCAGCCTATCTTCAATCTTCCTGACTGTCACATCTAATCCCTTAACTCTTTGCTTCAGTATGATTAGTGACTGTAGATTCCTGGTATATGAATTACCTCACATCTCAATACTGTGCGAATGACTGATTTTTTTTTATATATTTCAAAATATATGCACTGTTTCCTGGAAGGTACTTCTGCAGAATGTCGATAAAATGAAGGCAGTTCAAACACCATTTTATATTTTCTGAACAGGAAGGTTGATGACTTGAACATACTGAATGAAGCTATACACTTGTCCAAAAGAGTCTTGCTTCAGGATCCTTGTCAGTTGGCTTCACAGCTTCTCGGCCGTTTACAGCAGATTATTGCAGAGGATAAACCAGTGGCTCCAGGTACAGGTGAAAGGGTGAAAGGGTGGCTAACATATAGAACATCAAATACAAGCACAATCCTCTTTTCAACATCCGGCATATGACAGTTTCTTTATGATGATGACCAGACTATAGCACCAAGTACGAGTTAAAATGCAAAAAATGCAAAATAGTCTGTATCAAGAAAGAAAATGGTGAAAAAAATTAATGTTAGATTCATTCTTCTCTGCTGTATTGTTGGACTTTTGTAAGTTTACAAAATTATGAGTGGCATGGAAAGAGTAGATAGTCAGAAGCTTTTGCCCAGGATGGAAGAGTCAATTACAAGGGGATATAGATTTAAGGTGAGAAGAGAAAACTATCAAGGAGATGTGCGGGGCAAGTTTTTTATGCAGAGGGTAGTGAGTGTCTGGAATTCGCTGCCAGAGGAGGTGGTGGAAGCGGGTACGATAGTGGTGTTTAAGAGGCAGCTTGACAAATACATGAATAGGATGGGAATAGAGGGATACGGACCCTGGAAGTGCAAAATGTTTTAGTTGACAGGCGATATGATCGGTGCAGGCTTGGAAGGTCGAAGGGCCTGTTCCTGTGCTGTATTTTTCTTTGTTCTTTGTTCTTTGTTCTTTGACAAAGGGTTTCAGAGGGACATGTAGTGAATTTCAGTGAGGCTATTGGGAGTAGCAAAGATCTCCCAGTGCATTAGTGGATTAATGCCTAGGGTGATGTGATATTGAGAATGTCCCAGGTTGGATCCCTGGTTTGTACTGCATTTGTTGATGCAAGCTGGACTGGCCATAGAGTCATCAGTCAAGGAGGGGAAAAAACAAAATGGATTCCTGTCCCTGCTTGTTATTCAGTGACTCAAGCTGAAAGTTGCACGGAGAGATGGCAAGTCAAGGAAGGAAGAGAAAATTGAAAAATAAAACATGGGCCAGGGTTTAACGGCCCTTCCCATCCAGCAGGATATTATGGTCCCGCTGAATTGAATGGAGATTTAAATGGCTCACTGCATTTGCTGAGGGGAGACACACTGCGGCAGGGCAGTAAAGTCCTGGCCATAAAGTACATGGCACTGAAGGGAAGAGGCTACTTCTTCACAGGGCCAAATGGAAAATGAGAGTGTATCAACCCAGCCCACTTTACCATGGCTACCAAGGATGGGTGATTGGGCAATGGTGGTAACCTAGCTCAGTGTCTGATCATTGGATGATGTGTGATTGGGGGAGGCTCAGGAAGAGAGGGTGAGAATAATTTGAAAAAAACTTCTTAACAACAGGAATTGATAGGGGGAAGAGTCAGAAAGCATCATTGAATAGGAAAGATACTTTCCCATGGGAAGCATCAGTGCTGTAATCCAGCCAGTCTTCTTGTGATTTCCGAGTAATTGGTTTAGAGAAATGGGAAAGGGAGGCCACCAAACCAGCTCTTTAGGTTGAAACTGATGTTGGACATAAATGAGGGATTCTAATAGAAGGTGGTGGGTTTCATTTAGTTTTAAACCAAAAAAGAAACTACTGACTTTGCTTTCAGATTTCTTAATTTAATCAAGTGTAATGCAAACATTTCTATTATACTTCAAATATATTTATGTTCATATCTTAATCATGACTTTAATGTGGAACCTGCATTATCTGTTCTTCAGATGACCCGAAAAAATACCCACATCTCCTGCGCTTGCTCAATCAGTGTCAAAGATCTTCAGTCCCTTTCCTCGTACCTTCATTCACCTGCCTTTTGCCCCCAGGTGGCTTGCTGTACGATACCTTGACAGGTAAGAGGAGCAGTCTCCCTAGGATTCTACACAACCTTAGCTTACAACATAGTATTTTGCTTCAGAACAAAAGCAAAATACTGCAATTGCTGGAAACCTGAAAGCCAAACAATAAATTCTCACTCCACAGATGCTTTCTATCCTGCTGAATGTTTCCAGCACTTTCTGTTTTTATTATGACATTTTGGTTACTGGCTGGTTCACATTTACGTAAGTTTAGTTACATTTAATAACTTGTACCCTTAAACTATCTCCAGTCCTCTCACAATTTCTGCTGAACGCTTTAAAAGCCATACTTTCCTCTATTTCTGGTAAGTGCCTGTTGTGTTTCATGTGTAATTAGACCTCTATTTCTTTTAGATGTAAGCCAGAAACTCCATTCCCTGGTGGGGAGGGAGGTACCCCAGAAGATGCAGTGGAGGACCGCACACAGGGCCTCATGTAAGGAAGGCCTGGGAAGTTTAAACTTCCAATAGGCAATTACCCTGCACCTGGAACCATCCGATAGTCCAGTTTAAATCAGAGGCTTCAGATGGTTCTGACTCTCTTAACAGAATAGTTACTCAGAAAATGTTAGAAGGATTAAAATCACTTCTAACTCCTGAGTGATACTAGTGATCCCCCTGATCCCCCACTAGAACCACCCCCCCACCCCACTGACTAACCCCCCCCACCCCACAACTACCCACCACACCGACCCTGACTAGCCCCACAACCCTGAACACCCTCTCCAATCACCACCCCCAATAACCCCTACTTCCCCCGACTACCCCCCGCACCCTGACTACCCCCCAAACCTTGACCAGCATTCTCACCCACCAACTACCCTCCCCAACCCCCGATCACCCTCCTGACTCCACTCTGACCATCCAACCCTGCCCCCACCGCCCCCCAGACCACACAAACCCCTTCCCTTTGACCACCCAAACCCCCCCGATCACCCAACAACCCCCCCCCCGATCACCCACCTCCCCCGGACCACCTGTCATCCCTCCCCCTGACCAGCAGTTAATCCTGTAAAAAGAGGGTGGGGCTTCATTTACCCCAATGCTGCTGCCCCACACCAGAAGGTAAACTCTTCTCACCAGGCCTGGGTCAGAAATTTTTTAAAATTCGTTCATGGGATGTGGGTGTCGCTGGCTAGGCCGACATTTATTGCCCACGCTCAGAGGGCAGTTAAGACTCAACCACATTGCTGTGGGTCTGGAGTCACGTGTAGGCCAGACCAGGTAAGGACAGCTGATTTCCTTCCCTAAAGGGACATTAGCGCACTAGATAGGTTTTTACAACAATTGACAATAGCTTCACAGCCATCATCAGACTTTTAATTCCAGATTTTTATTGAAATCAAATTCCACCATCTGCCATGGTGGGATTTGAACACAGGCACCCAGAGCATTATCCTGGGTCTCTAGATTATTAGTCCAGCAACAATACCATTACACCATCTCCCCGGAAGGTGAGAAACGTGCAGCCCCCGACTATAGTAAGTAAAAAGGAGTGGTAACTTTGGTTACCACTCCACAGATGTCCTGGCCAGTATAATTGTCCAGTATACCTCCATCTCCCATTCTCACAAATATAAATGTGAATTCCGTCATTGTTTGGAAGAGGCAAGGCAATGTTAAAACTATCCTCAGCTGGCATCTCATCATCCATTATGCTTCTCTATCCTTAGGAATTAAAAGAACCTAAGTTACCTATAACAAAATATGTTACCCTGGAATAATTCTTACACTTCTTGGAAGTACGTCAGCACCTGTAAAGATAAAGTAGTCTTGGTGAAAGGACCACACTCAAAACATAAAATTCTCTTTTTTTTCATTTTGAATGCTGATGGACTGTTTATTTATACAATTTCTGTTGTTTACCTTAGATTTCCAATCATTCTTGCTTCCTTATTGCTTCTTTTGCCCTAATGAAGTAACTGGTGTTTTCCAACATCACCAGCACCAGTTTTATTTTTAAATTATTAGTGTTCTCCAATATAGGCTACTCTCAAACCCACTAAAATAACTACTATCACAAGAATCATAGAATCAGAGAATGGTTACAGCAAAAAAGGAGGCCATTCAGCCCATCCTGTCCCAGCCAACTCTCTGTCAGAGCAACTCAGCTGGTCCCACTCCGCTGGCCTTTTCCCCGTGGCCCTGCAATTTTTTCTATTCAGATATTTATCCAATACCCTTCTGAAAGTCACGATGGAATCCACCACCACCACACTCTCAAGTAGTGCATTCCAGATCCTATCCACTCCGTAGAAACATAGGCCAGAATTTTGATGTCAGAATTTGGGCCTTGCACGCCTACACATAAAATGACGTGTGATGACGTCGGGCATGTGTTGTGATTTCACCGCACATCATTTAGATCTTTCCTTTGGTGGAACTGTCAAAACCCTGTTAAGGCCATTAGGGAAGTAATTAAGATAATTTTCAGTGCTGCCCATCCAACTTAAGGTTGTCGGGCAGGCGAAGAGCCCAAGCGGCCTTCCCGTTTTTCAGGAAATCTGATCCATGGGCGGGATGAGGGTTCCTGAAGGTTTAATAATATCAATAAATAAATTCTGATAAATTGACAAACATGTCCCAGCTCATGTGTAAATAATTTTTACGTTTATTTAAAATTTCAATATGAACTTAATCTCCCTGAGGCAGCTCAGGCCTCAGGGAGATTTCTGCGCTCTTTCACACACATGCACGAAAGAGCGCAGGTCCTGACTCTCCCTCCTCCACCCACCCCTGTGTTACATTGGGCAGGCCTTAATTGGCCCACCCATGTAAAATGGTGGCGTGCAGCCGTTCACGGGCAGCGATCAGCTCCGTGCCCGCCCATGGCCACTCCCAACCGACCCGCCCGACATTCAGAAGATTCTCCCCCAAAAAAAGTTACATCACAGAAAGAGACCATTCAGTCCATTGTGTCTGTGCCATCCAAAAATGAGAAGAACAAAAAACAAAAAAGAAACTAGCTGTTCATTTTAATCCCACTTTCCAGCACTTTACTCATAGCCTTGCAGGTTACAGCACTTCAGGCGCAGATCCAGGTGCCTTTTAAAAGAATCGAGTGTTTCAGCCTCAACCACTAATTCGGGTAGTGAATTCCAGGCGCCCAAGTTTTCCCTCATGCCTCCTCTAATCCTTCCACCTTAAATCTATAACCTCTGGTAATTAACCTCCCAGCTAGGGGAAACAGTTCTTTTCTGTCTACCCTATCTCAGCTACTCATAATATTGTAGACCTCAATTAGGTCACCCCTCAGCCTCCTCTGTTCTAAGGAAAACAATCCTAGCCTATCCAATCTTTCCTCATAGCTGTAATTTTCAAGCCCTGGCAACATTCTTGTAAAGATCTTCTGTACTGTCTCCAGACCAATTATGTTCTTTCTGTAATGTGCTGTCCAGAACTGCACATAAAATTACAGCTGTGGCCTAACCAGTGTTTTATATAGTTCCAGTGTTACACCCCTGCTTTAGTATTCAATACTTTGTCCAATAAAGGAAAGCATTCCATAAGCTTTCTTTACCACCTTACCCATCTGTCCTGCCACCTTCAGGGACCTGTGGACATGTACCCCAAGGCCTCTTACTTCCCCTACCCCTCTCAATAACTTCCCGTTTATTGAGTATTCTCTTGCTTTGTTTGCTCTCCCCAAATGCATTACCTCACACTTCTCTGGATTGAATTCCATCTGCCACTTTTCCACCCACCCAACCAAACCATTGATTTCATTCTGGAGACAACAGCTATCCTCTTCACTATCAACCACACGGCCAATTTTCCAATCATACCTCCCGCATTTATGTCCAAATCATTAATATATACAATAAACAGCAAGGGCCCCAACACTGAGCCCTGTGAAATGTCACTGGAGACCTCTTTCCATTCGCAATGACATCCATTGACCTTTGTTTCCTGCTGTTGAGCCAATTTTGGATCCAACTCGCCATCTTCCCCTGTAAATCATGGGATTTCACTTTTGTGACCAGTCTTCCATATGGGACCTTGTCAAAAGCCTTACTAAAATCCATGCAGACAACATCCACTGCACTACCCTCATCAATCCTCCATGTTACTTCCTCAAAAAATTTGATTGAGTAAGACACAATCTTTATCTAACAAAACCATGCTGATGATCCCTGATCAATCAATCAAAGGCATTTTCTCGAAACGTCAACTCTTTTCTTCTCCACCGATGCTGCCAGACATGCTGAGTTTTTCCAGGTAATTCTGTCTTTGTTTTTGTTTTGCACTTTCTAAGTAACAGTTTATCCTGTCTCAAAATTTATTCCAGTAATTTTCCCACCACCAAAGTCAGACTGACCGGCCTATAATTATCTGACCTATTCCTCGCACCCTTTTTAAATAATGATACAACATTCACCGACCTCCAATCCCCTGGTACCTCGGCTGTATCTTCTGAGGATTGGAAAATGATCCTCAGGGCATCCATTATTTCCTCTCTGGCTTCCATTAACAGCCTGAGATACAATCCATATCCACCTTCAAGGATGTCAGTCCTTCCAGTACTTCCTCTCTCACTATGCTTATTGTATCTAAAATTTCACACTATTGCTATTTGACTAGAATGACTGCATTAGGTGGGAAGGTGATGGTGTAGTGGTATCATCGGTGGACTAGTAAGCCCAGGGTAATGCTCTGGGGATCCACGTTTGAATCCTGGCATGTTATTCAATAAAAGATTTTTTTTTAAATCTGAAATTAAAAGTCTAATGATGACCATGATTGTTGTTAAAACCCCATCTGGTTTACTAATACCCTTTAGGGAAGGAAATCTGTTGGCCTCATCCTGATACAACACCTGGTCTGGCCTATAGCAGTGTAGTTCACTCTGAAATGGCCTAGCAAGCCACTCAGTTGTCACAAAAAAGGCTTGAAAGTGGATGGCCCACCAGGCATTGACTTAGGCACCAGAAACAACAATGGCAATCTTGACCCTGTTGACCTGGCAAAGTCCTCCATACTAACAGCTGGGGGCTAGTGGCAAAAGTGGGAGAGCTGTCTCACAGACAACCTGTTATAGTCATACTCACAGAATCATATCTTACAGATAATGTCCCAAACACCACCATCACCATGCAGAGGTGGCGGCACAGCGGTATACAGTTGGGAGGGAGTTGCCCTGGTAGTCTTCATCATTAACTCCGGACCCCATGAAATCTCATGGTCAAACATGGGCAAGGAAACCTCCTGCTGATTACCATGTACTGCCCTCCCTCAACTGATGAATCATTGCTCCTCCATGTTGAGAAGCGCTGAGGGTGGTATGGGTGCAGCATGTACTTTGGGTGGGGGACTTCAATTTCCATCACCAAGAGTGTCTCGGTAGCACCACTACTGACCGAGCTGGCCGAGTCCTAAAGGACATAGCTGCTAAACTGGGTCTACGGCAGGTGGTGAGGGAACCAACAAGACAGAAAAACATACTTGACCTCATCTTCACCTACCTGCCTGCTGCAGATGCTTCTGTCCATGACAGAAAGTAGGAATGACCACCACACAGTCATTGTGGAGACCCTCCATCGTGTTGTGTGGCATTACCACCGTGCTAAATGGGATAAATTTCAAACAGATCTAGCAATTCAAGACTGGGAATCTATGAGGCGCTGTGGGCCATCAGCAGCAGCAGAATTGTACTCAAACAATATTCTGGCAATAGTACTTAAGACGTGCTCCAGAATTTGCCACGCCCCTAGCCAAGCTGTTCCATTACAGCTACAATGCTGGCATCTACTCGGCTATGGTATGTCCTTTATACACAAAGCAGGACAAATCCAATCCAGCCAATTGCCATCCCATCAGCCTATTCTCAATCATCAGAAAAGTGATGGAAGAGGTCATCAACAGTGCTATTAAGTGGCACTTGCTTAGCAATAACCTGCTCAATGACACCCAGTTTAGGTTCCAGCATGGCCACTCAGCTTATTACCTCATTACAGCCTTGGTTCAAACATGGACAAAAGAGCTGAACTCTCGAGGTGAGGTGAGAGTGACCACCCTTGACATCAAGGCAGCATTTGACAGAGTGTGGCACCAAGGACCCTAGCAAAACGGGAATCAATGGGAATCAGGGGGAAAACTCTCCACTGGTTGGAGTCATACCTAGCACAAGGGAAAATGGTTGTGGTTGTTGGAGGTCAGTCATCTCAGCTCCAGGATATCGCTGCAGAAGTCCCTTGGGGTAGTGTCCTCGGCCCAACCATCTTCAACTGCTTCATTAATGACCTTCCTTCCTTCATAAGGTCAGGAATGGGGATGTTTGCTGATGATTGCACAATTTTCAGTACCATTCACAACTCCTCAGATACTGAAGCAGTCCATGTCCAAATGCAGCAAGATCTGGACAATATCCAGACTTGGGCTGACAAGTGGCAAGTAATATTCGCACAACACAAGTGTCCATCTCCAACATAAGAGAATCCAGCCATCGCCCCTTGATGTTCAATGGCATTACCATCACTGCATCCCCCACTATCAACATCCTGGGGATTACCATTGACCAGAAGCTGGACTAACCATATAAATACCATGGCTACAAGAGCATGTCAGCGGCTAGGAATCATGTGACAAGTAACTCACCTCCTGACTCCCCAAAGCCTGTCCACCATCTACAAGGCACAAGTCAGCGGCGTGCTGGAATACTTTCCACTTGCCTGGATGGGTGCAGCTCCCAAAACACTCAAGAAGCTTGACACCGTCCAGGACAAAGTGGCCCACTTGATTGGCACCACATCCACAAATATTCACTCCATCCACCACTAATGCACAGTGGCAGCAGTGTGTACCATCTACAAGATGCATTGCAGGAATTCACCAAGGGTCTTTAGACAGTACCTTCCAAAGCCACGACCACTACTATCTAGAAGGACAAGGGCAGCAGATAAATGGGAAAACCACCACCTAGAAGTTCCCCTCCAAGTCACTCACCATCCTGACTTGGAAATATATTGCCGTTCCTTCACAGTTACTGGGTCAAAATCCTGGAACCCCATCCCTAACAGCACATGTGGGAGTACCTACACCACATGGACTGCAATGGTTCAAGAAGGCAGCTCACCACCACCTTCTCAAGGGCAACTAGAGATGGACAATAAATGCTGGCCCAGCCAGCGAAGCCCACATCCCATGAATGAGTTAAAAAAACAGGGAATCAGATTATTTGGCCCAACCTTAGCAACATTTATCCTCGTTGTGAGCAAATAGTCATAATCACATTTTCTATACCCTTTCATTCCACTTCCCTTCATTTACAAATCCAATCTAATCTTAAGTGTTTTCACATAGTTTCTGCCTCAACCAGTAACTTCTGCAGCCTGAATCAGTGCCGTATCCTTTCTATTATCTAAACACCTTTCCTATAGTGTGAAGCTCAAAACGGCAGGCAGTGCTCCGACTGTGGCCTTAGTAAAGCTCTACGTAAGTTCCCAGATACATCTCGATTTTTACATTCTTTACATCAGGGCATAAAAAAATTCCATTAGCTTTCTTTATAACCTTAATGCCTAGAAGAATTTTAATGTTTAGAAGAATGAAATAATTGACACCTACAAAATTCCAAAGGAGCTTGATTGGGTCGACACTGAGGGATTGTTTCCCCTGGATGGGAAATCTAAAACTTGGGGGCACTTTCTCAGGATAAGGGGCTGATCATTTTGGACTGAGATGAGGAGAAATTACTTCACTCCAAGAGTTTTGACTCTTTGGAATTCTTTACCCCAGAGGGTTGTGGATGCTCCATCGTTGAATATGTTTAAGGCTGGGATAGATAGATTTTTGGGAATTAAGGGGTATTGGAAGCAGGCGGGAAATGGAGTTGAAGACCTAGATCAGTATTGAATGGTGGAGCAGGCTCGACAGGCCATATGGTCTACTCCTGCTCCTATTTCTTGTGTTTTTGTGTCTTGTGAAACTGAACCCCCAAATCCTGTTGTTCATCCATGTCAGCAGCTTTCCAATTATTCAGAGAATGATTTTACCTTTTTTTAAACTAAAGTATATCACCTCGCATTACTGATGTTGAATTCCATCTGTTACCTTTTTACCTATTCAACTTTCTTATCAACTATCCCCTTGGTCCTTCGAATTATTTCTATGCCTCCTATTTTAGTATCATCTTCAGATTTGGAATCTACTTCCATTCGCTTAAATCCAAATCATTGATGTACACAGAGAGCAGAGGTTACCACAACTTTTTGAGGCAATTTGGGCAGGTTTCAGGGTGTTCGATATATATTACACTGAAGCCATCTATTTAGCATATCCAAATTTGTTGTAACTACACTTGAAAATTTGTTTTGAAACCAGAAAAGTCAACAGCTTTCAGAAATTTCTTAAAGTTGACCCTTCAAGTTTGAAATGCTGTTTATGATAAAGAAACTCTCCATTTATAACGACCAAACATGGGATTGTTTTGCTTCAATATTTTAAAGGTTTTAAAAACAATGGCATTGTATGTTGAAGCTCTATCATATGCCATCATTGAATGGGTATAGGATGGCACTCATGAGATCCTGATTTCATAGGTGCCACAGCAGGCAGTGTTGAGTGTGCGCTAAAACAAGAAAAATCAAAAGGACAGTTCTCCTGACCACCCCTAATACATCTCCCATTGAAAAGATCTGGTACAACCTAATGCCTTTTCCTACATGATAAGTTATTTATAAATGCTTTTCGTAATTGCTGCAATGAGTGGTGCTGGTAGAGGCCTACAGCAGTCCTCCAGCCAGCCTCCAGCTTCCCCATCTGCTGGGGAAGCTGTATGTCACAAGTAACTAAAAACAAACTTGACTTTTTTTCAAATTGCACCACATCAAAGAAGCTGTGATTTTTTTTAATAAACATATCTGTAAGTATACCATAATTCACAAGCAACCAGAGGCACCTTTCTCCATTGGAGAAAAGGTATCAATTGGTCAGGAATAGCTTGATGGGCACTAACCCACAAGGGAAGGGCAAGTCTCCAAGCAGTACCACAACCAGTATAAGGATTGAACCTGTGCTGTAGGTATCACTTTACATCACACACTAGCTGTCTAGCCAACTGAGCTAATCAACCCCCCATAGAGCTACCTAACTATACAAAACCATGCAAAAACAGTCTCATTTGTACCATAAAGGATATATGTAAATTTTTCAAACTCAATTAAAATTTAAAGAAAAATATTGTCCCCTTAGTATCTATATTTTGTAAAATCCAGCACAATAACATATGTGCTGTAAATTATTTGTTAATTGTCTGTATATAGCTACTTAATGGTTGCCTATTGTGATCATTCAGGTCACACTGACAAGATTACAGCTGTAACAGGTATCCAGAAAGGTCTTCAAGCAATCACTGCAGCCAGGGATAGGACTCTGAAAATTTGGGACCTCGAAAGTGGCAAAGTTGTGCGGACGGTTCATGGAGTTGGCAAGAACATTGATTCCATAACTATCTGCATGGAGAATAGTCTGGTTGCTGTTACAGAGGACAAGTCTCTCCAGGTTTGGGATATCTGTTCAGGAAAACAGATCTTTACAGCCAGTGACTCTCTGGATCCTCCCATAGTAACATCTGCAATGGATGGGCATCTATTACTGGCCTTCTATGATGGAAGCCACTCTGTTAAAGTAAGAAAATCTGTTGCTACTATAACTTAATTAATTGGTAATAAAAGTACTTGATTCACAGTTCAGAAGCCATGGCTTCAAACACTGGGACTAATAGAATTTCACAAGTTCAGTTGTTGTACCTATTGGAGTGAGACATTCACATCAGGGTCCAAATATATGACCTGTTCTGACATAAATCACCCTTACAAATGAACACAACTATATTGGGTAGATCTTGTTTGGACCCATGGGCTGGAGTCATAAAGGAAGGTGCACAATTTCATTGGCAAAATGAAGCTAGACTACAGACATGCAAAAACCTCATTTAGATAAAATATTTGGAAATCTAGTTCAGATGGGGCTTCAGTCACAGTGTGAAGCTGGTTCATGTAACGAGTGTGTATCTGGAGCTCTGGGGCCTACATAAGCTTCACATAGGCTTCTATAAGGGAGATCATGGTTTCAGTTGCTGGTAAAAATGTTTTCCCACATTTGCAATTGAATTTTGTTCCAGAGGAACATAGGGCAAAATTTTATGGCCCCTCTTGCCAGTGGTATTTTCCAATCCCACCAAAGCTAATGGATTTTTCAATGACTCACCACATGGAAGCATGATGGGGGCTTGGCCTAAATAGCCAAGTGGTTATGGTACTGGGTTTGTAACCCCAAGATCAAGAGTTCAAATCTCACAATGGCAAACTATAGAACAATGTAACTTCATCTGAAACAGATGGGGCCATAAAATTCTGTCCATAGGACTTAGGAGCAGGAGTATTGCTTAATTTTTCTGCGTAACAGCTTCACATGCTTTTTTGTGCAAATGCTTCAGTCTTCTACAAGATGGTAACCCATTGGTTCTATATCAGGTCTTGAATCTATTCAAGGCTGAATATATTCAATTGGTGTGATGGGGATAGGCAGGAAAGTAGAGTTAAGGCCACAATCATATCAGCCATGATCTTGTTGAATGGCGTGCAGGCTTGATGGACCAAATGGCCTATCTTGCTCCAGAATTCAAATTCAGTTTAAAGAAATCCTGAAAGAAAAACTCAGATTTAATAAGTGACCATGAAGCTGTTCAACAGTCATTTAAAAAAAAACAACTGGTTCATTGGTGTCCTTTAGGGAAGGAAGCTTGCCATCCTTTCTTGGCCTGGTCTATATGTGACTCTAGTCATATCAACATGGGCTGGCTCTCAACTGCCCATGGAAGAGGCTAGCAAGCCCCCCAATTGTATCAACACACTATGGGCAGCTAGGAAAGAGTAGTGGCTGGCCTGCTTCGACAGTGATATCCACGTCCTGAGAATGATAAAATAACATCTAAATAGCATCAAAGAAAGTGAGGAGGCTGTAAATGCTTTGGATGCTCCTGCAGTACCATCTGATTTTGTTGTGGAGTACGAGTTCACGAGATGACTACAAACAGGGATAGAAGAGGGAAGTAGGTCAGGCAGATACAGCATTGATTCCCACCATTAAAGAAAAAACATGCTATTATCCTGGGAGCAACGTGTCAATAGCCACAGAAATCCAGACTGCCACATGCAAATGAGATTTAAATACAGCTTAAAGTAGCAATGTGACATTTTCTTCTATTGCTACTGGTTGCCCATCTCATGAAATTGACTCCTGTGTAAAGGGGGCTTTGAGTATTGCTAGATGGCTGTGATTCAATGGAGCATATGACCATAGGAACAGAATAAGTTATTTAGCCTATCTGTTCCACCATTCAATTAGATCCTGGTTAATCGGAATATTATAGCTCAGGTGACCCATCCACCCAGGGGAATTGGGTTAAGGACCTCTTTTGAAAGTTTGCTGCTGACACCATCTCACCCAGGCTGATTGCGTCAGGATTGTTGTTGGTGCTGTGGTCATTCATTTTGTTTTCATCATTACTCTTTCATCACAAGAGGCAAGGATGTTTGGCTTCAGCTGATACCTGTTCGTAAACATCATGGATGGAATTTAATACCCTCCTTCAAGGCGCGTTTTGAGGTTGGGGGCATTTAATTGGACAGGAGAATGCCTGATGGCGATCTCAGTGCCTTCCACCTTTGTCCCGATTAAGTCTTGGACAACCTCCCTGCCCCAACTCTAATTGAGTTTTATTAAAACAATTTTAAGTGGGCAATTAATGCCCACAACAGAGAGTGGGGCAGTTATCAGGTGGGACGCCCAAAAGGCAGAACCCATTCGGGTTTGCTTGCTGGCTTCTTGTGGGGGTC